>NC_092010.1:9791672-10159800 GCF_044704955.1 Pristiophorus japonicus
AGCACGAACGACTGTACACGGGAATGGAGAGATCAGATAGAATTACTGTACACAGGGAAATGGACAGATCAGATAGACCTACTGTACACAGGGGAATGGACAGATCAGATAGAACTATTGTACACAGGGGAATGGACAGATGAGATGGAATTACTGTGCACAGAGGAATGGACAGATCAGATAGAAGTACTGTACACAGAGGGATGGAGAGATCAGATGGAACTACTGCCCACAGAGGAATGGACAGGTCAGATAGAACTACTGTACACAGGGGAATGGACAGATCAGATCGAATTACTGTACACAGGGGAATGGACAGATCGGATAGAACTACTGTACATAGGGGAATGGACAGATCAGATAGAACTACTGTACACTGGGGAATGGACAGATCAGATAGAACTATTGTAAACAGGGGAATGGACAGATCAGATAGAACTACTGCACACAGGGAATGAACAGATCAGATAGAACTACTGTACACAGGAAAATGGAGTGATCAGATAGAACTACTGTACACAGGGGAATGGGCAGATCAGAGAGAACTACTGTACACTGGGGAATGTACAGATCAGATAGAACTATTGTACACAGGGGAATGGACAGATCAGATAGAACTAGTGTACACAGGGAATGGACAGATCAGATAGAATAACTGTTCACAGGGGAATGGACAGATCAGATAGAAGTACTGAATACAGGGGAATGGACAGATCAAATAGAACTACTGTACACAGAGGGGAATGGAGAGGTCAGATAGAACTACTGAACACAGGGGAATGGACAGATCAGGTAGAACTACTGTACAGAGAGGAATGGAGAGATCAGATAGAACTACTGTGCACAGGGGAATGGACAGATCAGATAGAACTACTGTACACAGGGGAATGGAGTGATCAGATACAACTACTGTACACAGGGGAATGGACAGATCAGATAGAACTCCTGTACACAGTGGAATGGACAGATCA
This sequence comes from Pristiophorus japonicus, assembly GCF_044704955.1. Taxonomy (NCBI): domain Eukaryota; kingdom Metazoa; phylum Chordata; class Chondrichthyes; family Pristiophoridae; genus Pristiophorus; species Pristiophorus japonicus. The sequence goes on from NC_092010.1 coordinate 9,792,644, forward strand.
GATAGAAATACTGCACACAGGGGAATGGACAGATCAGATAGAACTACTGTACGCAGGGGATTCGACTGATCAGATAGAACTCCTGTACACAGCGAATGGACAGATCAGATAGAACTACTGTACACAGGGGAATGGACAGATTAGATAGATCTACTGTACACAGGGAATGAACAGATCAGAAAAAACTACTGTATGCAGGGGAATGGAGTGATCGGATAGAACTGCTGTTCTCAGGGAATGGACAGATCAGATACAACTACTGTATACAGGGGGAATGGACAGATCAGATAGAACTACTGTACAAAGAGTGGAATGGACAGATCAGGTAGAAATACTGTACACAGTGGAATGGACAGATCAGATAGAACTACTGTTCACAGGGGAATGGACAGATCAGATAGAACTACTGCACACAGGGGAATGGACAGATCAGATAGAACTACTGTACACAGAGGAATGGACAGATCAGATTGAACTACTGTACACAGGGGAATGGACAGATCAGAGATAACTACTGTACACAGGGGAATGGACAGATCAGATAGGACTACTGCACACTGGGGAATGGACAGATCAGATAGAACTACTGTACACAGGGGAATGGACTGATCAGATAGAACTACTGTACACGGGAATGGACAGATCAGATAGAATTACTGTACACAGGGGAATGGACAGATCAGATAGAACTACTGTACACAGGGGAATTGGCAGATCAGATAGAACTATTGTACACAGGGGAATGGACAGATCAGATGGAATTACTGTGCACAGAGGAATGGACAGATCAGATAGAACTACTGTACACAGAGGAATGGAGAGATCAGATGGAACTACTGTACACAGAGGAATGGGCAAATCAGATAGAACTACTGTACACAGGGGAATGGACAGATCAGATCGAACTACTGTACACAGGGGAATGGAGAGAATAGATAGAACTAATGTACACAGGGAATGGACAGATCAGATAGAACTACTGAACACAGGGGAATGGACAGATCAGATAGAACTATTGTACAGAGAGGAATGGAGAGATCAGATAGAACTACTGTGCACAGGGGAATAGACAGATCAGAGAGAACGATTGTACACATGGGAATGGAGACATCAGATGGAACTACTGTACACAGGGGAATGGACTGACCAGATAAAACTACAGTACACAGGGAATGGACAGGTCAAATAGAATTACTGTACACAGGGGAATGGACAGATCAGATAGAACTACTGTACACAGGGAAATGGACAGCTCAGAACTAATACACTGGGGAATGGACAGATCAGATAAAATCGCTGTACACAGAGGAATGGAGAGATCAGATAGAACTACTGTACACAGGGGAATGGGCAGCTCTGATAGAACTACTGTACAAAGAGGAATGAAGAAATCAGATAGAACTACTGTAAACAGGGGAATGGACAGATCAGCACGAACGACTGTACACGGGAATGGAGAGATCAGATAGAATTACTGTACACAGGGAAATGGACAGATCAGATAGACCTACTGTACACAGGGAATGGACAGGTCAAATAGAATTACTGTACACAGGGGAATGGACAGATCAGATAGAACTACTGTACACAGGGGAATGGACAGATCAGAACGAATGTACTCAGGGGAATGGAGAGATCAGATAGAACTACTGTAAACAGAGGAATGGAGAGATCAGATAGAACTACTGCACACAGGGGAATGGACAGATCAGATAGAACTACTGCACACAGGGAATGGACAGGTCAAATAGAATTACTGTACACAGGGGAATGGACAGATCAGATAGAACTACTGTACACAGGGGAATGGACAGATCAGAACGAATGTACACAGGGGAATGGAGAGATCAGATAGAACTACTGTACAAGGGGAATGGACAGATCAGATAGAACTACTGTACAAAGAGGAATGGAGAAATCAGATAGAACTACTGTACACAGGGGAATGGACAGATCAGAGAGAACTATTGTACACATGCGAATGGAGAGATCAGATGGAACTACTGTACACAGGGGAATGGACTGATCTGATAGAACTACTGTACACAGGGAATGGACAGGTCAAATAGAATTACTGTACACAGGGGAATGGACAGATCAGATAGAACTACTGTACACAGGGGAATGGACAGATCAGAACTAATACATTGGGGAATGGACAGATCAGATAGAACTGCTGTACACAGAGGAATGGAGAGATCAGATAGAACTACTGTACACAGGGGAATGGACAGATCAGATAGAACTACTGCACACAGGGAATGGACAGGTCAAATAGAATTACTGTACACAGGGGAATGGACAGATCAGATAGAACTACTGTACACAGGGGAATGGACAGATCAGAACTAATGTACACAGGGGAATGGAGAGATCAGATAGAACTACTGTACACAGGGGAATGGGCAGATCAGATAGAACTACTGTACAAAGAGGAATGGAGAAATCAAATAGAACTACTGTACACAGGGGAATGGACAGATCAGATAGAACTACTGTACACAGAGGAATGGAGAGATCAGATAGAACTACTGTACACAGGGGAATGGACAGATCAGATAGAACTACTGTACACAGGGGAATGGACAGATCAGATAGAACTACTGTACACGGGAATGGGCAGATCAGATAGAATTACTGTACACCGGGGAATGGACAGATCAGATAGAACTACTGTACACAGGGGAATGGACAGATCAGATAGAATTATTGTACACAGGGGAATGGACAGATCAGATGGAATTACTGTGCACAGAGGAATGGACAGATCAGATAGAACTACTGTACACAGAGGAATGGAGAGATCAGATGGAACTACTGTCCACAGAGGAATGGGCAAATCAGATAGAACTACTGTACACAGGGGAATGGACAGATCAGAACTAACTACTGTACACAGGGGAATGGAGAGAATAGATAGAACTAATGTACACAGGGAATGGACAGATCAGACAGAACTACTGAACACAGGGGAATGGACAGATCAGATAGAACTATTGTACAGAGAGGAATGGAGAGATCAGATAGAACTACTGTGCACAGGGGAATGGACAGATCAGAGAGAACTATTGTACACATGGGAATGGAGACATCAGATGGAACTACTGTAGACAGGGGAATGGACTGATCAGATAGAACTACTGTACACAGGGGAATGGACAGATCAGATAGAACTACTGTACACAGGGAAATGGACAGATCAGAACTCATGCACTGGGGAATGGACAGATCAGATAAAACTGCTGTACACAGGGGAATGGACAGATCAGATAGAACTACTGCACACAGGGAATGGACAGGTCAAATAGAATTACTGTACACAGGGGAATGGACAGATCAGATTGAACTACTGTACACAGGGGAGTGGACAGATCAGAACTAATGTACACAGGGGAATGGAGAGATCAGATAGAACTACTGTACACAGGGGAATGGGCAGATCTGATAGAACTACTGTACAAAGAGGAATGAAGAAATCAGATAGAACTACTGTACACAGGGGAATGGACAGATCAGATAGAACTACTGTACACAGAGGAATGGAGAGATCAGATAGAACTACTGTACACAGGGGAATGGACAGATCAGATAGAACTACTGTACACAGGGGAATGGACAGATCAGAACTAATGTACACAGGGGAATGGAGAGATCAGATAGAACTACTGTACACAGGGGAATGGGCAGATCAGATAGAACTACTGTACAAAGAGGAATGGAGAAATCAAATAGAACTACTGTACACAGGGGAATGGACAGATCAGATAGAACTACTGTACACAGAGGAATGGAGAGATCAGATAGAACTACTGTACACTGGGAATGGACAGATCAGATAGAACTACTGTACACAGGGGAATGGACAGATCAGATAGAACTACTGTACACGGGAATGGGCAGATCAGATAGAATTACTGTACACCGGGGAATGGACAGATCAGATAGAACTACTGTACACAGGGAAATGGACAGATCAGATAGAACTATTGTACACAGGGGAATGGACAGATCAGATGGAATTACTGTGCACAGAGGAATGGACAGATCAGATAGAACTACTGTACACAGAGGAATGGAGAGATCAGATGGAACTACTGTCCACAGAGGAATGGGCAAATCAGATAGAACTACTGTACACAGGGGAATGGACAGATCAGATCGAACTACTGTACACAGGGGAATGGAGAGAATAGATAGAACTAATGTACACAGGGAATGGACAGATCAGACAGAACTACTGAACACAGGGGAATGGACAGATCAGATAGAACTATTGTACAGAGAGGAATGGAGAGATCAGATAGAACTACTGTGCACAGGGGAATGGACAGATCAGAGAGAACTATTGTGCACATGGGAATGGAGACATCAGATGGAACTACTGTAGACAGGGGAATGGACTGATCAGATAGAACTACTGTACACAGGGAATGGACAGGTCAAATAGAATTACTGTACACAGGGGAATGGACAGATCAGATAGAACTACTGTACACAGGGAAATGGACAGATCAGAACTCATGCACTGGGGAATGGACAGATCAGATAAAACTGCTGTACACAGGGGAATGGACAGATCAGATAAAACTACTGCACACAGGGAATGGACAGGTCAAATAGAATTACTGTACACAGGGGAATGGACAGATCAGATTGAACTACTGTACACAGGGGAGTGGAAAGATCAGAACTAATGTACACAGGGGAATGGAGAGATCAGATAGAACTACTGTACACAGGGGAATGGGCAGCTCTGATAGAACTACTGTACAAAGAGGAATGAAGAAATCAGATAGAACTACTGTAAACAGGGGAATGGACAGATCAGAGAGAACTACTGTACACAGAGGAATGGAGAGATCAGATAGAACTACTGTACACAGGGGAATGGACAGATCAGATAGAACTACTGTACACAGGGGAATGGACAGATAAGATAGAACGACTGTACACGGGAATGGAGAGATCACATAGAATTACTGTACACAGGGAAATGGACAGATCAGATAGACCTACTGTAAACAGGGGAATGGACAGATCAGATAGAACTATTGTACACAGGGGAATGGACAGATCAGATGGAATTACTGTGCACAGAGGAATGGACAGACCAGATAGAAGTACTGTACACAGAGGGATGGAGAGATCAGATGGAACTACTGCACACAGAGGAATGGACAGGTCAGATAGCACTACTGTACACAGGGGAATGGACAGATCAGATAGAATTACTGTACACAGGGGAATGGACAGATCGGATAGAACTACTGTACATCGGGGAATGGACAGATCAGATAGAACTACTGTACATTGGGGAGTGGACAGATCAGATAAAACTATTGTAAACAGGGGAATGGACAGATCAGATAGAACTACTGCACACAGGGAATGAACAGATCAGATAGAACTACTGTACACAGGGGAATGGAGTGATCAGATAGAACTACTGTACACAGAGGGGAATGGACAGATCAGATGAAACTAGTGTACACAGGGAATGGACAGATCAGATAGAATTACTGTTCACAGGGGAATGGACAGATCAGATAGAAGTACTGAATACAGTGGAATGGACAGATCAAATAGAACTACTGTACACAGAGGGGAATGGACAGATCAGATAGAACTAGTGTACACAGGGGAATGGACAGATCAGCACGAACGACTGTACACGGGAATGGAGAGATCAGATAGAATTACTGTACACAGGGAAATGGACAGATCAGATAGACCTACTGTACACAGGGGAATGGACAGATCAGATAGAACTATTGTACACAGGGGAATGGACAGATGAGATGGAATTACTGTGCACAGAGGAATGGACAGATCAGATAGAAGTACTGTACACAGAGGGATGGAGAGATCAGATGGAACTACTGCCCACAGAGGAATGGACAGGTCAGATAGAACTACTGTACACAGGGGAATGGACAGATCAGATCGAATTACTGTACACAGGGGAATGGACAGATCGGATAGAACTACTGTACATAGGGGAATGGACAGATCAGATAGAACTACTGTACACTGGGGAATGGACAGATCAGATAGAACTATTGTAAACAGGGGAATGGACAGATCAGATAGAACTACTGCACACAGGGAATGAACAGATCAGATAGAACTACTGTACACAGGAAAATGGAGTGATCAGATAGAACTACTGTACACAGGGGAATGGGCAGATCAGAGAGAACTACTGTACACTGGGGAATGTACAGATCAGATAGAACTATTGTACACAGGGGAATGGACAGATCAGATAGAACTAGTGTACACAGGGAATGGACAGATCAGATAGAATAACTGTTCACAGGGGAATGGACAGATCAGATAGAAGTACTGAATACAGGGGAATGGACAGATCAAATAGAACTACTGTACACAGAGGGGAATGGAGAGGTCAGATAGAACTACTGAACACAGGGGAATGGACAGATCAGGTAGAACTACTGTACAGAGAGGAATGGAGAGATCAGATAGAACTACTGTGCACAGGGGAATGGACAGATCAGATAGAACTACTGTACACAGGGGAATGGAGTGATCAGATACAACTACTGTACACAGGGGAATGGACAGATCAGATAGAACTCCTGTACACAGTGGAATGGACAGATCAGATAGAAATACTGCACACAGGGGAATGGACAGATCAGATAGAACTACTGTACGCAGGGGATTCGACTGATCAGATAGAACTCCTGTACACAGCGAATGGACAGATCAGATAGAACTACTGTACACAGGGGAATGGACAGATTAGATAGATCTACTGTACACAGGGAATGAACAGATCAGAAAAAACTACTGTATGCAGGGGAATGGAGTGATCGGATAGAACTGCTGTTCTCAGGGAATGGACAGATCAGATACAACTACTGTATACAGGGGGAATGGACAGATCAGATAGAACTACTGTACAAAGAGTGGAATGGACAGATCAGGTAGAAATACTGTACACAGTGGAATGGACAGATCAGATAGAACTACTGTTCACAGGGGAATGGACAGATCAGATAGAACTACTGCACACAGGGGAATGGACAGATCAGATAGAACTACTGTACACAGAGGAATGGACAGATCAGATTGAACTACTGTACACAGGGGAATGGACAGATCAGAGATAACTACTGTACACAGGGGAATGGACAGATCAGATAGGACTACTGCACACTGGGGAATGGACAGATCAGATAGAACTACTGTACACAGGGGAATGGACTGATCAGATAGAACTACTGTACACGGGAATGGACAGATCAGATAGAATTACTGTACACAGGGGAATGGACAGATCAGATAGAACTACTGTACACAGGGGAATTGGCAGATCAGATAGAACTATTGTACACAGGGGAATGGACAGATCAGATGGAATTACTGTGCACAGAGGAATGGACAGATCAGATAGAACTACTGTACACAGAGGAATGGAGAGATCAGATGGAACTACTGTACACAGAGGAATGGGCAAATCAGATAGAACTACTGTACACAGGGGAATGGACAGATCAGATCGAACTACTGTACACAGGGGAATGGAGAGAATAGATAGAACTAATGTACACAGGGAATGGACAGATCAGATAGAACTACTGAACACAGGGGAATGGACAGATCAGATAGAACTATTGTACAGAGAGGAATGGAGAGATCAGATAGAACTACTGTGCACAGGGGAATAGACAGATCAGAGAGAACGATTGTACACATGGGAATGGAGACATCAGATGGAACTACTGTACACAGGGGAATGGACTGACCAGATAAAACTACAGTACACAGGGAATGGACAGGTCAAATAGAATTACTGTACACAGGGGAATGGACAGATCAGATAGAACTACTGTACACAGGGAAATGGACAGCTCAGAACTAATACACTGGGGAATGGACAGATCAGATAAAATCGCTGTACACAGAGGAATGGAGAGATCAGATAGAACTACTGTACACAGGGGAATGGACAGATCAGATAGAACTACTGCACACAGGGAATGGACAGGTCAAAAAAATTACTGTACACAGTGGAATGGACAGATCAGATTGAACTACTGTACACAGGGGAGTGGACAGATCAGAACTAAAGTACACAGGGGAATGGAGAGATCAGATAGAACTACTGTACACAGGGGAATGGGCAGATCAGATAGAACTACTGTACAAAGAGGAATGAAGAAATCAGATAGAACTACTGTACACAGGGGAATGGACAGATCAGATAGAACTGCTGTACACAGAGGAATGGAGAGATCAGATAGAACTACTGTACACAGGGGAATGGACAGATCAGATAGAACTACTGTACACAGAGGAATTGACAGATCAGATAGAACTACTGTACACGGGAATGGAGAGATCAGATAGCATTACTGTACACAGGATAATGGACAGATCAGATAGACCTACTGTAGACAGGGGAATGGACAGATCAGATAGAATTATTGTACACAGGGGAATGGACAGATCAGATGGAATTACTGTGCACAGAGGAATGGACAGATCAGATAGAAGTACTGTACACAGAGGGATGGAGAGATCAGATGGAACTACAGTACACAGAGGAATGGACAGGTCAGATGGAACTACTGTACACAGGGGAATGGACAGATCGGATAGAACTACTGTACATAGGGGAATGGACAGATCAGATCGAAGTACTGTACACTGGGGAATGGACAGATCAGATAGAACTATTGTAAACAGGGGATTGGACAGATCAGATAGAACTACTGCACACAGGGAATGAACAGATCAAATAGAACTACTGTACACAGGGGAATGGAGAGATCAGATAGAACTACTGTACACAGGGGAATGGGCAGATCAGATAGAACTACTGTACACTGGGGAATGTACAGATCAGATAGAACTATTGTACACAGGGGAATGGACAGATCAGATAGAACTAGTGTACACAGGGAATGGACAGATCAGATAGAATTACTGTTCACAGGGGAATGGACAGATCAGATAGAAGTGCTGAATACAGGGGAATGGACAGATCAGATAGAACTATTGTACACATGGGAATGGAGAGATCAGGTGGAACTACTGTACACAGGGGAATGGACTGATCAGATAGAATACAGTACACAGGCGAATGGACATATCAGATAGAACTGTTCTGCACAGGGCAATGGACAGATCAGATAGAACTACTGTACACAGGGGAATGGAGTGATCAGATACAACTACTGTACACAGGGGAATGGACAGATCAGATAGAACTCCTGTACACAGTGGAATGGACAGATCAGATAGAAATACTGCACACAGGGGAATGGACAGATCAGATAGAACTACTGTACGCAGGGGAATCGACAGATCAGATAGAACTCCTGTACACAGCGAATGGACAGATCAGATAGAACTACTGTACACAGGGGAATGGACAGATTAGATAGATCTACTGTACACAGGGAATGAACAGATCATAATGAACTACTGTATGCAGGGGAATGGAGTGATCGGATAGAACTGCTGTTCTCAGGGAATGGACAGATCAGATACAACTACTGTATACAGGGGGAATGGACAGATCAGATAGAACTACTGTACACAGAGTGGAATGGACAGATCAGGTAGAAATACTGTACACAGTGGAATGGACAGATCAGATAGAACTACTGTTCACAGGGGAATGGACAGATCAGATAGAACTACTGCACACAGGGGAATGGACAGATCAGATAGAACTACTGTACACAGAGGAATGGACAGATCAGATTGAACTACTGTACACAGAGGAATGGACAGATCAGAGATAACTACTGTACACGGGGGAATGGACAGATCAGATAGGACTACTGCACACTGGGGAATGGACAGATCAGATAGAACTACTGTACACAGAGGAATGGAGAGATCAGATATAACTACTGTATACAGGGGAATGGACAGATCAGATAGAACTACTGTACACAGGGAATGGACAGGTCAAATAGAATTACTGTACACAGGGGAATGGACAGATCAGATAGAACTACTGTACACAGGGGAATGGACAGATCAGAACTAATGTACACTGGGGAATGGACAGATCAGATAGAACTACTGTACACAGATGAACGGACAGATCAGATAGAACTACTGTACACAGAGGAATGTACAGATCAGATAGAACTACTGTCCACAGGGGAATGGAGAGATCAGATGGAACTACTGTACACAGGAATGGAAAGGTCAGATAAAACTACTGTACACAGAGGAATGGACAGATCCAATAGAACTACTGTACACAGAGGAATGGAGAGATCAGATAGAACTACTGTACACAGGGGAATGGACAGATCCGATAGAAGTACTGTACACAGAAGAATGGACAGATCAGGTAGAAGTACTGTACACAGGAATGGAGAGATCAGATATAACTACTGTACACAGGGGAATGGACAGATCAGATAGAACTACTGTACACAGAGGAATGGAGAGATCAGATAGAACTACTGTACACAGGGGAATGGACAGATCAGATAGAACTACGGTACACAGGGGAATGGTGAGATCAGATCGAACTACTGTACACAGGGGAATGGAGAGATCAGATAGAACTACGGTACACAGGGGAATGGTGAGATCAGATCGAACTACTGTACACAGGGGAATGGAGAGATCAGATAGAACTACTGTGCACAGGGGAATGGACAGATCAGATAGAATTACTGTACACAGAGGAATGGAGAGATCAGGGAGAACTAATGTACACAGGGGAATGGTCAGATCAGATAGAACTACTGTACACAGAGGAATGGAGAGATCAGAAATATTTACTGTACAAAGGGGAATGCACAGATCAGATAGGACTACTGCACACAGGGGAATGGACAGATCAGATAGAACTACTGTACACAGAGGAATGGAGAGATCAGAGATAACTACTGTACACGGGAATGGACAGATCAGATAGACCTACTGTACACAGGGGAATGGACAGATCAGATGGAACTACTGCACACAGGGGAATGGAGAGATCAGATAGAACTACTGTACACTGGGGAATGCACATATCAGATAGAATACACTACACAGCGGAATGGACATATCAGATAGAACTGCTCTGCACAGGGGAATGGACAGATCAGACAGAACGACTGTACATAGTGGAATGGACAGATCAGATAGAACCACTGTACACACAGGGGAATGGACAGATGAGATAGAAATACTGCAAACAGGGGAATGGACAGATCAGATAGAACTACTGTACACAGGGGTATGGAGTGATCAGATACAACTACTGTACACAGGTGAATGGACAGTTCAGATAGAACTCCTGCACACAGTGGAATGGACAGATCAGATAGAAATACTGCACACAGGGGAATGGACAGATCAGATAGAACTACTGCAAACAGGGGAATGGACAGATCAGATAGAACTACTGTACACAGAGGAATGGAGTGATCAGATACAACTACTGTACACAGGTAAATAGACAGATCAGATAGAACTCCTGTACAGAGTGGAATGGACAGATCAGATAGAAATACTGCACACAGGGGAATGGACAGATCAGATAGAACTACTGTACGCAGGGAAATCGACAGATCAGATAGAACTCCTGTACACAGCGAATGGACAGATCAGATAGAACTACTGTACTCAGGGGAATGGACAGATTAGATACATCTACTGTACACAGGGAATGAACAGATCAGAAAGAACTACTGTATGCAGGGGAATGGAGTGATCGGATAGAACTGCTGTTCTCAGGGAATGGACAGATCAGATACAACTACTGTATACAGGGGGAATGGACAGATCAGATAGAACTACTGTACACAGAGTGGAATGGACAGATTAGGTAGAAATACTGTACACAGTGGAATGGACAGATCAGATAGAACTACTGTTCACAGGGGAATGGACAGATCAGATAGAACTACTGTACACAGGGGAATGGACAGATTAGATAGAACTACTGTACACAGGGGAATGGACAGATCAGATAGAACTACTGTACACGGGAATGGACAGATCAGATAGAATTACTGTACACAGGGGAATGGACAGATCAGATAGAACTACTTTACACAGGGGAATGGACAGATCAGATAGAACTATTGTACACAGGGGAATGGACAGATCAGATGGAATTACTGTGCACAGAGGAATGGACAGATCAGATAGAACTACTGTACACAGAGGAATGGAGAGATCAGATGGAACTACTGTACACAGAGGAATGGGCAAATCAGATAGAACTACTGTACACAGGGCAATGGACAGATCAGATCGAACTACTGTACACAAGGGAATGGAGAGAATAGATAGAACTAATGTACACAGGGAATGGACAGATCAGATAGAACTACTGAACACAGGGGAATGGACAGATCAGATAGAACTATTGTACAGAGAGGAATGGAGAGATCAGATAGAACTACGTGCACAGGGGAATGGACAGATCAGAGAGAACTATTGTACACATGGGAATGGAGACATCAGATGGAACTACTGTACACAGGGGAATGGACTGATCAGATAGAACTACTGTACACAGGGAATGGACAGGTCAAATAGAATTACTGTACACAGGGGAATGGACAGATCAGATAGAACTACTGTACACAGGGAAATGGACAGATCAGAACTAATACACTGGGGAATGGACAGATCAGATAAAACTGCTGTACACAGAGGAATGGAGAGATCAGATAGAACTACTGTACACAGGGGAATGGACAGATCAGATAGAACTACTGCACAAAGGGAACGGACAGGTCAAATAGAATTACTGTACACAGGGGAATGGACAGATCAGATTGAACTACTGTACACAGGGGAGTGGACAGATCAGAACTAATGTACACAGGGGAATGGAAAGATCAGATAGAACTACTGTACACAGGGGAATGGGCAGATCAGATAGAACTACTGTACAAAGAGGAATGAAGAAATCGGATAGAACTACTGTACACGGGAATGGACAAATCAGATAGAACTACTGTACACAGAGGAATGGAGAGATCAGATAGAACTACTGTACACAGGGGAATGGACAGATCAGATAGAACTACTGTACACAGGAGAATGGACAGATCAGATAGAACTACTGTACACGTGAATGGAGAGATCAGATGGAATTACTGTACACAGGGGAATGGACAGATCAGATAGACCTACTGTACACAGGGGAATGGACAGATCAGATAGAACTATTGTACACAGGGGAATGGACAGATCAGATGGAATTACTGTGCACAGAGGAATGGACAGATCAGATAGAAGTACTGTACACAGAGGGATGGAGAGATCAGATGGAACTACAGTACAAAGAGGAATGGGCAAATCAGATAGAACTACTGTACACAGGGCAATGGACAGATCAGTTGGAACTACTGTACACAGGGGAATGGAGAGATCAGATGGAACTACTGTACACAGAGGAATGGACAGGTCAGATAGAACTACTGTACACAGGGGAATGGACAGATCAGATAGAATTACTGTACACAGGGGAATGGACAGATCGGATAGAACTACTGTACATAGGGGAATGGAACGATCAGATAGAACTACTGTACACTGGGGAATGGACAGATCAGATAGAACTATTGTAAACAGGGGAATGGACAGATCAGATAGAACTACTGCACACAGGGAATGAACAGATCAGATAGAACTACTGTACACAGGGGAATGGAGTGATCAGATAGAACTACTGTACACAGGGGAATGGGCAGATCAGATAGAACTACTGTACACTGGGGAATGTACAGATCAGATAGAACTATTGTACACAGGGGAATAGACAGATCAGATAGAAGTACTGAATACAGGGGAATGGACAGATCAAACAGAACTACTGTACACAGAGGGGAATGGAGAGATCAGATAGAACTACTGAACACAGGGGAATGGACAGATCAGGTAGAACTACTGTACAGAGAGGAATGCAGAGATCAGATAGAACTACTGTGCACAGGGGAATGGAGAGATCAGGTGGAACTACTGTACACAGGGGAATGGACTGATCAGATAGAATACAGTACACAGGGGAATGGACATATCAGATAGACCTGCTCTGCACAGGGGAATGGACAGATCAGATAGAACTACTGTACACAGGGGAATGGAGTGATCAGATACAACTACTGTACACAGGGGAATGGACAGATCAGATAGAACTACTGCAAACAGGTGAATGGACAGATCAGATAGAACTACTGTACACAGGGGAATGGAGTGATCAGATACAACTACTGTACACAGGTGAATAGACAGATCAGATAGAACTCCTGTACACAGTGGAATGGACAGATCAGATAGAAATACTGCACACAGGGGAATGGACAGATCAGATAGAACTACTGTACGCAGGGAAATCGACAGATCAGATAGAACTCCTGTACACAGCGAATGGACAGATCAGATAGAACTACTGTACACAGGGGAATGGACAGATTAGATACATCTACTGTACACAGGGAATGAACAGATCAGAAAGAACTACTGTATGCAGGGGAATGGAGTGATCGGATAGAACTGCTGTTCTCAGGGGATGGACAGATCAGATACAACTACTGTATACAGGGGGAATGGACAGATCAGATAGAACTACTGTACACAGAGTGGAATGGACAGATCAGGCAGAAATACTGTACACAGTGGAATGGACAGATCAGATAGAACGACTGTTCACAGGGGAATGGACAGATCAGATAGAACTACTGCACACAGGTGAATGGACAGATCAGAGAGAACTACTGTACACAGGGGAATGGACAGATCAGATAGAACTACTGTACACGGGAATGGACAGATCAGATAGAATTACTGTACACAGGGGAATGGACAGATCAGATAGAACTACTGTACACAGGGGAATGGACAGATCAGATAGAACTATTGTACACAGGGGAATGGACAGATCAGATGGAATTACTGTGCACAGAGGAATGGACAGATCAGATAGAACTACTGTACACAGAGGAATGGAGAGATCAGATGGAACTACTGTACACAGAGGAATGGGCAAATCAGATAGAACTACTGTACACAGGGGAATGGACAGAGCAGATCGAACTACTGTACACAAGGGAATGGAGAGAATAGATAGAACTAATGTACACAGGGAATGGACAGATCAGATAGAACTACTGAACACAGGGGAATGGACAGATCAGATAGAACTATTGTACAGAGAGGAATGGAGAGATCAGATAGAACTACTGTGCACAGGGGAATGGACAGATCAGAGAGAACTATTGCACACATGGGAATGGAGACATCAGATGGAACTACTGTACACAGGGGAATGGACTGATCAGATAGAACTACTGTACACAGGGAATGGGCAGGTCAAATAGAATTACTGTACACAGGGGAATGGACAGATCAGATAGAACTACTGTACACAGGGGAGTGGACAGATCAGAACTAATGTACACAGGGGAATGGAAAGATCAGATAGAACTACTGTACACAGGGGAATGGGCAGATCAGATAGAACTGCTGTACAAAGAGGAATGAAGAAATCAGATAGAACTACTGTACACGGGAATGGACAGATCAGATAGAACTACTGTACACAGAGGAATGGAGAGATCAGATAGAACTACTGTTCACAGGGGAATGGACAGATCAGATAGAACTACTGTACACAGGGGAATGGACAGATTAGATAGAACTACTGTACACAGGGGAATGGACAGATCAGATAGAACTACTGTACACGGGAATGGACAGATCAGATAGAATTACTGTACACAGGGGAATGGACAGATCAGATAGAACTACTGTACACAGGGGAATGGACAGATCAGATAGAACTACTGCACACGGGAATGGACAGATCAGATAGAATTACTGTACACAGGGGGATGGACAGATCAGATAGAACTACTGTACACAGGGGAATGGACAGATCAGATAGAACTATTGTACACAGGGGAATGGACAGATCAGATGGAATTACTGTGCACAGAGGAATGGACAGATCAGATAGAACTACTGTACACAGAGGAATGGAGAGATCAGATGGAACTACTGTACACAGAGGAATGGGCAAATCAGATAGAACTACTGTACACAGGGGAATGGACAGATCAGATCGAACTACTGTACACAAGGGAATGGAGAGAATAGATAGAACTAATGTACACAGGGAATGGACAGATCAGATAGAACTACTGAACACAGGGGAATGGACAGATCAGATAGAACTATTGTACAGAGAGGAATGGAGAGACCAGATAGAACTACTGTGCACAGGGGAATGGACAGATCAGAGAGAACTATTGTACACAGGATAATGGACAGATCAGATAGACCTACTGTACACAGGGGAATGGACAGATCAGATAGAACTATTGTACACAGGGGAATGGACAGATCAGATAGAAGTACTGTACATAGGGGAATGGACAGATCAGATAGTAGTGCTGTACACAGAGCGATGGAGAGATCAGATGGAACGACAGTACCCAGAGGAATGGACAGGTCAGATAGAACTACTGTACACAGGGGAATGGACAGATCAGATAGAATTACTGTACACAGGGGAATGGACAGATCGGATAGAACTACTGTACATAGGGGAATGGACAGATCAGATCGAAGTACTGTACACTGGGGAATGGACAGATCAGATAGAACTATTGTAAACAGGGGAATGGACAGATCAGATAGAACTACTGCACACAGGGAATGAACAGATCAGATAGAACTACTGTACACAGGGGAATGGAGTGATCAGATAGAACTACTGTAAACAGGGGAATGGGCAGATCAGATAGAACTACTGTACACTGGGGAATGTACAGATCAGATAGAACTATTGTACACAGGGGAATGGACAGATCAGATAGAACTAGTGTACACAGGGAATGGACAGATCAGATAGAATTACTGTTCACAGGGGAATGGACAGATCAGATAGAAGTACTGAATACAGGGGAATGGACAGATCAAATAGAACTACTGTACAATGAGGGGAATGGTGAGATCAGATAAAACTACTGAACACAGGGGAATGGACAGATCAGGTAGAACTACTGTACAGAGAGGAATGGAGAGATCAGATAGAACTACTGTGCACAGGGGAATGGACAGATCAGATAGAACTATTGCACACATGGGAATGGAGAGATCAGGTGGAACTACTGTACACAGGGGAATGGACTGATCAGATAGAATACAGTACACAGGCGAATGGACATATCAGATAGAACTGCTCTGCACAGGGGAATGGACAGATCAGATAGAACTACTGTACACAGGGGAATGGAGTGATCAGATACAACTACTGGACACAGGGGAATGGACAGATCAGATAGAACTCCTGTACACAGTGGAATGGACAGATCAGATAGAAATACTGCACACAGGGGAATGGACAGATCAGATAGAACTACTGTACGCAGGGGAATCGACAGATCAGATAGACCTCCTGTACACAGCGAATGGACAGATCAGATAGAACTACTGTACACAGGGGAATGGACAGATTAGATAGATCTACTGTACACAGGGAATGAACAGATCAGAAAGAACTACTGTATGCAGGGGAATTGAGTGATCGGATAGAACTGCTGTTCTCAGGGAATGGACAGATCAGATACAACTACTGTATACAGGGGGAATGGACAGATCAGATAGAACTACTGTACACAGAGTGGAATGGACAGATCAGGTAGAAATACTGTACACAGTGGAATGGACAGATCAGATAGAACTACTGTTCACAGGGGAATGGACAGATCAGATAGAACTACTGCACACAGGGGAATGGACAGATCAGATAGAACTACTGTACACAGAGGAATGGACAGATCAGATTGAACTACTGTACACAGGGGAATGGACAGATCAGAGATAACTACTGTACACGGGGGAATGGACAGATCAGATAGGACTACTGCACACTGGGGAATGGACAGATCAGATAGAACTACTGTACACAGAGGAATGGAGACATCAGATATAACTACTGTATACAGGGGAATGGACAGATCAGACAGAACTACTGTACACAGGGGAGTGGACAGATCAGAACTAATGTACACAGGGGAATGGAAAGATCAGATAGAACTACTGTACACAGGGGAATGGGCAGATCAGATACAACTACTGTACAAAGAGGAATGAAGAAATCAGATAGAACTACTGTACACGGGAATGGACAGATCAGATAGAACTACTGTACACAGAGGAATGGAGAGATCAGATAGAACTACAGTTCACAGGGGAATGGACAGATCAGATAGAACTACTGTAGACAGGGGAATGGACAGATTAGATAGAACTACTGTACACAGGGGAATGGACAGATCAGATAGAACTACTGTACACGGGAATGGACAGATCAGATAGAATTACTTTACACAAGGGAATGGACAGATCAGATAGAACTACTGTACACAGGGGAATGGACAGATCAGATAGAACTATTGTACACAGGGGAATGGACAGATCAGATGGAATTACTGTGCACAGAGGAATGGACAGATCAGATAGAACTACTGTACACAGAGGAATGGAGAGATCAGATGGAACTACTGTACACAGAGGAATGGGCAAATCAGATAGAACTACTGTACACAGGGGAATGGACAGATCAGATAGAACTACTGTACACGGGAATGGAGAGATCAGATAGCATTACTGTACACAGGATAATGGACAGATCAGATAGACCTACTGTACACAGGGGAATGGACAGATCAGATAGAACTATTGTACACAGGGGAATGGACAGATCAGATAGAAGTACTGTACATAGGGGAATGGACAGATCAGATAGAAGTACTGTACACAGAGGGATGGAGAGATCAGATGGAACGACAGTACACAGAGGAATGGACAGATCAGATGGAATTACTGTGCACAGAGGAATGGACAGATCAGATAGAACTACTGTACACAGGGAATGGACAGGTCAAATAGAATTACTGTACACAGGGGAATGGACAGATCAGATAGAACTACTGTACACAGGGGAATGGACAGATCAGAACTAATGTACACTGGGGAATGGACAGATCAGATTGAACTACTGTACACAGGGGAATGTACAGATCAGATAGAACTACTGTACACAGGGGAATGGAGAGATCAGATGGAACTACTGTACACAGGAATGGAAAGGTCAGATAAAACTACTGTACACAGAGGAATGGACAGATCCAATAGAACTACTGTACACAGAGGAATGGAGAGATCAGATAGAACTACTGTACACAGGGGAATGGACAGATCCGATAGAAGTGCTGTACACAGAAGAATGGACAGATCAGGTAGAAGTACTGTACACAGGAATGGAGAGATCAGATATAACTACTGTACACAGGGGAATGGACAGATCAGATAGAACTACTGTACACAGAGGAATGGAGAGATCAGATAGAACTACTGTACACAGGGGAATGGACAGATCAGATAGAACTACTGTACACAGGGGAATGCACAGATCAGACAGAACTACTGCACACAGGGAATGAACAGATCAGATAGAACTCCTCTATAAAGGGGAATGGAGTGATCAGATAGAACTACTGTACACAAGGGAATGGGCAGATCAGATAGAACTACTGTACACTGGGGAATGGACAGATCAGACAGAAGTACTGACAACAGGGGAATGGACAGATCAAATAGAACTACTGTACACAGGGGAATGGAGAGGTCAGATAGAACTGCTGTACACAGGGGAATGGACAGATCAGATAGAACTACGGTACACAGGGGAATGGTGAGATCAGATCGAACTACTGTACACAGGGGAATGGAGAGATCAAATAGAACTACTGTGCACAGGGGAATGGACAGATCAGATAGAATTACTATACACAGAGGAATGGAGAGATCAGGGAGAACTGATGCACACAGGGGAATGGTCAGATCAGATAGAACTACTGTACACAGAGGAATGGAGAGATCAGAAATATTTACTGTACAAAGGGGAATGCACAGATCAGATAGGACTACTGCAGACAGGGGAATGGACAGATCAGATAGACCTACTGTACACAGGGGAATGGACAGATCAGATGGAACTACTGCACACAGGGGAATGGAGAGATCAGATAGAACTACTGTACACTGGGGAATGCACATATCAGATAGAATACAGTACACAGCGGAATGGACATATCAGATAGAACTGCTCTGCACAGGGGAATGGACAGATCAGACAGAACGACTGTACACGGGAATGGAGTGATCAGATAGAACTAATGTACACAGGGGAATGGACAGATCAGATAGAACGACTGTACATCGTGGAATGGACAGATCAGATAGAACCACTGCACACAGGGGAATGGACAGATCAGATAGAAATACTGCAAACAGGGGAATGGACAGATCAGATAGAACTACTGTACACAGGGGTAGGGAGTGATCAGATACAACTACTGTACACAGGTGAATGGACAGATCAGATAGAACTCCTGTACACAGTGGAATGGACAGATCAGATAGAAATACTGCACACAGGGGAATGGACAGATCAGATAGAACTACTGCAAACAGGGGAATGGACAGATCAGATAGAACTACTGTACACAGGGGAATGGAGTGATCAGATACAACTACTGTACACAGGTGAATAGACAGATCAGATAGAACTCCTGTACACAGTGGAATGGACAGATCAGATAGAAATACTGCACACAGGGGAATGGACAGATCAGATAGAACGACTGTACGCAGGGAAATCGACAGATCAGATAGAACTCCTGTACACAGCGAATGGACAGATCAGATAGAACTACTGTATGCAGGGGAAAGGAGTGATCAGATACAACTACTGTATACAGGGGGAATGGACAGATCAGATAGAACTACTGTACACAGAGTGGAATGGACAGATCAGGTAGAAATACTGTACACAGTGGAATGGACAGATCAGATAGAACTACTGTTCACAGGGGAATGGACAGATCAGATAGAACTACTGTACACAGGGGAATGGACAGATTAGATAGAACTACTGTACACAGGGGAATGGACAGATCAGATAGAACTACTGTACACGGGAATGGACAGATCAGATAGAATTACTGTACACAGGGGAATGGACAGATCAGATAGAACTACTGTACACAGGGGAATGGACAGATCAGATAGAACTATTGTACACAGGGGAATGGACAGATCAGATGGAATTACTGTGCACAGAGGAATGGACAGATCAGATAGAACTACTGTACACAGAGGAATGGAGAGATCAGATGGAACTACTGTACACAGAGGAATGGGCAAATCAGATAGAACTACTGTACACAGGGCAATGGACAGATCAGATCGAACTACTGTACACAAGGGAATGGAGAGAATAGATAGAACTAATGTACACAGGGAATGGACAGATCAGATAGAACTACTGAACACAGGGGAATGGACAGATCAGATAGAACTATTGTACAGAGAGGAATGGAGAGATCAGATAGAACTACGTGCACAGGGGAATGGACAGATCAGAGAGAACTATTGTACACATGGGAATGGAGACATCAGATGGAACTACTGTACACAGGGGAATGGACTGATCAGATAGAACTACTGTACACAGGGAATGGGAAGGTCAAATATAATTACTGTACACAGGGGAATGGACAGATCAGATAGAACTACTGTACACAGGGAAATGGACAGATCAGAACTAATACACTGGGGAATGGACAGATCAGATAAAACTGCTGTACACAGAGGAATGGAGAGATCAGATAGAACTACTGTACACAGGGGAATGGACAGATCAGATAGAACTACTGCACACAGGGAATGTACAGGTCAAATAGAATTACTGTACACAGGGGAATGGACAGATCAGATTGAACTACTGTACACAGGGGAGTGGACAGATCAGAACTAATGTACACAGGGGAATGGAAAGATCAGATAGAACTACTGTACACAGGGGAATGGGCAGATCAGATAGAACTACTGTACAAAGAGGAATGGGCAAATCAGATAGAACTACTGTACACAGGGCAATGGACAGATCAGTTCGAACTACTGTACACAGGGGAATGGAGAGATCAGATGGAACTACTGTACACAGAGGAATGGACAGGTCAGATAGAACTACTGTACACAGGGGAATGGACAGATCAGATAGAATTACTGTACACAGGGGAATGGACAGATCAGATAGAACTACTGTAAATAGGGGAATGGACAGATCAGATAGAACTACTGTACACAGGGGAGTGGACAGATCAGAACTAATGTACACAGGGGAATGGAAAGATCAGATAGAACTACTGTACACAGGGGAATGGGCAGATCAGATAGAACTACTGTACAAAGAGGAATGAAGAAATCAGATAGAACTACTGTACACGGGAATGGACAGATCAGATAGAACTACTGTACACGGGGGAATGGACAGATCAGATAGACCTACTGTACACAGGGGAATGGACAGATCAGATAGAACTATTGTACACAGGGGAATGGACAGATCAGATAGAACTACTGTACACAGGAGAATGGACAGATCAGATAGAACTACTGTACACGTGAATGGAGAGATCAGATGGAATTACTGTACACAGGGGAATGGACAGATCAGATAGACCTACTGTACACAGGGGAATGGACAGATCAGATATAACTATTGTACACAGGGGAATGGACAGATCAGATGGAATTACTGTGCACAGAGGAATGGACAGATCAGATAGAAGTACTGTACACAGAGGGATGGAGAGATCAGATGGAACTACTGTACAAAGAGGAATGGGCAAATCAGATAGAACTACTGTACACAGGGCAATGGACAGATCAGTTCGAACTACTGTACACAGGGGAATGGAGAGATCAGATGGAACTACTGTACACAGAGGAATGGACAGGTCAGATAGAACTACTGTACACAGGGGAATGGACAGATCAGATAGAATTACTGTACACAGGGGAATGGACAGATCAGATAGAACTACTGTAAATAGGGGAATGGACAGATCAGATAGAACTACTGTACACTGGGGAATGGACAGATCAGATAGAACTATTGTAAACAGGGGAATGGACAGATCAGATAGAACTACTGCACACAGGGAATGAACAGATCAGATAGAACTACTGTACACAGGGGAATGGAGTGATCAGATAGAACTACTGTACACAGGGGAATGGGCAGATCAGATAGAACTACTGTGCACTGGGGAATGTACAGATCAGATAGAACTATTGTACACAGGGGAATGGACAGATCAGATAGAACTACTGTACACAGGGAATGGACAGATCAGATAGAATTACTGTTCACAGGGGAATGGACAGATCAGATAGAAGTACTGAATACAGGGGAATGGACAGATCAAATAGAACTACTGTACACAGAGGGGAATGGAGAGATCAGATAGAACTACTGAACACAGAGGAATGGACAGATCAGGTAGAACTACTGTACAGAGAGGAATGCAGAGATCAGATAGAACTACTGTGCACAGGGGAATGGAGAGATCAGGTGGAACTACTGTACACAGGGGAATGGACTGATCAGATAGAATACAGTACACAGGGGAATGGACATATCAGATAGAACTGCTCTGCACAGGGTAATGGACAGATCAGATAGAACTACTGTACACAGGGGAATGGAGTGATCAGATACAACTACTGTGCACAGGGGAATGGACAGATCAGAGAGAACTATTGTACACATGGGAATGGAGACATCAGATGGAACTACTGCACACTGGGGAATGGACAGATCAGATAAAACTGCTGTACACAGAGGAATGCAGAGATCAGATAGAACTACTGTACACAGGGGAATGGACGGATCAGATAGAACTACTGCACACAGGGAATGGACAGGTCAAATAGAATTACTGTACACAGGGGAATGGACAGATCAGATTGAACTACTGTACACAGGGGAATGGACAGATCAGAACTAATGTACACAGGGGAATGGAAAGATCAGATAGAACTACTGTACACAGGGGAATGGGCTGATCAGATAGAACTACTGTACTAAGAGGAATGAAGAAATCAGATAGAACTACTATACACGTGAATGGAGAGATCAGATGGAATTACTGTACACAGGGGAATGGACAGATCAGATAGACCTACTGTACACAGGGGAATGGACAGATCAGATAGAACTATTGTACACAGGGGAATGGACAGATCAGATGGAATTACTGTGCACAGAGGAATGGACAGATCAGATATAAGTACTGTACAAAGAGGGATGGAGAGATCAGATGGAACTACTGTACAAAGAGGAATGGACAGATCAGTTCGAACTACTGTACACAGGGGAATGGAGAGATCAGATGGAACTACTGCACACAGAGGAATGGACAGGTCAGATAGAACTACTGTACACAGGGGAATGGACAGATCAGATAGAATTACTGTACACAGGGGAATTGACAGATCGGATAGAACTACTGTACATAGGGGAATGGACAGATCGGATAGAACTACTGTACACTGGGGAATGGACAGATCAGATAGAACTATTGTAAACAGGGGAATGGACAGATCAGATAGAACTACTGCACACAGGGAATGAACAGATCAGATAGAACTACTGTACACAGGGGAATGGAGTGATCAGATAGAACTACTGTACACAGGGGAATGGGCAGATCAGATAGAACTACTGTACACTGGGGAATGTACAGATCAGATAGAATACAGTACACAGGGGAATGGACATATCAGATCGAACTGCTCTGCAGAGGGGAATGGACAGATCAGATAGAACTACTGTACACAGGGGGATGGAGTGATCAGATACAACTACTGTACACAGGGGAATGGACAGATCAGATAGAACTACTGCAAACAGGTGAATGGACAGATCAGATAAAACAACTGTACACAGGGGAATGGAGTGATCAGATACAACTACTGTACACAGGTGAATAGACAGATCAGATAGAACTCCTGTACACAGTGGAATGGACAGATCAGATAGAAATACTGCACACAGGGGAATGGACAGATCAGTTAGAACTACTGTACGCAGGGAAATCGACAGATCAGATAGAACTCCTGTACACAGCGAATGGACAGATCAGATAGAACTACTGTACACAGGGGAATGGACAGATTAGATACATCGACTGTACACAGGGAATAAACTGATCAGAAAGAACTACTGTATGCAGGGGAATGGGGTGATCGGATAGAACTGCTGTTCTCAGGGAATGGACAGATCAGATACAACTACTGTATACAGGGGAATGGACAGATCAGATAGAACTACTGTACACAGGGGAATGGACAGATCAGATAGAACTACTGTACACGGGAATGGACAGATCAGATAGAATTACTGTACACAGGAGAATGGACAGATCAGATAGAACTACTGTACACAGGGGAATGGACAGATCAGATAGAACTATTGTACACAGGGGAATGGACAGATCAGATGGAATTACTGTGCACAGAGGAATGGACAGATCAGATAGAACTACTGTACACAGAGGAATGGAGAGATCAGATGGAACTACTGTACACAGAGGAATGGGCAAATCAGATAGAACTACTGTACACAGGGGAATTGACAGATCAGATCGAACTACTGTACACAAGGGAATGGAGAGAATAGATAGAATTAATGTACACAGGGAATGGACAGATCAGATAGAACTACTGAACACAGGGGAATGGACAGATCAGATAGAACTATTGTACAGAGAGGAATGGAGAGATCAGATAGAACTACTGTGCACAGGGGAATGGACAGATCAGAGAGAACTATTGCACACATGGGAATGGAGATATCAGATGGAACTACTGTACACAGGGGAATGGACTGATCAGATAGAACTACTGTACACAGGGAATGGACAGGTCAAATAGAATTACTGTACACAGGGGAATGGACAGATCAGATAGAACTACTGTACACAGGGAAATGGACAGATCAGAACTAATACACTGGGGAATGGACAGATCAGATAAAACTGCTGTACACAGAGGAATGGAGAGATCAGATAGAACTACTGTACACAGGGGAATGGACAGATCAGATGGAACTACTGCACACAGGGAATGGACAGGTCAAATAGAATTACTGTACACAGGGGAATGGACAGATCAGATTGAACTACTGTACACAGGGGAGTGGACAGATCAGAACTAATGTACACAGGGGAATGGAAAGATCAGATAGAACTACTGTACACAGGGGAATGGGCAGATCAGATACAACTACAGTACAAAGAGGAATGAAGAAATCAGATAGAACTACTGTACACGGGAATGGACAGATCAGATAGAACTACTGTACACAGAGGAATGGAGAGATCAGATAGAACTACAGTTCACAGGGGAATGGACAGATCAGATAGAACTACTGTACACAGGGGAATGGACAGATTAGATAGAACTACTGTACACAGGGGAATGGACAGATCAGATAGAACTACTGTACACGGGAATGGACAGATCAGATAGAATTACTGTACACAGGGGAATGGACAGATCAGATAGAACTACTGTACACAGGGGAATGGACAGATCAGATAGAACTATTGTACACAGGGGAATGGACAGATCAGATGGAATTACTGTGCACAGAGGAATGGACAGATCAGATAGAACTACTGTACACAGAGGAATGGAGAGATCAGATGGAACTACTGTACACAGAGGAATGGACAAATCAGATAGAACTACTGTACACAGGGGAATGGACAGATCAGATCGAACTACTGTACACAAGGGAATGGAGAGAATAGATAGAACTAATGTACACAGGGAATGGACAGATCAGATAGAACTACTGAACACAGGGGAATGGACAGATCAGATAGAACTATTGTACAGAGAGGAATGGAGAGATCAGATAGAACTACTGTGCACAGGGGAATGGACAGATCAGAGAGAACTATTGTACACATGGGAATGGAGACATCAGATGGAACTACTGCACACAGGGGAATGGACTGATCAGATAGAACTACTGTACACAGGGAATGGACAGGTCAAATAGAATTACTGTACACAGGGGAATGGACAAATCAGATAGAACTACTGTACACAGGGAAATGGACAGATCAGAACTAATACACTGGGGAATGGACAGATCAGATAAAACTGCTGTACACAGAGGAATGGAGAGATCAGATAGAACTACTGTACACAGGGGAATGGAGAGATCAGATAGAACTACTACACACAGGGAATGGACAGGTCAAATAGAATTACTGTACACAGGGGAATGGACAGATCAGATTGAACTACTGCACACAGGGGAATGGACAGATCAGAACTAATGTACACAGGGGAATGGAAAGATCAGATAGAACTACTGTACACAGGGGAATGGGCAGATCAGATAGAGCTACTGTACAAAGAGGAATGAAGAAATCAGATAGAACTACTGTACACGTGAATGGAGAGATCAGATGGAATTACTGTACACAGGGGAATGGACAGATCAGATAGACCTACTGTACACAGGGGAATGGACAGATCAGATAGAACTATTGTACACAGGGGAATGGACAGATCAGATGGAATTACTGTGCACAGAGGAATGGACAGATCAGATATAAGTACTGTACACAGAGGGATGGAGAGATCAGATGGAACTACTGTACAAAGAGGAATGGGCAAATCAGATAGAACTACTGTACACAGGGGAATGGACAGATCAGTTCGAACTACTGTACACAGGGGAATGGAGAGATCAGATGGAACTACTGTACACAGAGGAATGGACAGGTCAGATAGAACTACTGTACACAGGGGAATGGACAGATCAGATAGAATTACTGTACACAGGGGAATGGACAGATTAGATAGAACTACTGTACATAGGGGAATGGACAGATCAGATAGAACTACTGTACACTGGGGAATGGACAGATCAGATAGAACTATTGGAAACAGGGGAATGGACAGATCAGATAGAACTACTGCACACAGGGAATGAACAGATCAGATAGAACTACTGTACACAGGGGAATGGAGTGATCAGATAGAACTACTGTGCACAGGGGAATGGGCAGATCAGATAGAACTACTGTACACTGGGGAATGTACAGATCAGATAGAATACAGTACACAGGGGAATGGACATATCAGATAGAACTGCTCTGCACAGGGGAATGAACTGATCAGATAGAACTACTGTACACAGGGGAATGGAGTGATCAGATACAACTACTGTACACAGGGGAATGGACAGATCCGATAGAACTACTGCAAACAGGTGAATGGACAGATCAGATAGAACTACTGTACACAGTGGAATGGAGTGATCAGATACAAGTACTGTACACAGGTGAATAGACAGATCAGATAGAACTCCTGTACACAGTGGAATGGACAGATCAGATAGAAATACTGCACACAGGGGAATGGACAGATCAGATAGAACGACTGTACGCAGGGAAATCGACAGATCAGATAGAACTCCTGTACACAGCGAATGGACAGATCAGATAGAACTACTGTACACAGGGGAATGGACAGATTAGATACATCTACTGTACACAGGGAATGAACAGATCAGAAAGAACTACTGTATGCAGGGGAATGGAGTGATCGGATAGAACTGCTGTTCTCAGGGAATGGACAGATCAGATACAACTACTGTATACAGGAGAATGGACAGATCAGATAGAACTACTGTACACAGGGGAATGGACAGATCAGATAGAACTACTGTACACGGGAATGGACAGATCAGATAGAATTACTGTACACAGGGGAATGGACAGATCAGATAGAACTACTGTACACAGGGGAATGGACAGATCAGATAGAACTATTGTACACAGGGGAATGGACAGATCAGATGGAATTACTGTGCACAGAGGAATGGACAGATCAGATAGAACTACTGTACACAGAGGAATGGAGAGATCAGATGGAACTACTGTACACAGAGGAATGGGCAAATCAGATAGAACTACTGTACACAGGGGAATGGACAGATCAGATCGAACTACTGTACACAAGGGAATGGAGAGAATAGATAGAATTAATGTACACAGGGAATGGACAGATCAGATAGAACTACTGAACACAGGGGAATGGACAGATCAGATAGACCTATTGTACAGAGAGGAATGGAGAGATCAGATAGAACTACTGTGCACAGGGGAATGGACAGATCAGAGAGAACTATTGCACACATGGGAATGGAGACATCAGATGGAACTACTGTACACAGGGGACTGGACTGATCAGATAGAACTACTGTACAGAGGGAATGGACAGGTCAAATAGAATTATTGTACACAGGGGAATGGACAGATCAGATAGAACTAC
This sequence comes from Pristiophorus japonicus, assembly GCF_044704955.1. NCBI lineage: Eukaryota > Metazoa > Chordata > Chondrichthyes > Pristiophoridae > Pristiophorus > Pristiophorus japonicus. The sequence continues at coordinate 9,821,864 of NC_092010.1, forward strand.
TGTACACAGGGAAATGGACAGATCAGATCTAATACACTGGGGAATGGACAGATCAGATAAAACTGCTGTACACAGAGGAATGGAGAGATCAGATAGAACTACTGTACACAGGGGAATGGACAGATCAGATAGAACTACTGCACACAGGGAATGGACAGGTCAAATAGAATTACTGTACACAGGGGAATGGACAGATCAGATTGAACTACTGTACACAGGGGAATGGACAGATCAGAACTAATGTACACAGGGGAATGGAAAGATCAGATAGAACTACTGTACACAGGGGAATGGGCAGATCAGATAGAACTACTGTACAAAGAGGAATGAAGAAATCAGATAGAACTACTGTACACGTGAATGGAGAGATCAGATGGAATTACTGTACACAGGGGAATGGACAGATCAGATAGACCTACTGTACACAGGGGAATGGACAGATCAGATAGAACTATTGTACACAGGGGAATGGACAGATCAGATGGAATTACTGTGCACAGAGGAATGGACAGATCAGATATATGTACTGTACACAGAGGGATGGAGAGATCAGATGGAACTACTGTACATAGGGGAATGGACAGATCAGATAGAACTACTGTACACTGGGGAATGGGCAAATCAGATAGAACTACTGTACACAGGGGAATGGACAGATCAGTTCGAACTACTGTACACAGGGGAATGGAGAGATCAGATGGAACTACTGTACACAGAGGAATGGACAGGTCAGATAGAACTACTGTACACAGGGGAATGGACAGATCAGATAGAATTACTGTACACAGGGGAATGGACAGATCGGATAGAACTACTGTACATAGGGGAATGGACAGATCAGATAGAACTACTGTACACTGGGGAATGGACAGATCAGATAGAACTATTGTAAACAGGGGAATGGACAGATCAGATAGAACTACTGCACACAGGGAATGAACAGATCAGATAGAACTACTGTGCACAGGGGAATGGAGTGATCAGATAGAACTACTGTACACAGGGGAATGGGCAGATCAGATAGAACTACTGTACACTGGGGAATGTACAGATCAGATAGAATACAGTACACAGGGGAATGGACATATCAGATAGAACTGCTCTGCACAGGGGAATGGACAGATCAGATAGAACTACTGTACACAGGGGAATGGAGTGATCAGATACAACTACTGTACACAGGGGAATGGACAGATCCGATAGAACTACTGCAAACAGGTGAATGGACAGATCAGATAGAACTACTGTACACAGTGGAATGGAGTGATCAGATACAAGTACTGTACACAGGTGAATAGACAGATCAGATAGAACTCCTGTACACAGTGGAATGGACAGATCAGATAGAAATACTGCACACAGGGGAATGGACAGATCAGATAGAACGACTGTACGCAGGGAAATCGACAGATCAGATAGAACTCCTGTACACAGCGAATGGACAGATCAGATAGAACTACTGTACACAGGGGAATGGACAGATTAGATACATCTACTGTACACAGGGAATGAACAGATCAGAAAGAACTACTGTATGCAGGGGAATGGAGTGATCGGATAGAACTGCTGTTCTCAGGGAATGGACAGATCAGATACAACTACTGTATACAGGGGAATGGACAGATCAGATAGAACTACTGTACACAGGGGAATGGACAGATCAGATAGAACTACTGTACACGGGAATGGACAGATCAGATAGAATTACTGTACACAGGGGAATGGACAGATCAGATAGAACTACTGTACACAGGGGAATGGACAGATCAGATAGAACTATTGTACACAGGGGAATGGACAGATCAGATGGAATTACTGTGCACAGAGGAATGGACAGATCAGATAGAACTACTGTACACAGAGGAATGGAGAGATCAGATGGAACTACTGTACACAGAGGAATGGGCAAATCAGATAGAACTACTGTACACAGGGGAATGGACAGATCAGATCGAACTACTGTACACAAGGGAATGGAGAGAATAGATAGAATTAATGTACACAGGGAATGGACAGATCAGATAGAACTACTGAACACAGGGGAATGGACAGATCAGATAGAACTATTGTACAGAGAGGAATGGAGAGATCAGATAGAACTACTGTGCACAGGGGAATGGACAGATCAGAGAGAACTATTGCACACATGGGAATGGAGACATCAGATGGAACTACTGTACACAGGGGAATGGACTGATCAGATAGAACTACTGTACAGAGGGAATGGACAGGTCAAATAGAATTATTGTACACAGGGGAATGGACAGATCAGATAGAACTACTGTACACAGGGAAATGGACAGATCAGAACTAATACACTGGGGAATGGACAGATCAGATAAAACTGCTGTACACAGAGGAATGGAGAGATCAGATAGAACTACTGTACACAGGGGAATGGACAGATCAGATAGAACTACTGCACACAGGGAATGGACAGGTCAAATAGAATTACTGTACACAGGGGAATGGACAGATCAGATTGAACTACTGTACACAGGGGAGTGGACAGATCAGAACTAATGTACACAGGGGAATGGAAAGATCAGATAGAACTACTGTACACAGGGGAATGGGCAGATCAGATACAACTACAGTTCACAGGGGAATGGACAGATCAGATAGAACTACTGTACACAGGGGAATGGACAGATTAGATAGAACTACTGTACACAGGGGAATGGACAGATCAGATAGAACTGCTGTACACGGGAATGGACAGATCAGATAGAATTACTGTGCACAGAGGAATGGACAGATCAGATAGAACTACTGTACACAGAGGAATGGAGAGATCAGATGGAACTACTGTACACAGAGGAATGGGCAAATCAGATGGAACTACTGTACACAGGGGAATGGACAGATCAGATCGAACTACTGTACACAAGGGAATGGAGAGAATAGATAGAACTAATGTACACAGGGAATGGACAGATCAGATAGAACTACTGAACACAGGGGAATGGACAGATCAGATAGAACTATTGTACAGAGAGGAATGGAGAGATCAGATAGAACTACTGTGCACAGGGGAATGGACAGATCAGAGAGAACTATTGTACACATGGGAATGGAGACATCAGATGGAACTACTGCACACAGGGGAATGGACTGATCAGATAGAACTACTGCACACAGGGAATGGACAGGTCAAATAGAATTACTGTACACAGGGGAATGGACAGATCAGATAGAACTACTGTACACAGGGAAATGGACAGATCAGAACTAATACACTGGGGAATGGACAGATCAGATAAAACTGCTGTACACAGAGGAATGGAGAGATCAGATAGAACTACTGTACACAGGGGAATGGACAGATCAGATAGAACTACTGTACACAGGGAAATGGACAGTTCAGAACTTATACACTGGGAATGGACAGATCAGATAAAACTGCTGTACACAGAGGAATGGTGAGATCAGATAGAACTACTGTACACAGGGGAATGGACAGATCAGATAGAACTACTGCACACAGGGAATGGGCAGGTCAAATAGAATTACTGTACACAGGGGAATGGACAGATCAGATTGAACTACTGTACACAGGGGAATGGACAGATCAGAACTAATGTACACAGGGGAATGGAAAGATCAGATAGAACTACTGTACACAGGGGAATGGGCAGACCAGATAGAACTACTGTACAAAGAGGAATGAAGAAATCAGATAGAACTACTGTACACGTGAATGGAGAGATCAGATGGAATTACTGTACACAGGGGAATGGACAGATCAGATAGACCTACTGTACACAGGGGAATGGACAGATCAGATAAAACTATTGTACACAGGGGAATGGACAGATCAGATAGAACTACTGTGCACAGGGGAATGGACAGATCAGAGAGAACTATTGTACACATGGGAATGGATACATCAGATAGAACTACTGTACACGGGAATGGACAGATCAGATAGAATTACTGTACACAGGGGAATGGACAGATCAGATAGAACTACTGTACACAGGGGAATGGACAGATCAGATAGAACTATTGTACACAGGGGAATGGACAGATCAGATGGAATTACTGTGCACAGAGGAATGGACAGATCAGATAGAACTACTGTACACAGAGGAATGGAGAGATCAGATGGAACTACTGTACACAGAGGAATGGGCAAATCAGATAGAACTACTGTACACAGGGGAATGGACAGATCAGATCGAACTACTGTGCACAAGGGAATGGAGAGAATAGATAGAATTAATGTACACAGGGAATGGACAGATCAGATAGAACTACTGAACACAGGGGAATGGACAGATCAGATAGAACTATTGTACAGAGAGGAATGGAGAGATCAGATAGAACTACTGTACACAGAGGAATGGAGAGATCAGATGGAACTACTGTACACAGAGGAATGGGCAAATCAGATAGAACTACTGTACACAGGGGAATGGACAGATCAGATCGAACTAATGTACACAGGGAATGGACAGATCAGATAGAACTACTGAACACAGGGGAATGGACAGATCAGATAGAACTATTGTACAGAGAGGAATGGAGAGATCAGATAGAACTACTGTGCACAGGGGAATGGACAGATCAGAGAGAACTATTGTACACATGGGAATGGAGACATCAGATAGAACTACTGTACACGGGAATGGACAGATCAGATAGAATTACTGTACACAGGGGAATGGACAGATCAGATAGAACTACTGTACACAGGGGAATGGAAAAGATCAGATAGAACTATTGTACACAGGGGAATGGACAGATCAGATGGAATTACTGTGCACAGAGGAATGGACAGATCAGATAGAACTACTGTACACAGAGGAATGGAGAGATCAGATGGAACTACTGTACACAGAGGAATGGGCAAATCAGATAGAACTACTGTACACAGGGGAATGGACAGATCAGATAGAACTACTGAACACAGGGGAATGGACAGATCAGATAGAACTATTGTACAGAGAGGAATGGAGAGATCAGATAGAACTACTGTGCACAGGGGAATGGACAGATCAGAGAGAACTATTGCACACATGGGAATGGAGACATCAGATGGAACTACTGTACACAGGGGAATGGACTGATCAGATAGAACTACTGTACACAGGGAATGGACAGGTCAAATAGAATTACTGTACACAGGGGAATGGACAGATCAGATAGAACTACTGTACACAGGGAAATGGACAGATCAGAACTAATACACTGGGGAATGGACAGATCAGATAAAACTGCTGTACACAGAGGAATGGAGAGATCAGATAGAACTACTGTACACAGGGGAATGGACAGATCAGATAGAACTACTGCACACAGGGAATGGACAGGTCAAATAGAATTACTGTACACAGGGGAACGGACAGATCAGATTGAACTACTGTACACAGGGGAGTGGACAGATCAGAACTAATGTACACAGGCGAATGGAAAGATCAGATAGAACTACCGTACACAGGGGAATGGGCAGATCAGATACAACTACAGTACAAAGAGGAATGAAGAAATCAGATAGAACTACTGTACACGGGAATGGACAGATCAGATAGAACTGCTGTACACAGAGGAATGGAGAGATCAGATAGAACTACAGTTCACAGGGGAATGGACAGATCAGATAGAACTACTGTACACAGGGGAATGGACAGATCAGATAGAACTACTGTACACAGGGGAATGGACAGATCAGATAGAACTACTGTACACGGGAATGGACAGATCAGATAGAATTACTGTACACAGGGGAATGGACAGATCAGATAGAACTACTGTACACAGGGGAATGGACAGATCAGATAGAACTATTGTACACAGGGGAATGGACAGATCAGATGGAATTACTGTGCACAGAGGAATGGACAGATCAGATAGAACTACTGTACACAGAGGAATGGAGAGATCAAATGGAACTACTGTACACAGAGGAATGGGCAAATCAGATAGAACTACTGTACACAGGGGAATGGACAGATCAGATCGAACTACTGTACACAAGGGAATGGAGAGAATAGATAGAACTAATGTACACAGGGAATGGACAGATCAGATAGAACTACTGAACACAGGGGAATGGACAGATCAGATAGAACTATTGTACAGAGAGGAATGGAGAGATCAGATAGAACTACTGTGCACAGGGGAATGGACAGATCAGAGAGAACTATTGTACACATGGGAATGGAGACATCAGATGGAACTACTGCACACAGGGGAATGGACTGATCAGATAGAACTACTGTACACAGGGAATGGACAGGTCAAATAGAATTACTGTACACAGGGGAATGGACAGATCAGATAGAACTACTGTACACAGGGAAATGGACAGATCAGAACTAATACACTGGGGAATGGACAGATCAGATAAAACTGCTGTACACAGAGGAATGGAGAGATCAGATAGAACTACTGTACACAGGGGAATGGACAGATCAGATAGAACATCTGCACACAGGGAATGGACAGGTCAAATAGAATTACTGTACACAGGGGAATGGACAGATCAGATTGAACTACTGTACACAGGGGAATGGACAGATCAGAACTAATGTACACAGGGGAATGGAAAGATCAGATAGAACTACTGTACACAGGGGAATGGGCAGATCAGATAGAACTACTGTACAAAGAGGAATGAAGAAATCAGATAGAACTACTGTACACGTGAATGGAGAGATCAGATGGAATTACTGTACACAGGGGAATGGACAGATCAGATAGACCTACTGTACACAGGGGAATGGACAGATCAGATAGAACTATTGTACACAGGGGAATGGACAGATCAGATGGAATTACTGTGCACAGAGGAATGGACAGATCAGATATATGTACTGTACACAGAGGGATGGAGAGATCAGATATAAGTACTGCACACAGAGGGATGGAGAGATCAGATGGAACTACTGTACAAAGAGGAATGGGCAAATCAGATAGAACTACTGTACACAGGGGAATGGACAGATCAGTTCGAACTACTGTACACAGGGGAATGGAGAGATCAGATGGAACTACTGTACACAGAGGAATGGACAGGTCAGATAGAACTACTGTACACAGGGGAATGGACAGATCAGATAGAATTACTGTACACAGGGGAATGGATAGATCGGATAGAACTACTGTACATAGGGGAATGGACAGATCAGATAGAACTACTGTACACTGGGGAATGGACAGATCAGATAGAACTATTGTAAACAGGGGAATGGACAGATCAGATAGAACTACTGCACACAGGGAATGAACAGATCAGATAGAACTACTGTACACAGGGGAATGGAGTGATCAGATAGAACTACTGTACACAGGGGAATGGGCAGATCAGATAGAACTACTGTACACTGGGGAATGTACAGATCAGATAGAATACAGTACACAGGGGAATGGACATATCAGATAGAACTGCTCTGCACAGGGGAATGGACAGATCAGATAGAACTACTGTACACAGGGGAATGGAGTGATCAGATACAACTACTGTACACAGGGAAATGGACAGATCCGATAGAACTACTGCAAACAGGTGAATGGACAGATCAGATAGAACTACTGTACACAGGGGAATGGAGTGATCAGATACAACTACTGTACACAGGTGAATAGACAGATCAGATAGAACTCCTGTACACAGTGGAATGGACAGATCAGATAGAAATACTGCACACAGGGGAATGGACAGATCAGATAGAACTACTGTACGCAGGGAAATCGACAGATCAGATAGAACTCCTGTGCACAGCGAATGGACAGATCAGATAGAACTACTGTACACAGGGGAATGGACAGATTAGATACATCTACTGTACACAGGGAATGAACAGATCAGAAAGAACTACTGTATGCAGGGGAATGGAGTGATCGGATAGAACTGCTGTTCTCAGGGAATGGACAGATCAGATACAACTACTGTATACAGGGGAATGGACAGATCAGATAGAACTACTGTACACAGGGGAATGGACAGATCAGATAGAACGACTGTACACGGGAATGGACAGATCAGATAGAATTACTGTACACAGTGGAATGGACAGATCAGATAGAACTACTGTACACAGGGGAATGGACAGATCAGATAGAACTATTGTACACAGGGGAATGGACAGATCAGATGGAATTACTGTGCACAGAGGAATGGACAGATCAGATAGAACTACTGTACACAGAGGAATGGAGAGATCAGATGGAACTACTGTACACAGAGGAATGGGCAAATCAGATAGAACTACTGTACACAAGGGAATGGAGAGAATAGATAGAATTAATGTACACAGGGAATGGACAGATCAGATAGAACTACTGAACACAGGGGAATGGACAGATCAGATAGAACTATTGTACAGAGAGGAATGGAGAGATCAGATAGAACTACTGTGCACAGGGGAATGGACAGATCAGAGAGAACTATTGCACACATGGGAATGGAGACATCAGATGGAACTACTGTACACAGGGGAATGGACTGATCAGATAGAACTACTGTACACAGGGAATGGACAGGTCAAATAGAATTACTGTACACAGGGGAATGGACAGATCAGATAGAACTACTGTACACAGGGAAATGGACAGATCAGAACTAATACACTGGGGAATGGACAGATCAGATAAAACTGCTGTACACAGAGGAATGGAGAGATCAGATAGAACTACTGTACACAGGGGAATGGACAGATCAGATAGAACTACTACACACAGGGAATGGACAGGTCAAATAGAATTACTGTACACAGGGGAATGGACAGATCAGATTGAACTACTGTACACAGGGGAGTGGACAGATCAGAACTAATGTACACAGGGGAATGGAAAGATCAGATAGAACTACTGTACACAGGGGAATGGGCAGATCAGATACAACTACGGTACAAAGAGGAATGAAGAAATCAGATAGAAATACTGTACACGGGAATGGACAGATCAGATAGAACTACTGTACACAGAGGAATGGAGAGATCAGATAGAACTACAGTTCACAGGGGAATGGACAGATCAGATAGAACTACTGTACACAGGGGAATGGACAGATTAGATAGAACTACTGTACACAGGGGAATGGACAGATCAGATAGAACTACTGTACACGGGAATGGACAGATCAGATAGAATTACTGTACACAGGGGAATGGACAGATCAGATAGAACTACTGTACACAGGGGAATGGACAGATCAGATAGAACTATTGTACACAGGGGAATGGACAGATCAGATGGAATTACTGTGCACAGAGGAATGGACAGATCAGATAGAACTACTGTACACAGAGGAATGGAGAGATCAGATAGAACTACTGTACACAGAGGAATGGGCAAATCAGATAGAACTACTGTACACAGGGGAATGGACAGATCAGATCGAACTACTGTACACAAGGGAATGGAGAGAATAGATAGAACTAATGTACACAGGGAATGGACAGATCAGATAGAACTACTGAACACAGGGGAATGGACAGATCAGATAGAACTATTGTACAGAGAGGAATGGAGAGATCAGATAGAACTACTGTGCACAGGGGAATGGACAGATCAGAGAGAACTATTGCACACATGGGAATGGAGACATCAGATGGGACTACTGTACACAGGGGAATGGACTGATCAGATAGAACTACTGTACACAGGGAATGGACAGGTCAAATAGAATTACTGTACACAGGGGAATGGACAGATCAGATAGAACTACTGTACACAGGGAAATGGACAGATCAGAACTAATACACTGGGGAATGGACAGATCAGATAAAACTGCTGTACACAGAGGAATGGAGAGATCAGATAGAACTACTGTACACAGGGGAATGGACAGATCAGATAGAACTACTGCACACAGGGAATGGACAGGTCAAATAGAATTACTGTACACAGGGGAATGGACAGATCAGATTGAACTACTGTACACAGGGGAGTGGACAGATCAGAACTAATGTACACAGGGGAATGGAAAGATCAGATAGAACTACCGTACACAGGGGAATGGGCAGATCAGATACAACTACAGTACAAAGAGGAATGAAGAAATCAGATAGAACTACTGTACACGGGAATGGACAGATCAGATAGAACTACTGTACACAGAGGAATGGAGAGATCAGATAGAACTACAGTTCACAGGGGAATGGACAGATCAGATAGAACTACTGTACACAGGGGAATGGACAGATTAGATAGAACTACTGTACACAGGGGAATGGACAGATCAGATAGAACTACTGTACACGGGAATGGACAGATCAGATAGAATTACTGTACACAGGGGAATGGACAGATCAGATAGAACTACTGTACACAGGGGAATGGACAGATCAGATAGAACTATTGTACACAGGGGAATGGACAGATCAGATGGAATTACTGTTCACAGAGGAATGGACAGATCAGATAGAACTACTGTACACAGAGGAATGAAGAGATCAAATGGAACTACTGTACACAGAGGAATGGGCAAATCAGATAGAACTACTGTACACAGGGGAATGGACAGATCAGATCGAACTACTGTACACAAGGGAATGGAGAGAATAGATAGAACTAATGTACACAGGGAATGGACAGATCAGATAGAACTACTGAACACAGGGGAATGGACAGATCAGATAGAACTATTGTACAGAGAGGAATGGAGAGATCAGATAGAACTACTGTGCACAGGGGAATGGACAGATCAGAGAGAACTATTGTACACATGGGAATGGAGACATCAGATGGAACTACTGCACACAGGGGAATGGACTGATCAGATAGAACGACTGTACACAGGGAATGGACAGGTCAAATAGAATTACTGTACACAGGGGAATGGACAGATCAGATAGAACTACTGTACACAGGGAAATGGACAGATCAGAACTAATACACTGGGGAATGGACAGATCAGATAAAACTGCTGTACACAGAGGAATGGAGAGATCAGATAGAACTACTGTACACAGGGCAATGGACAGATCAGATAGAACTACTGCACACAGGGAATGGACAGGTCAAATAGAATTACTGTACACAGGGGAATGGACAGATCAGATTGAACTACTGTACACAGGGGAATGGACAGATCAGAACTAATGTACACAGGGGAATGGAAAGATCAGATAGAACTACTGTACACAGGGGAATGGGCAGATCAGATAGAACTACTGCACAAAGAGGAATGAAGAAATCAGATAGAACTACTGTACACGTGAATGGAGAGATCAGATGGAATTACTGTACACAGGGGAATGGACAGATCAGATAGACCTACTGTACACAGGGGAATGGACAGATCAGATAGAACTATTGTACACAGGGGAATGGACAGATCAGATGGAATTACTGTGCACAGAGGAATGGACAGATCAGATATAAGTACTGTACACAGAGGGATGGAGAGATCAGATGGGACTACTGTACAAAGAGGAATGGGCAAATCAGATAGAACTACTGTACACAGGGGAATGGACAGATCAGTTCGAACTACTGTACACAGGGGAATGGAGAGATCAGATGGAACTACTGTACACAGAGGAATGGACAGGTCAGATAGAACTACTGTACACAGGGGAATGGACAGATCAGATAGAATTACTGTACACAGGGGAATGGACAGATCGGATAGAACTACTGTACATAGGGGAATGGACAGATCAGATAGAACTACTGTACACTGGGGAATGGACAGATCAGATAGAACTATTGTAAACAGGGGAATGGACAGATCAGATAGAACTACTGCACACAGGGAATGAACAGATCAGATAGAACTACTGTACACAGGGGAATGGAGTGATCAGATAGAACTACTGTACACAGGGGAATGGGCAGATCAGATAGAACTACTGTACACTGGGGAATGTACAGATCAGATAGAATACAGTACACAGGGGAATGGACATATCAGATAGAACTGCTCTGCACAGGGGAATGGACAGATCAGATAGAACTACTGTACACAGGGGAATGGAGTGATCAGATACAACTACTGTACACAGGGGAATGGACAGATCCGATAGAACTACTGCAAACAGGTGAATGGACAGATTAGATAGAACTACTGTACACAGGGGAATGGAGTGATCAGATACAACTACTGTACACAGGTGAATAGACAGATCAGATAGAACTCCTGTACACAGTGGAATGGACAGATCAGATAGAAATACTGCACACAGGGGAATGGACAGATCAGATAGAACTACTGTACGCAGGGAAATCGACAGATCAGATAGAACTCCTGTGCACAGCGAATGGACAGATCAGATAGAACTACTGTACACAGGGGAATGGACAGATTAGATACATCTACTGTACACAGGAAATGAACAGATCAGAAAGAACTACTGTATGCAGGGGAATGGAGTGATCGGATAGAACTGCTGTTCTCAGGGAATGGACAGATCAGATACAACTACTGTATACAGGGGAATGGACAGATCAGATAGAACTACTGTACACAGGGGAATGGACAGATCAGATAGAACTACTGTACACGGGAATGGACAGATCAGATAGAATTACTGTACACAGTGGAATGGACAGATCAGATAGAACTACTGTACACAGGGGAATGGACAGATCAGATAGAACTATTGTACACAGGGGAATGGACAGATCAGATGGAATTACTGTGCACAGAGGAATGGACAGATCAGATAGAACTACTGTACACAGAGGAATGGAGAGATCAGATGGAACTACTGTACAGAGAGGAATGGGCAAATCAGATAGAACTACTGTACACACGGGAATGGACAGATCAGATCGAACTACTGTACACAAGGGAATGGAGAGAATAGATAGAATTACTGTGCACAGAGGAATGGACAGATCAGATAGAACTACTGTACACAGAGGAATGGAGAGATCAGATGGAACTACTGTACACAGAGGAATGGGCAAATAAGATAGAACTACTGTACACAGGGGAATGAACAGATCAGAAAGAACTACTGTATGTAGGGGAATGGAGTGATCGGATAGAACTGCTGTTCTCAGGGAATGGACAGATCAGATACAACTACTGTATACAGGGGAATGGACAGATCAGATAGAACTACTGTACACAGGGGAATGGACAGATCAGATAGAACTACTGTACACGGGAATGGACAGATCAGATAGAATTACTGTACACAGTGGAATGGACAGATCAGATAGAACTACTGTACACAGGGGAATGGACAGATCAGATAGAACTATTGTACACAGGGGAATGGACAGATCAGATGGAATTACTGTGCACAGAGGAATGGACAGATCAGATAGAACTACTGTACACAGAGGAATGGAGAGATCAGATGGAACTACTGTACACAGAGGAATGGGCAAATCAGATAGAACTACTGTACACAGGGGAATGGACAGATCAGATCGAACTACTGTACACAAGGGAATGGAGAGAATAGATAGAATTAATGTACACAGGGAATGGACAGATCAGATAGAACTACTGAACACAGGGGAATGGACAGATCAGATAGAACTATTGTACAGAGAGGAATGGAGAGATCAGATAGAACTACTGTGCACAGGGGAATGGACAGATCAGAGAGAACTATTGCACACATGGGAATGGAGACATCAGATGGAACTACTGTACACAGGGGAATGGACTGATCAGATAGAACTACTGTACACAGGGAATGGACAGGTCAAATAGAATTACTGTACACAGGGGAATGGACAGATCAGATAGAACTACTGTACACAGGGAAATGGACAGATCAGAACTAATACACTGGGGAATGGACAGATCAGATAAAACTGCTGTACACAGAGGAATGGAGAGATCAGATAGAACTACTGTACACAGGGGAATGGACAGATCAGATAGAACTACTGCACACAGGGAATGGACAGGTCAAATAGAATTACTGTACACAGGGGAATGGACAGATCAGATTGAACTACTGTACACAGGGGAGTGGACAGATCAGAACTAATGTACACAGGGGAATGGAAAGATCAGATAGAACTACTGTACACAGGGGAATGGGCAGATCAGATACAACTACTGTACAAAGAGGAATGAAGAAATCAGATAGAATTACTGTACACGGGAATGGACAGATCAGATAGAACTACTGTACACAGAGGAATGGAGAGATCAGATAGAACTACAGTTCACAGGGGAATGGACAGATCAGATAGAACTACTGTACACAGGGGAATGGACAGATTAGATAGAACTACTGTACACAGGGGAATGGACAGATCAGATAGAACTACTGTACACGGGAATGGACAGATCAGACAGAATTACTGTACACAGGGGAATGGACAGATCAGATAGAACTACTGTACACAGGGGAATGGACAGATCAGATAGAACTATTGTACACAGGGGAATGGACAGATCAGATGGAATTACTGTGCACAGAGGAATGGACAGATCAGATAGAACTACTGTACACAGAGGAATGGAGAGATCAAATGGAACTACTGTACACAGAGGAATGGGCAAATCAGATAGAACTACTGTACACAGGGGAATGGACAGATCAGATCGAACTACTGTACACAAGGGAATGGAGAGAATAGATAGAACTAATGTACACAGGGAATGGACAGATCAGATAGAACGACTGAACACAGGGGAATGGACAGATCAGATAGAACTATTGTACAGAGAGGAATGGAGAGATCAGATAGAACTACTGTGCACAGGGGAATGGACAGATCAGAGAGAACTATTGTACACATGGGAATGGAGACATCAGATGGAACTACTGCACACAGGGGAATGGACTGATCAGAAAGAACTACTGTACACAGGGAATGGACAGGTCAAATAGAATTACTGTACACAGGGGAATGGACAGATCAGATAGAACTACTGTACACAGGGAAATGGACAGATCAGAACTAATACACTGGGGAATGGACAGATCAGATAAAACTGCTGTACACAGAGGAATGGAGAGATCAGATAGAACTACTGTACACAGGGGAATGGACAGATCAGATAGAACTACTGCACACAGGGAATTGACAGGTCATATAGAATTACTGTACACAGGGGAATGGACAGATCAGATTGAACTACTGTACACAGGGGAATGGACAGATCAGAACTAATGTACACAGGGGAATGGAAAGATCAGATAGAACTACTGTACACAGGGGAATGGGCAGATCAGATAGAACTACTGTACAAAGAGGAATGAAGAAATCAGATAGAACTACTGTACACGTGAATGGAGAGATCAGATGGAATTACTGTACACAGGGGAATGGACAGATCAGATAGACCTACTGTACACAGGGGAATGGACAGATCAGATAGAACTATTGTACACAGGGGAATGGACAGATCAGATGGAATTGCTGTGCACAGAGGAATGGACAGATCAGATATAAGTACTGCACACAGAGGGATGGAGAGATCAGATGGAACTACTGTACAAAGAGGAATGGGCAAATCAGATAGAACTACTGTACACAGGGGAATGGACAGATCAGTTCGAACTACTGTACACAGGGGAATGGAGAGATCAGATGGAACTACTGTACACAGAGGAATGGACAGGTCAGATAGAACTACTGTACACAGTGGAATGGACAGATCAGATAGAAATACTGCACACAGGGGAATGGACAGATCAGATAGAACTACTGGTCGCAGGGAAATCGACAGATCAGATAGAACTCCTGTACACAGCGAATGGACAGATCAGATAGAACTACTGTACACAGGGGGATGGACAGATTAGATACATCTACTGTACACAGGGAATGAACAGATCAGAAAGAACTACTGTGTGCAGGGGAATGGAGTGATCGGATAGAACTGCTGTTCTCAGGGAATGGACAGATCAGATACAACTACTGTATACAGGGGAATGGACAGATCAGATAGAACTACTGTACACAGGGGAATGGACAGATCAGATAGAACTACTGTACACGGGAATGGACAGATCAGATAGAATTACTGTACACAGTGGAATGGACAGATCAGATAGAACTACTGTGCACAGAGGAATGGACAGATCAGATAGAACTATTGTACACAGAGGAATGGAGAGATCAGATGGAACTACTGTACACAGAGGAATGGGCAAATCAGATAGAACTACTCTACACAGGGGAATGGACAGATCAGATCGAACTACTGTACACAAGGGAATGGAGAGAATAGATAGAATTAATGTACACAGGGAATGGACAGATCAGATAGAACTACTGAACACAGGGGAATGGACAGATCAGATAGAACTATTGTACAGAGAGGAATGGAGAGATCAGATAGAACTACTGTGCACAGGGGAATGGACAGATCAGAGAGAACTATTGCACACATGGGAATGGAGACATCAGATGGAACTACTGTACACAGGGGAATGGACTGATCAGATAGAACTACTGTACACAGGGAATGGACAGGTCAAATAGAATTACTGTACACAGGGGAATGGACAGATCAGATAGAACTACTGTACACAGGGAAATGGACAGATCAGAACTAATACACTGGGGAATGGACAGATCAGATAAAACTGCTGTACACAGAGGAATGGAGAGATCAGATAGAACTACTGTACACATGGGAATGGACAGAGCAGATAGAACTACTGCACACAGGGAATGGACAGGTCAAATAGAATTACTGTACACAGGGGAATGGACAGATCAGATTGAACTACTGTACACAGGGGAGTGGACAGATCAGAACTAATGTACACGGGGGAATGGAAAGATCAGATAGAACTACTGTACACAGGGGAATGGGCAGATCAGATACAACTACTGTACAAAGAGGAATGAAGAAATCAGATAGAACTACTGTACACGGGAATGGACAGATCAGATAGAACTACTGTACACAGAGGAATGGAGAGATCAGATAGAACTACAGTTCACAGGGGAATGGACAGATCAGATAGAACTACTGTACACAGGGGAATGGACAGATTAGATAGAACTACTGTACACAGGGGAATGGACAGATCAGATAGAACTACTGTACACGGGAATGGACAGATCAGATAGAATTACTGTACACAGGGGAATGGACAGATCAGATAGAACTACTGTACACAGGGGAATGGACAGATCAGATAGAACTATTGTACACAGGGGAATGGACAGATCAGATGGAATTACTGTGCACAGAGGAATGGACAGATCAGATAGAACTACTGTACACAGAGGAATGGAGAGATCAGATGGAACTACTGTACACAGAGGAATGGGCAAATCAGATAGAACTACTGTACACAGGGGAATGGACAGATCAGATCGAACTACTGTACACAAGGGAATGGAGAGAATAGATAGAACTAATGTACACAGGGAATGGACAGATCAGATAGAACTACTGAACACAGGGGAATGGACAGATCAGATAGAACTATTGTACAGAGAGGAATGGAGAGATCAGATAGAACTACTGTGCACAGGGGAATGGACAGATCAGAGAGAACTATTGTACACATGGGAATGGAGACATCAGATGGAACTACTGCACATAGGGGAATGGACTGATCAGATAGAACTACTGTACACAGGGAATGGACAGGTCAAATAGAATTACAGTACACAGGGGAATGGACAGATCAGATAGAACTGCTGTACACAGGGAAATGGACAGATCAGAACTAATACACTGGGGAATGGACAGATCAGATAAAACTGCTGTACACAGAGGAATGGAGAGATCAGATAGAACTACTGTACACAGGGGAATGGACAGATCAGATAGAACTACTGTACACAGGGAAATGGACAGATCAGAACGTATACACTGGGGAATGGACAGATCAGATAAAACTGCTGTACACAGAGGAATGGAGAGATCAGATAGAACTACTGTACACAGGGGAATGGACAGATCAGATAGAACTACTGCACACAGGGAATGGGCAGGTCAAATAGAATTACTGTACACAGGGGAATGGACAGATCAGATTGAACTACTGTACACAGGGGAATGGACAGATCAGAACTAATGTACACAGGGGAATGGAAAGATCAGATAGAACTACTGTACACAGGGGAATGGGCAGACGAGATAGAACTACTGTACAAAGAGGAATGAAGAAATCAGATAGAACTACTGTACACGTGAATGGAGAGATCAGATGGAATTACTGTACACAGGGGAATGGACAGATCAGATAGACCTACTGTACACAGGGGAATGGACAGATCAGATAGAACTATTGTACACAGGGGAATGGACAGATCAGATGGAATTACTGTGCACAGAGGAATGGACAGATCAGATTGAAGTACTGTACACAGGGGAATGGACAGATCAGATCGAACTACTGTACACAAGGGAATGGAGAGAATAGATAGAATTAATGTACACAGGGAATGGACAGATCAGATAGAACTACTGAACACAGGGGAATGGACAGATCAGATAGAACTATTGTACAGAGAGGAATGGAGAGATCAGATAGAACTACTGTGCACAGGGGAATGGACAGATCAGAGAGAACTATTGCACACATGGGAATGGAGACATCAGATGGAACTACTGTACACAGGGGAATGGACTGATCAGATAGAACTACTGTACACAGGGAATGGACAGGTCAAATAGAATTACTGTACACAGGGGAATGGACAGATCAGATAGAACTACTGTACACAGGGAAATGGACAGATCAGAACTAATACACTGGGGAATGGACAGATCAGATAAAACTGCTGTACACAGAGGAATGGAGAGATCAGATAGAACTACTGTACACATGGGAATGGACAGAGCAGATAGAACTACTGCACACAGGGAATGGACAGGTCAAATAGAATTACTGTACACAGGGGAATGGACAGATCAGATTGAACTACTGTACACAGGTGAGTGGACAGATCAGAACTAATGTACACGGGGGAATGGAAAGATCAGATAGAACTACTGTACACAGGGGAATGGGCAGATCAGATACAACTACTGTACAAAGAGGAATGAAGAAATCAGATAGAACTACTGTACACGGGAATGGACAGATCAGATAGAACTACTGTACACAGAGGGATGGAGAGATCAGATAGAACTACAGTTCACAGGGGAATGGACAGATCAGATAGAACTACTGTACACAGGGGAATGGACAGATTAGATAGAACTACTGTACACAGGGGAATGGACAGATCAGATAGAACTACTGTACACGGGAATGGACAGATCAGATAGAATTACTGTACACAGGGGAATGGACAGATCAGATAGAACTACTGTACACAGGGGAATGGACAGATCAGATAGAACTATTGTACACAGGGGAATGGACAGATCAGATGGAATTACTGTGCACAGAGGAATGGACAGATCAGATAGAACTACTGTACACAGAGGAATGGAGAGATCAGATGGAACTACTGTACACAGAGGAATGGGCAAATCAGATAGAACTACTGTACACAGGGGAATGGACAGATCAGATCGAACTACTGTACACAAGGGAATGGAGAGAATAGATAGAACTAATGTACACAGGGAATGGACAGATCAGATAGAACTACTGAACACAGGGGAATGGACAGATCAGATAGAACTATTGTACAGAGAGGAATGGAGAGATCAGATAGAACTACTGTGCACAGGGGAATGGACAGATCAGAGAGAACTATTGTACACATGGGAATGGAGACATCAGATGGAACTACTGCACATAGGGGAATGGACTGATCAGATAGAACTACTGTACACAGGGAATGGACAGGTCAAATAGAATTACAGTACACAGGGGAATGGACAGATCAGATAGAACTGCTGTACACAGGGAAATGGACAGATCAGAACTAATACACTGGGGAATGGACAGATCAGATAAAACTGCTGTACACAGAGGAATGGAGAGATCAGATAGAACTACTGTACACAGGGGAATGGACAGATCAGATAGAACTACTGTACACAGGGAAATGGACAGATCAGAACGTATACACTGGGGAATGGACAGATCAGATAAAACTGCTGTACACAGAGGAATGGAGAGATCAGATAGAACTACTGTACACAGGGGAATGGACAGATCAGATAGAACTACTGCACACAGGGAATGGGCAGGTCAAATAGAATTACTGTACACAGGGGAATGGACAGATCAGATTGAACTACTGTACACAGGGGAATGGACAGATCAGAACTAATGTACACAGGGGAATGGAAAGATCAGATAGAACTACTGTACACAGGGGAATGGGCAGAGGAGATAGAACTACTGTACAAAGAGGAATGAAGAAATCAGATAGAACTACTGTACACGTGAATGGAGAGATCAGATGGAATTACTGTACACAGGGGAATGGACAGATCAGATAGACCTACTGTACACAGGGGAATGGACAGATCAGATAGAACTATTGTACACAGGGGAATGGACAGATCAGATGGAATTACTGTGCACAGAGGAATGGACAGATCAGATAGAAGTACTGTACACAGAGGGATGGAGAGATCAGATGGAACTACTGTACAAAGAGGAATGGGCAAATCAGATAGAACTACTGTACACAGGGGAATGGACAGATCACTTCGAACTACTGTACACAGCGGAATGGAGAGATCAGATGGAACTACTGTACACAGAGGAATGGACAGGTCAGATAGAACTACTGTACACAGGGGAATGGACAGATCAGATAGAATTACTGTACACAGGGGAACGGACAGATCGGATAGAACTACTGTACATAGGGGAATGGACAGATCAGATAGAACTACTGTACACTGGGGAATGGACAGATCAGATAGAACTACTGCACACAGGGAATGAACAGATCAGATAGAACTACTGTACACAGGGGAATGGAGTGATCAGATAGAACTACTGTACACAGGGGAATCGGCAGATCAGATAGAACTACTGAACACAGGGGAATGGACAGATCAGGTAGAACTACTGTACAGAGAGGAATGCAGAGATCAGATAGAACTACTGTGCACAGGGGAATGGACAGATCAGATAGAACTATTGCACACATGGGAATGGAGAGATCAGGTGGAACTACTGTACACAGGGGAATGGACTGATCAGATAGAATACAGTACAGAGGGGAATGGACATATCAGATAGAACTGCTCTGCACAGGGGAATGGACAGATCAGATAGAACTACAATACACAGGGGAATGGACAGATCAGATAGAACTACTGCAAACAGGGGAATGGACAGATCAGATAGAAATACTGTACACAGGGGAATGGAGTGATCAGATACAACTACTGTACACAGGTGAATAGACAGATCAGATAGAACTCCTGTACACAGTGGAATGGACAGATCAGATAGAACTACTGTACACAGGGGAATGGACAGATTAGACACATCTACTGTACACAGGGAATGAACAGATCAGAAAGAACTACTGTATGCAGGGGAATGGAGTGATCGGATAGAACTGCTGTTCTCAGGGAATGGACAGATCAGATACAACTACTGTATACAGGGGGAATGGACAGATCAGATAGAACTACTGTACACAGAGTGGAATGGACAGATCAGGTAGAAATACTGTACACAGTGGAATGGACAGATCAGATAGAACTACTGTTCACAGGGGAATGGACAGATCAGATAGAACTACTGTACACAGGGGAATGGACAGATTAGATAGAACTACTGTACACAGGGGAATGGACAGATCAGATAGAACTACTGTACACGGGAATGGACAGATCAGATAGAATTACTGTACACAGGGGAATGGACAGATCAGATAGAACTACTGTACACAGGGGAATGGACAGATCAGATAGAACTATTGTACACAGGGGAATGGACAGATCAGATGGAATTACTGTGCACAGAGGAATGGACAGATCAGATAGAACTACTGTACACAGAGGAATGGAGAGATCAGATGGAACTACTGTACACAGAGGAATGGGCAAATCAGATAGAACTACTGTACACAGGGCAATGGACAGATCAGATAGAATTACTGTACACAGGGGAATGGACAGATCGGATAGAACTACTGTACATAGGGGAATGGACAGATCAGATAGAACTACTGTACACTGGGGAATGGACAGATCAGATAGAACTATTGTAAACAGGGGAATGGACAGATCAGATAGAACTACTGCACACAGGGAATGAACAGATCAGATAGAACTACTGTACACAGGGGAATGGAGTGATCAGATAGAACTACTGTACACAGGGGAATGGGCAGATCAGATAGAACTACTGTACACTGGGGAATGTACAGATCAGATAGAATACAGTACACAGGGGGATGGACATATCAGATAGAACTGCTCTGCACAGGGGAATGGACAGATCAGATAGAACTACTGTACACAGGGGAATGGAGTGATCAGATACAACTACTGTACACAGGGGAATGGACAGATCAGATAGAACTACTGCAAACAGGTGAATGGACAGATCAGATAGAACTACTGTACACAGGGGAATGGAGTGATCAGATACAAGTACTGTAACAGGTGAATAGACAGATCAGATAGAACTCCTGTACACAGTGGAATGGACAGATCAGATAGAAATACTGCACACAGGGGAATGGACAGATCAGATAGAACTACTGTACGCAGGGAAATCGACAGATCAGATAGAACTCCTGTACACAGCGAATGGACAGATCAGATAGAACTACTGTACACAGGGGAATGGACAGATTAGATACATCTACTGTACACAGGGAATGAACAGATCAGAAAGAACTACTGTATGCAGGGGAATGGAGTGATCGGATAGAACTGCTGTTCTCAGGGAATGGACAGATCAGATACAACTACTGTATACAGGGGAATGGACAGATCAGATAGAACTACTGTACACAGGGGAATGGACAGATCAGATAGAACTACTGTACACGGGAATGGACAGATCAGATAGAATTACTGTACACAGGGGAATGGACAGATCAGATAGAACTACTGTACACAGGGGAATGGACAGATCAGATAGAACTATTGTACACAGGGGAATGGACAGATCAGATGGAATTACTGTGCACAGAGGAATGGACAGATCAGATAGAACTACTGTACACAGAGGAATGGAGAGATCAGATGGAACTACTGTACACAGAGGAATGGGCAAATCAGATAGAACTACTGTACACAGGGGAATGGACAGATCAGATCGAACTACTGTACACAAGGGAATGGAGAGAATAGATAGAATTAATGTACACAGGGAATGGACAGATCAGATAGAACTACTGAACACAGGGGAATGGACAGATCAGATAGAACTATTGTACAGAGAGGAATGGAGAGATCATATAGAACTACTGTGCACAAGGGAATGGACAGATCAGAGAGAACTATTGCACACATGGGAATGGAGACATCAGATGGAACTACTGTACACAGGGGAATGGACTGATCAGATAGAACTACTGTACACAGATAAACGGACAGATCAGATAGAACTACTGTACACAGGGGAATGTACAGATCAGATAGAACTACTGTACACAGGGGAATGGAGAGATCAGATGGAACTACTGTACACAGGAATGGAAAGGTCAGATAAAACTACTGTACACAGAGGAATGGACAGATCCAATAGAACTACTGTACACAGAGGAATGGAGAGATCAGATAGAACTACTGTACACAGAGGAATGGGCAGATCCGATGGAAGTACTGTACACAGAAGAATGGACAGATCAGGTAGAAGTACTGTACACAGGAATGGAGAGATCAGATATAACTACTGTACACAGGGGAATGGACAGATCAGATAGAACTACTGTACACAGAGGAATGGAGAGATCAGATAGAACTACTGTACACAGGGGAATGGACAGATCAGATAGAACTACTGTACACAGGGGAATGCACAAATCAGACAGAACTACTGCACACAGGGAATGAACAGATCAGATAGAACTCCTCTATAAAGGGGAATGGAGTGATCAGATAGAACTACTGTACACAAGGGAATGGGCAGATCAGATAGAACTACTGTACACTGGGGAATGGACAGATCAGATAGAACTATTGTACACAGGGGAATGGACAGATCAGATAGAACTCGTGTACACAAGGAATGGACAGATCAGAGGAAATTACTGTACACAGGGGAATGGACAGATCAGACAGAAGTACTGACAACAGGGGAATGGACAGATCAAATAGAACTACTGTACACAGGGGAATGGAGAGGTCAGATAGAACTGCTGTACACAGGGGAATGGACAGATCAGATAGAACTACGGTACACAGGGGAATGGTGAGATCAGATCGAACTACTGTACACAGGGGAATGGAGAGATCAGATAGAACTACTGTGCACAGGGGAATGGACAGATCAGATAGAATTACTATACACAGAGGAATGGAGAGATCAGGGAGAACTAATGTACACAGGGGAATGGTCAGATCTGATAGAACTACTGTACACAGAGGAATGGAGAGATCAGAAATATTTACTGTACAAAGGGGAATGCACAGATCAGATAGGACTACTGCACACAGGGGAATGGACAGATCAGATAGAACTACTGTACACAGAGGAATGGAGAGATCAGAGATAACTACTGTACACAGAGGAATGGACAGGTCAGATAGAACTACTGTACACAGGGGAATGGACAGATCAGATAGAATTACTGTACACAGGGGAACGGACAGATCGGATAGAACTACTGTACATAGGGGAATGGACAGATCAGATAGAACTACTGTACACTGGGGAATGGACAGATCAGATAGAACTACTGCACACAGGGAATGAACAGATCAGATAGAACTACTGTACACAGGGGAATGGAGTGATCAGATAGAACTACTGTACACAGGGGAATCGGCAGATCAGATAGAACTACTGAACACAGGGGAATGGACAGATCAGGTAGAACTACTGTACAGAGAGGAATGCAGAGATCAGATAGAACTACTGTGCACAGGGGAATGGACAGATCAGATAGAACTATTGCACACATGGGAATGGAGAGATCAGGTGGAACTACTGTACACAGGGGAATGGACTGATCAGATAGAATACAGTACAGAGGGGAATGGACATATCAGATAGAACTGCTCTGCACAGGGGAATGGACAGATCAGATAGAACTACAATACACAGGGGAATGGACAGATCAGATAGAACTACTGCAAACAGGGGAATGGACAGATCAGATAGAACTACTGTACACAGGGGAATGGAGTGATCAGATACAACTACTGTACACAGGTGAATAGACAGATCAGATAGAACTCCTGTACACAGTGGAATGGACAGATCAGATAGAAATACTGCACACAGGGGAATGGACAGATCAGATAGAACTACTGTACGCAGGGAAATCGACAGATCAGATAGAACTTCTGTACACAGCGAATGGACAGATCAGATAGAACTACTGTACACAGGGGAATGGACAGATTAGACACATCTACTGTACACAGGGAATGAACAGATCAGAAAGAACTACTGTATGCAGGGGAATGGAGTGATCGGATAGAACTGCTGTTCTCAGGGAATGGACAGATCAGATACAACTACTGTATACAGGGGGAATGGACAGATCAGATAGAACTACTGTACACAGAGTGGAATGGACAGATCAGGTAGAAATACTGTACACAGTGGAATGGACAGATCAGATAGAACTACTGTTCACAGGGGAATGGACAGATCAGATAGAACTACTGTACACAGGGGAATGGACAGATTAGATAGAACTACTGTACACAGGGGAATGGACAGATCAGATAGAACTACTGTACACGGGAATGGACAGATCAGATAGAATTACTGTACACAGGGGAATGGACAGATCAGATAGAACTACTGTACACAGGGGAATGGACAGATCAGATAGAACTATTGTACACAGGGGAATGGACAGATCAGATGGAATTACTGTGCACAGAGGAATGGACAGATCAGATAGAACTACTGTACACAGAGGAATGGAGAGATCAGATGGAACTACTGTACACAGAGGAATGGGCAAATCAGATAGAACTACTGTACACAGGGCAATGGACAGATCAGATAGAATTACTGTACACAGGGGAATGGACAGATCGGATAGAACTACTGTACATAGGGGAATGGACAGATCAGATAGAACTACTGTACACTGGGGAATGGACAGATCAGATAGAACTATTGTAAACAGGGGAATGGACAGATCAGATAGAACTACTGCACACAGGGAATGAACAGATCAGATAGAACTACTGTACACAGGGGAATGGAGTGATCAGATAGAACTACTGTACACAGGGGAATGGGCAGATCAGATAGAACTACTGTACACTGGGGAATGTACAGATCAGATAGAATACAGTACACAGGGGGATGGACATATCAGATAGAACTGCTCTGCACAGGGGAATGGACAGATCAGATAGAACTACTGTACACAGGGGAATGGAGTGATCAGATACAACTACTGTACACAGGGGAATGGACAGATCAGATAGAACTACTGCAAACAGGTGAATGGACAGATCAGATAGAACTACTGTACACAGGGGAATGGAGTGATCAGATACAAGTACTGTAACAGGTGAATAGACAGATCAGATAGAACTCCTGTACACAGTGGAATGGACAGATCAGATAGAAATACTGCACACAGGGGAATGGACAGATCAGATAGAACTACTGTACGCAGGGAAATCGACAGATCAGATAGAACTCCTGTACACAGCGAATGGACAGATCAGATAGAACTACTGTACACAGGGGAATGGACAGATTAGATACATCTACTGTACACAGGGAATGAACAGATCAGAAAGAACTACTGTATGCAGGGGAATGGAGTGATCGGATAGAACTGCTGTTCTCAGGGAATGGACAGATCAGATACAACTACTGTATACAGGGGAATGGACAGATCAGATAGAACTACTGTACACAGGGGAATGGACAGATCAGATAGAACTACTGTACACGGGAATGGACAGATCAGATAGAATTACTGTACACAGGGGAATGGACAGATCAGATAGAACTACTGTACACAGGGGAATGGACAGATCAGATAGAACTATTGTACACAGGGGAATGGACAGATCAGATGGAATTACTGTGCACAGAAGAATGGACAGATCAGATAGAACTACTGTACACAGAGGAATGGAGAGATCAGATGGAACTACTGTACACAGAGGAATGGGCAAATCAGATAGAACTACTGTACACAGGGGAATGGACAGATCAGATCGAACTACTGTACACAAGGGAATGGAGAGAATAGATAGAATTAATGTACACAGGGAATGGACAGATCAGATAGAACTACTGAACACAGGGGAATGGACAGATCAGATAGAACTATTGTACAGAGAGGAATGGAGAGATCATATAGAACTACTGTGCACAAGGGAATGGACAGATCAGAGAGAACTATTGCACACATGGGAATGGAGACATCAGATGGAACTACTGTACACAGGGGAATGGACTGATCAGATAGAACTACTGTACACAGATAAACGGACAGATCAGATAGAACTACTGTACACAGGGGAATGTACAGATCAGATAGAACTACTGTACACAGGGGAATGGAGAGATCAGATGGAACTACTGTACACAGGAATGGAAAGGTCAGATAAAACTACTGTACACAGAGGAATGGACAGATCCAATAGAACTACTGTACACAGAGGAATGGAGAGATCAGATAGAACTACTGTACACAGAGGAATGGGCAGATCCGATGGAAGTACTGTACACAGAAGAATGGACAGATCAGGTAGAAGTACTGTACACAGGAATGGAGAGATCAGATATAACTACTGTACACAGGGGAATGGACAGATCAGATAGAACTACTGTACACAGAGGAATGGAGAGATCAGATAGAACTACTGTACACAGGGGAATGGACAGATCAGATAGAACTACTGTACACAGGGGAATGCACAAATCAGACAGAACTACTGCACACAGGGAATGAACAGATCAGATAGAACTCCTCTATAAAGGGGAATGGAGTGATCAGATAGAACTACTGTACACAAGGGAATGGGCAGATCAGATAGAACTACTGTACACTGGGGAATGGACAGATCAGATAGAACTATTGTACACAGGGGAATGGACAGATCAGATAGAACTCGTGTACACAAGGAATGGACAGATCAGAGGAAATTACTGTACACAGGGGAATGGACAGATCAGACAGAAGTACTGACAACAGGGGAATGGACAGATCAAATAGAACTACTGTACACAGGGGAATGGAGAGGTCAGATAGAACTGCTGTACACAGGGGAATGGACAGATCAGATAGAACTACGGTACACAGGGGAATGGTGAGATCAGATCGAACTACTGTACACAGGGGAATGGAGAGATCAGATAGAACTACTGTGCACAGGGGAATGGACAGATCAGATAGAATTACTATACACAGAGGAATGGAGAGATCAGGGAGAACTAATGTACACAGGGGAATGGTCAGATCTGATAGAACTACTGTACACAGAGGAATGGAGAGATCAGAAATATTTACTGTACAAAGGGGAATGCACAGATCAGATAGGACTACTGCACACAGGGGAATGGACAGATCAGATAGAACTACTGTACACAGAGGAATGGAGAGATCAGAGATAACTACTGTACACGGGAATGGACAGATCAGATAGACCGACTGTACACAGTGGAATGGAGAGATCAGATATAACTACTGTACACAGGGGAATGGACAGATCAGATAGAAATACTGCACACAGGGGAATGGAGTGATCAGATAGAACTACTGTACACTGGGGAATGCACATATCAGATAGAATACAGTACACAGCGGAATGGACATATCAGATAGAACTGCTCTGCACAGGGGAATGGACAGATCAGACAGAACGACTGTACACGGGAATGGAGTGATCAGATAGAACTAATGTACACAGGGGAATGGACAGATCAGATAGAACTCCTGTACACAGTGGAATGGACAGATCAGATAGAAATACTGCACACAGGGGAATGGACAGATCAGATAGAACTACTGTACGCAGGGAAATCGACAGATCAGATAGAACTCCTGTACACAGCGAATGGACAGATCAGATAGAACTACTGAATGCAGGGGAAAGGAGTGATCAGATACAACTACTGTATACAGGGGGAATGGACAGATCAGATAGAACTACTGTACACAGAGTGGAATGGACAGATCAGGTAGAAATACTGTACACAGTGGAATGGACAGATCAGATAGAACTACTGTTCACAGGGGAATGGACAGATCAGATAGAACTACTGTACACAGGGGAATGGACAGATTAGATAGAACTACTGTACACAGGGGAATGGACAGATCAGATAGAACTACTGTACACGGGAATGGACAGATCAGATAGAATTACTGTACACAGGGGAATGGACAGATCAGATAGAACTACTGTACACAGGGGAATGGACAGATCAGATAGAACTATTGTACACAGGGGAATGGACAGATCAGATGGAATTACTGTGCACAGAGGAATGGACAGATCAGATAGAACTACTGTACACAGAGGAATGGAGAGATCAGATGGAACTACTGTACACAGAGGAATGGGCAAATCAGATAGAACTACTGTACACAGGGCAATGGACAGATCAGATCGAACTACTGTACACAAGGGAATGGAGAGAATAGATAGAACTAATGTACACAGGGAATGGACAGATCAGATAGAACTACTGAACACAGGGGAATGGACAGATCAGATAGAACTATTGTACAGAGAGGAATGGAGAGATCAGATAGAACTACGTGCACAGGGGAATGGACAGATCAGAGAGAACTATTGTACACATGGGAATGGAGACATCAGATGGAACTACTGTACATAGGGGAATGGACTGATCAGATAGAACTAATGTACACAGGGAATGGGCAGGTCAAATATAATTACTGTACACAGGGGAATGGACAGATCAGATAGAACTACTGTACACAGGGAAATGGACAGATCAGAACTAATACACTGGGGAATGGACAGATCAGATAAAACTGCTGTACACAGAGGAATGGAGAGATCAGATAGAACTACTGTACACAGGGGAATGGACAGATCAGATAGAACTACTGCACACAGGGAATGGACAGGTCAAATAGAACTACTGTACACAGGGGAATGGACAGATCCGATAGAAGTACTGTACACAGAAGAATGGACAGATCAGGTAGAAGTACTGTACACAGGAATGGAGAGATCAGATATAACTACTGTACACAGGGGAATGGACAGATCAGATAGAACTACTGTACACAGAGGAATGGAGAGATCAGATAGAACTACTGTACACAGGGGAATGGACAGATCAGATAGAACTACTGTACACAGGGGAATGCACAAATCAGACAGAACTACTGCACACAGGGAATGAACAGATCAGATAGAACTCCTCTATAAAGGGGAATGGAGTGATCAGATAGAACTACTGTACACAAGGGAATGGGCAGATCAGATAGAACTACTGTACACTGGGGAATGGACAGATCAGATAGAACTATTGTACACAGGGGAATGGACAGATCAGATAGAACTCGTGTACACAAGGAATGGACAGATCAGAGGAAATTACTGTACACAGGGGAATGGACAGATCAGACAGAAGTACTGACAACAGGGGAATGGACAGATCAAATAGAACTACTGTACACAGGGGAATGGAGAGGTCAGATAGAACTGCTGTACACAGGGGAATGGACAGATCAGATAGAACTACGGTACACAGGGGAATGGTGAGATCAGATCGAACTACTGTACACAGGGGAATGGAGAGATCAGATAGAACTACTGTGCACAGGGGAATGGACAGATCAGATAGAATTACTATGCACAGAGGAATGGAGAGATCAGGGAGAACTAATGTACACAGGGGAATGGTCAGATCAGATAGAACTACTGTACACAGAGGAATGGAGAGATCAGAAATATTTACTGTACAAAGGGGAATGCACAGATCAGATAGGACTACTGCACACAGGGGAATGGACAGATCAGATAGAACTACTGTACACAGAGGAATGGAGAGATCAGAGATAACTACTGTACACGGGAATGGACAGATCAGATAGACCGACTGTACACAGTGGAATGGACAGATCAGATGGAACTACTGCACACAGGGGAATGGACAGATCAGATAGAACTACTGTACACAGGGGAATGGAGTGATCAGATACAACTACTGTACACAGGTGAATAGACAGATCAGATAGAACTCCTGTACACAGTGGAATGGACAGATCAGATAGAAATACTGCACACAGGGGAATGGAGTGATCAGATAGAACTACTGTACACTGGGGAATGCACATATCAGATAGAATACAGTACACAGCGGAATGGACATATCAGATAGAACTGCTCTGCACAGGGGAATGGACAGATCAGACAGAACGACTGTACACGGGAATGGAGTGATCAGATAGAACTAATGTACACAGGGGAATGGACAGATCAGATAGAACTCCTGTACACAGTGGAATGGACAGATCAGATAGAAATACTGCACACAGGGGAATGGACAGATCAGATAGAACTACTGTACGCAGGGAAATCGACAGATCAGATATAACTCCTGTACACAGCGAATGGACAGATCAGATAGAACTACTGAATGCAGGGGAAAGGAGTGATCAGATACAACTACTGTATACAGGGGGAATGGACAGATCAGATAGAACTACTGTACACAGAGTGGAATGGACAGATCAGGTAGAAATACTGTACACAGTGGAATGGACAGATCAGATAGAACTACTGTTCACAGGGGAATGGACAGATCAGATAGAACTACTGTACACAGGGGAATGGACAGATTAGATAGAACTACTGTACACAGGGGAATGGACAGATCAGATAGAACTACTGTACACGGGAATGGACAGATCAGATAGAATTACTGTACACAGGGGAATGGACAGATCAGATAGAACTACTGTACACAGGGGAATGGACAGATCAGATCGAACTATTGTACACAGGGGAATGGACAGATCAGATGGAATTACTGTGCACAGAGGAATGGACAGATCAGATAGAACTACTGTACACAGAGGAATGGAGAGATCAGATGGAACTACTGTACACAGAGGAATGGGCAAATCAGATAGAACTACTGTACACAGGGCAATGGACAGATCAGATCGAACTACTGTACACAAGGGAATGGACAGATCAGATAGAACTACTGAACACAGGGGAATGGACAGATCAGATAGAACTATTGTACAGAGAGGAATGCAGAGATCAGATAGAACTACGTGCACAGGGGAATGGACAGATCAGAGAGAACTATTGTACACATGGGAATGGAGACATCAGATGGAACTACTGTACATGGGGGAATGGACTGATCAGATAGAACTACTGTACACAGGGAATGGGCAGGTCAAATATAATTACTGTACACAGGGGAATGGACAGATCAGATAGAACTACTGTACACAGGGAAATGGACAGATCAGAACTAATACACTGGGGAATGGACAGATCAGATAAAACTGCTGTACACAGAGGAATGGAGAGATCAGATAGAACTACTGTACACAGGGGAATGGACAGATCAGATAGAACTACTGCACACAGGGAATGGACAGGTCAAATAGAATTACTGTACACAGGGGAATGGACAGATCAGATTGAACTAATGTACACAGGGGAGTGGACAGATCAGAACTAATATACACAGGGGAATGGAAAGATCAGATAAAACTACTGTACACAGGGGAATGGGCAGATCAGATAGAACTACTGTACAAAGAGGAATGAAGAAATCAGATAGAACTACTGTACACGGGAATGGACAGATCAGATAGAACTACTGTACACAGGAGAATGGACAGATCAGATAGAACTACTGTACACGTGAATGGAGAGATCAGATGGAATTACTGTACACAGGGGAATGGACAGATCAGATAGACCTACTGTACACAGGGGAATGGACAGATCAGATAGAACTATTGTACACAGGGGAATGGACAGATCAGATGGAATTACTGTGCACAGAGGAATGGACAGATGAGATAGAAGTACTGTACACAGAGGGATGGAGAGATCAGATGGAACTACTGTACAAAGAGGAATGGGCAAATCAGATAGAACTACTGTACACAGGGCAATGGACAGATCAGTTCGAACTATGTACACAGGGGAATGGAGAGATCAGATGGAACTACTGTACACAGAGGAATCGACAGGTCAGATAGAACTACTGTACACAGGGGAATGGACAGATCAGATAGAATTACTGTACACAGGGGAATGGACAGATCAGATAGAACTACTGTAAATAGGGGAATGGACAGATCAGATAGAACTACTGTACACTGGGGAATGGACAGATCAGATAGAACTATTGTAAACAGGGGAATGGACAGATCAGATAGAACTACTGCACACAGGGAATGAACAGATCAGATAGAACTACTGTACACAGGGGAATGGAGTGATCAGATAGAACTACTGTACACAGGGGAATGGGCAGATCAGATAGAACTACTGTGCACTGAGGAATGTTCAGATCAGATAGAACTATTGTACACAGGGGAATGGACAGATCAGATAGAACTAGTGTACACAGGGAATGGACAGATCAGATAGAATTACTGTTCACAGGGGAATGGACAGATCAGATAGAAGTACTGAATACAGGGGAATGGACAGATCAAATAGAACTACTGTACACAGAGGGGAATGGAGAGATCAGATAGAACTACTGAACACAGGGGAATGGACAGATCAGGTAGAACTACTGTACAGAGAGGAATGCAGAGATCAGATAGAACTACTGTGCACAGGGGAATGGAGAGATCAGGTGGAACTACTGCACACAGGGGAATGGACTGATCAGATAGAACTGCTCTGCACAGGGGAATGGACAGATCAGATAGAACGACTGCAAACACGTGAATGGACAGATCAGATAGAACTACTGTACACAGGGGAATGGAGTAATCAGATACAACTACTGTACACAGGTGAATAGACAGATCAGATAGAACTCCTGTACACAGTGGAATGGACCGATCAGATAGAAATACTGCACACAGGGGAATGGACAGATCAGATAGAACTACTGTACGCAGGGAAATCGATAGATCAGATAGAACTCCTGTACACAGCGAATGGACAGATCAGATAGAACTACTGTACACAGGGGAATGGACAGATTAGATACATCGACTGTACACAGGGAATGAACAGATCAGAAAGAACTACTGTATGCAGGGGAATGGAGTGATCGGATAGAACTGCTGTTCTCAGGGAATGGACAGATCAGATACAACTACTGTATACAGGGGAATGGACAGATCAGATAGAACTACTGTACACAGGGGAATGGACAGATCAGATAGAACTACTGTACACGGGAATGGACAGATCAGATTTAATTACTGTACACAGGGGAATGGACAGATCAGATAGAACTACTGTACACAGGGGAATGGACAGATCAGATAGAACTATTGTACACAGGGGAATGGACAGATCAGATGGAATTACTGTGCACAGAGGAATGGACAGATCAGATAGAACTACTGTACACAGAGGAATGGAGAGATCAGATGGAACTACTGTACACAGAGGAATGGGCAAATCAGATAGAACTACTGTACACAGGGGAATGGACAGATCAGATCGAACTACTGTACACAAGGGAATGGAGAGAATAGATAGAATTAATGTACACAGGGAATGGACAGATCAGATAGAACTACTGAACACAGGGGAATGGACAGATCAGCTAGAACTATTGT
Source organism: Pristiophorus japonicus (assembly GCF_044704955.1). Classification (NCBI taxonomy): domain Eukaryota; kingdom Metazoa; phylum Chordata; class Chondrichthyes; family Pristiophoridae; genus Pristiophorus; species Pristiophorus japonicus. Next base: position 9,856,502 of record NC_092010.1, read on the forward strand.
ACAGAGAGGAATGGAGAGATCAGATAGAACTACTGTGCACAGGGGAATGGACAGATCAGAGAGAACTATTGCACACATGGGAATGGAGACATCAGATGGAACTACTGTACACAGGGGAATGGACTGATCAGATAGAACTACTGTACACAGGGAATGGACAGGTTAAATAGAATTACTGTACACAGGGGAATGGACAGATCAGATAGAACTACTGTACACAGGGAAATGGACAGATCAGAACTAATACACAGGGGAATGGACAGATCAGATAAAACTGCTGTACACAGAGGAATGGAGAGATCAGATAGAACTACTGTACACAGGGGAATGGACAGATCAGATAGAACTACTGCACACAGGGAATGGACAGGTCAAATAGAATTACTGTACACAGGGGAATGGACAGATCAGATTGAACTACTGTACACAGGGGAGTGGACAGATCAGAACTAATGTACACAGGGGAATGGAAAGATCAGATAGAACTACTGTACACAGGGGAATGGGCAGATCAGATACAACTACTGTACAAAGAGGAATGAAGAAATCAGATAGAACTACTGTACACGTGAATGGAGAGATCAGATGGAATTACTGTACACAGGGGAATGGACAGATCAGATAGACCTACTGTACACAGGGGAATGGACAGATCAGATAGAACTATTGCACACAGGGGAATGGACAGATCAGATGGAATTACTGTGCACAGAGGAATGGACAGATCAGATAGAACTACTGTACACAGGGGAATGGACAGATCAGTTCGAACTACTGTACACAGAGGAATGGAGAGATCAGATGGAACCACTGTACACAGAGGAATGGACAGGTCAGATAGAACTACTGTACACAGGGGAATGGACAGATCGGATAGAACTACTGTACATAGGGGAATGGACAGATCAGGTAGAACTACTGTACACTGGGGAATGGACAGATCAGATAGAACTATTGTAAACAGGGGAATGGACAGATCAGATAGAACTGCTGCACACAGGGAATGAACAGATCAGATAGAACTACTGTACACAGGGGAATGGAGTGATCAGATAGAACTACTGTACACAGGGGAATGGGCAGATCAGATAGAACTACTGTACACTGGGGAATGTACAGATCAGATAGAATACAGTACACAGGGGAATGGACATATCAGATAGAACTGCTCTGCACAAGGGAATGGACAGATCAGATAGAACTACTGTACACAGGGGGATGGAGTGATCAGATACAACTACTGTACACAGGGGAATGGACAGATCAGATCGAACTACTGCAAACAGGTGAATGGACAGATCAGATAGAACTACTGTACACAGGGGAATGGAGTGATCAGATACAACTACTGTACACAGGTGAATAGACAGATCAGATAGAACTCCTGTACACAGTGGAATGGACAGATCAGATAGAAATACTGCACACAGGGGAATGGACAGATCAGATAGAACTACTGTGCACAGGGAAATCGACAGATCAGATAGAACTCCTGTACACAGCGAATGGACAGATCAGATAGAACTACTGTACACAGGGGAATGGACAGATTAGATACATCGACTGTACGCAGGGAATGAACTGATCAGAAAGAACTACTGTATGCAGGGGAATGGAGTGATCGGATAGAACTGCTGTTCTCAGGGAATGGACAGATCAGATACAACTACTGTATACAGGGGAATGGACAGATCAGATAGAACTACTGTACACAGGGGAATGGACAGATCAGATAGAACTACTGTACACAGGGGAATGGACAGATCAAATAGAACTATTGTACACAGGGGAATGGACAGATCAGATGGAATTACTGTGCACAGAGGAATGGACAGATCAGATAGAACTACTGTACACAGAGGAATGGAGAGATCAGATGGAACTACTGTACACAGAGGAATGGGCAAATCAGATAGAACTACTGTACACAGGGGAATGGACAGATCAGATCGAACTACTGTACACAAGGGAATGGAGAGAATAGATAGAATTAATGTACACAGGGAATGGACAGATCAGATAGAACTACTGAACACAGGGGAATGGACAGATCAGATAGAACTATTGTACAGAGAGGAATGGAGAGATCAGATAGAACTACTGTGCACAGGGGAATGGACAGATCAGACAGAACTATTGCACACATGGGAATGGAGACATCAGATGGAACTACTGTACACAGGGGAATGGACTGATCAGATAGAACTACTGTACACAGGGAATGGACAGGTCAAATAGAATTACTGTACACAGGGGAATGGACAGATCAGATAGAACTACTGTACACAGGGAAATGGACAGATCAGAACTAATACACTGGGGAATGGACAGATCAGATAAAACTGCTGTACACAGAGGAATGGAGAGATCAGATAGAACTACTGTACACAGGGGAATGGACAGATCAGATAGAACTACTGCACACAGGGAATGGACAGGTCAAATAGAATTACTGTACACAGGGGAATGGACAGATCATATTGAACGACTGTACACAGGGGAGTGGACAGATCAGAACTAATGTACACAGGGGAATGGAAAGATCAGATAGAACTACTGTACACAGGGGAATGGGCAGATCAGATACAACTACTGTACAAAGAGGAATGAAGAAATCATATAGAACTACTGTACACGGGAATGGACAGATCAGATAGAACTACTGTACACAGAGGAATGGAGAGATCAGATAGAACTACAGTTCACAGGGGAATGGACAGATCAGATAGAACTACTGTACACAGGGGAATGGACAGATTAGATAGAACTACTGAACACAAGGGAATGGACAGATCAGATAGAACTACTGTACACGGGAATGGACAGATCAGATAGAATTACTGTACACAGGGGAATGGACAGATCAGATAGAACTATTGTACACAGGGGAATGGACAGATCAGATGGAATTACTGTGCACAGAGGAATGGACAGATCAGATAGAACTACTGTACACAGAGGAATGGAGAGATCAGATGGAACTACTGTACACAGAGGAATGGGCAAATCAGATAGAACTACTGTACACAGGGGAATGGACAGATCAGATCGAACTACTGTACACAAGGGAATGGAGAGAATAGATAGAACTAATGTACACAGGGAATGGACAGATCAGATAGAACTACTGAACACAGGGGAATGGACAGATCAGATAGAACTATTGTACAGAGAGGAATGGAGAGATCAGATAGAACTACTGTGCACAGGGGAATGGACAGATCTGAGAGAACTATTGTACACATGGGAATGGAGACATCAGATGGAACTACTGCACACAGGGGAATGGACTGATCAGATAGAACTACTGTACACAGGGAATGGACAGGTCGAATAGAATTACTGTACACAGGGGAATGGACAGATCAGATAGAACTACTGTACACAGGGAAATGGACAGATCAGAACTAATACACCGGGGAATGGACAGATCAGATAAAACTGCTGTACACAGAGGAATGGAGAGATCAGATAGAACTACTGTACACAGGGGAATGGACAGATCAGATAGAACTACTGCACACAGGGAATGGACAGGTCAAATAGAATTACTGTACACAGGGGAATGGAAAGATCAGCTAGAACTACTGTACACAGGGGAATCGGCAGATCAGATAGAACTACTGTACAAAGAGAAATGAAGAAATCAGATAGAACTACTGTACACGTGAATGGAGAGATCAGATGGAATTACTGTACACAGGGGAATGGACAGATCAGATAGACCTACTGTACACAGGGGAATGGACAGATCAGATAGAACTATTGTACACAGGGGAATGGACAGATCAGATGGAATTACTGTGCACAGAGGAATGGACAGATCAGATATAAGTACTGTACACAGAGGGATGGAGAGATCAGATGGAACTACTGTACAAAGAGGAATGGGCAAATCAGATAGAACTACTGTACACAGGGTAATGGACAGATCAGTTCGAACTACTGTACACAGGGGAATGGAGAGATCAGATGGAACTACTGTACACAGAGGAATGGACAGGTCAGATAGAACTACTGTACACAGGGGAATGGACAGATCAGATAGAATTACTGTACACAGGGGAATGGACAGATCGGATAGAACTACTGTACATAGGGGAATGGACAGATCAGATAGAACTACTGTACACTGGGGAATGGACAGATCAGATAGAACTATTGTAAACAGGGGAATGGACAGATCAGATAGAACTACTGCACACAGGGAATGAACAGATCAGATAGAACTACTGTACACAGGGGAATGGAGTGATCAGATAGAACTACTGTACACAGGGGAATGGGCAGATGAGATAGAACTACTGTACACTGGGGAATGTACAGATCAGATAGAATACAGTACACAGGGGAATGGACATATCAGATAGAACTGCTCTGCACAGGGGAATGGACAGATCAGATAGAACTACTGTACACAGGGGAATGGAGTGATCAGATACAACTACTGTACACAGGGGAATGGACAGATCAGAAAGAACTCCTGTACACAGTGGAATGGACAGATCAGATAGAAATACTGCACACAGGGGAATGGACAGATCAGATAGAACTACTGTACGCAGGGAAATCGACAGATCAGATAGAACTCCTGTACACAGCGAATGGACAGATCAGATAGAACTACTGTACACAGGGGAATGGACAGATTAGATAGATCTACTGTACACATGGAATGAACAGATCAGAAAGAACGACTGTATGCAGGGGAATGGAGTGATCGGATAGAACTGCTGTTCTCAGGGAATGGACAGATCAGATACAACTACTGTATACAGGGGAATGGACAGATCAGATAGAACTACTGTACACAGGGGAATGGACAGATCAGATAGAACTACTGTACACGGGAATGGACAGATCAGATAGAATTACTGTACACAGGGGAATGGACAGATCAGATAGAACTACTGTACACAGGGGAATGGACAGATCAGATAGAACTATTGTACACAGGGGAATGGACAGATCAGATGGAATTACTGTGCACAGAGGAATGGACAGATCAGATAGAACTGCTGTACACAGAGGAATGGAGAGATCAGATGGAACTACTGTACACAGAGGAATGGGCAAATCAGATAGAACTACTGTACACAGGGGAATGGACAGATCAGATCGAACTACTGTATACAAGGGAATGGAGAGAATAGATAGAATTAATGTACACAGGGAATGGACAGATCAGATAGAACTACTGAACACAGGGGAATGGACAGATCAGATAGAACTATTGGACAGAGAGGAATGGAGAGATCAGATAGAACTACTGTGCACAGGGGAATGGACAGATCAGAGAGAACTATTGCACACATGGGAATGGAGACATCAGATGGAACTACTGTACACAGGGGAATGGACTGATCAGATAGAACTACTGTACACAGGGAATGGACAGGCCAAATAGAATTACTGTACACAGGGGAATGGACAGATCAGATAGAACTACTGTACACAGGGAAATGGACAGATCAGAACTAATACACTGGGGAATGGACAGATCAGATAAAACTGCTGTACACAGAGGAATGGAGAGATCAGATAGAACTACTGTACACAGGGGAATGGACAGATCAGATAGAACTACTGCACACAGGGAATGGACAGGTCAAATAGAATTACTGTACACAGGGGAATGGACAGATCAGATTGAACTACTGTACACAGGGGAGTGGACAGATCAGAACTAATGTACACAGGGGAATGGAAAGATCAGATAGAACTACTGTACACAGGGGAATGGGCAGATCAGATACAACTACTGTACAAAGAGGAATGAAGAAATCAGATAGAACTACTGTACACGGGAATGGACAGATCAGATAGAACTACTGTACACAGAGGAATGGAGAGATCAGATAGAACTACAGTTCACAGGGGAATGGACAGATCAGATAGAACTACTGTACACAGGGGAATGGACAGATTAGATAGAACTACTGTACACAGGGGAATGGACAGATCAGATAGAACTACTGTACACGGGAATGGACAGATCAGATAGAATTACTGTACACAGGGGAATGGACAGATCAGATAGAACTACTGTACACAGGGGAATGGACAGATCAGATAGAACTATTGTACACAGGGGAATGGACAGATCAGATGGAATTACTGTGCACAGAGGAATGGACAGATCAGATAGAACTACTGTACACAGAGGAATGGAGAGATCAGATGGAACTACTGTACACAGAGGAATGGGCAAATCAGATAGAACTACTGTACACAGGGGAATGGACAGATCAGATCGAACTACTGTACACAAGGGAATGGAGAGAATAGATAGAACTAATGTACACAGGGAATGGACAGATCAGATAGAACTACTGAACACAGGGGAATGGACAGATCAGATAGAACTATTGTACAGAGAGGAATGGAGAGATCAGATAGAACTACTGTGCACAGGGGAATGGACAGATCAGAGAGAACTATTGTACACATGGGAATGGAGACATCAGATGGAACTACTGCACACAGGGGAATGGACTGATCAGATAGAACTACTGTACACAGGGAATGGACAGGTCAAATAGAATTACTGTACACAGGGGAATGGACAGATCAGATAGAACTACTGCACACAGGGAAATGGACAGATCAGAACTAATACACTGGGGAATGGACAGATCAGATAAAACTGCTGTACACAGAGGAATGGAGAGATCAGATAGAACTACTGTACACAGGGGAATGGACAGATCAGATAGAACTACTGTACACAGGGAAATAGACAGATCAGAACTTATACACTGGGGAATGGACAGATTAGATAAAACTGCTGTACACAGAGGAATGGAGAGATCAGATAGAACTACTGTACACAGGGGAATGGACAGATCAGATAGAACTACTGCACACAGGGAATGGGCAGGTCAAATAGAATTACTGTACACAGGGGAATGGACAGATCAGATTGAACTACTGTACACAGGGGAATGGACAGATCAGATAGAACTACTGTACACGGGAATGGACAGATCAGATAGAATTACTGTACACAGGGGAATGGACAGATCAGATGGAACTACTGTACACAGGGGAATGGACTGATCAGATAGAACTACTGTACACAGGGAATGGACAGGCCAAATAGAATTACTGTACACAGGGGAATGGACAGATCAGATAGAACTACTGTACACAGGGAAATGGACAGATCAGAACTAATACACTGGGGAATGGACAGATCAGATAAAACTGCTGTACACAGAGGAATGGAGAGATCAGATAGAACTACTGTACACAGGGGAATGGACAGATCAGATAGAACTACTGCACACAGGGAATGGACAGGTCAAATAGAATTACTGTACACAGGGGAATGGACAGATCAGATTGAACTACTGTACACAGGGGAGTGGACAGATCAGAACTAATGTACACAGGGGAATGGAAAGATCAGATAGAACTACTGTACACAGGGGAATGGGCAGATCAGATACAACTACTGTACAAAGAGGAATGAAGAAATCAGATAGAACTACTGTACACAGGAATGGACAGATCAGATAGAACTACTGTACACAGAGGAATGGAGAGATCAGATAGAACTACAGTTCACAGGGGAATGGACAGATCAGATAGAACTACTGTACACAGGGGAATGGACAGATTAGATAGAACTACTGTACACAGGGGAATGGACAGATCAGATAGAACTACTGTACACGGGAATGGACAGATCAGATAGAATTACTGTACACAGGGGAATGGACAGATCAGATAGAACTACTGTACACAGGGGAATGGACAGATCAGATAGAACTATTGTACACAGGGGAATGGACAGATCAGATGGAATTACTGTGCACAGAGGAATGGACAGATCAGATAGAACTACTGTACACAGAGGAATGGAGAGATCAGATGGAACTACTGTACACAGAGGAATGGGCAAATCAGATAGAACTACTGTACACAGGGGAATGGACAGATCAGATCGAACTACTGTACACAAGGGAATGGAGAGAATAGATAGAACTAATGTACACAGGGAATGGACAGATCAGATAGAACTACTGAACACAGGGGAATGGACAGATCAGATAGAACTATTGTACAGAGAGGAATGGAGAGATCAGATAGAACTACTGTGCACAGGGGAATGGACAGATCAGAGAGAACTATTGTACACATGGGAATGGAGACATCAGATGGAACTACTGCACACAGGGGAATGGACTGATCAGATAGAACTACTGTACACAGGGAATGGACAGGTCAAATAGAATTACTGTACACAGGGGAATGGACAGATCAGATAGAACTACTGCACACAGGGAAATGGACAGATCAGAACTAATACACTGGGGAATGGACAGATCAGATAAAACTGCTGTACACAGAGGAATGGAGAGATCAGATAGAACTACTGTACACAGGGGAATGGACAGATCAGATAGAACTACTGTACACAGGGAAATAGACAGATCAGAACTTATACACTGGGGAATGGACAGATTAGATAAAACTGCTGTACACAGAGGAATGGAGAGATCAGATAGAACTACTGTACACAGGGGAATGGACAGATCAGATAGAACTACTGCACACAGGGAATGGGCAGGTCAAATAGAATTACTGTACACAGGGGAATGGACAGATCAGATTGAACTACTGTACACAGGGGAATGGACAGATCAGATAGAACTACTGTACACGGGAATGGACAGATCAGATAGAATTACTGTACACAGGGGAATGGACAGATCAGATAGAACTACTGTACACAGGGGAATGGACAGATCAGATAGAACTATTGTACACAGGGGAATGGACAGATCAGATGGAATTACTGTGCACAGAGGAATGGACAGATCAGATAGAACTACTGTACACAGAGGAATGGAGAGATCAGATGGAACTACTGTACACAGAGGAATGGGCAAATCAGATAGAACTACTGTACACAGGGGAATGGACAGATCAGATCGAACTACTGTACACAAGGGAATGGAGAGAATAGATAGAACTAATGTACACAGGGAATGGACAGATCAGATAGAACTACTGAACACAGGGGAATGGACAGATCAGATAGAACTATTGTACAGAGAGGAATGGAGAGATCAGATAGAACTACTGTGCACAGGGGAATGGACAGATCAGAGAGAACTATTGTACACATGGGAATGGAGACATCAGATGGAACTACTGCACACAGGGGAATGGACTGATCAGATAGAACTACTGTACACAGGGAATGGACAGGTCAAATAGAATTACTGTACACAGGGGAATGGACAGATCAGATAGAACTACTGCACACAGGGAAATGGACAGATCAGAACTAATACACTGGGGAATGGACAGATCAGATAAAACTGCTGTACACAGAGGAATGGAGAGATCAGATAGAACTACTGTACACAGGGGAATGGACAGATCAGATAGAACTACTGTACACAGGGAAATAGACAGATCAGAACTTATACACTGGGGAATGGACAGATTAGATAAAACTGCTGTACACAGAGGAATGGAGAGATCAGATAGAACTACTGTACACAGGGGAATGGACAGATCAGATAGAACTACTGCACACAGGGAATGGGCAGGTCAAATAGAATTACTGTACACAGGGGAATGGACAGATCAGATTGAACTACTGTACACAGGGGAATGGACAGATCAGAACTAATGTACACAGGGGAATGGAAAGATCAGATAGAACTACTGTACACAGGGGAATGGGCAGACCAGATCGAACTACTGTACAAAGAGGAATGAAGAAATCAGATAGAACTACTGTACACGTGAATGGAGAGATCAGATGGAATTACTGTACACAGGGGAATGGACAGATCAGATAGACCTACTGTACACAGGGGAATGGACAGATCAGATCGAACTATTGTACATAGAGGAAAGGGCAAATCAGATAGAACTACTGTACAAAGAGGAATGGGCAAATCAGTTCGAACTACTGGACACAGGGGAATGGACAGATCAGTTCGAACTACTGTACACAGGGGAATGGAGAGATCAGATGGAACTACTGTACACAGAGGAATGGACAGGTCAGATAGAACTACTGTACACAGGGGAATGGACAGATCAGATAGAATTACTGTACACAGGGGAATGGACAGATCGGATAGAACTACTGTACATAGGGGAATGGACAGATCAGATAGAACTACTGTACACTGGGGAATGTACAGATCAGATAGAACTATTGTACACAGGGGAATGGACAGATCAGATAGAACTAGTGTACACAGTGAATGGACAGATCAGATAGAATTACTGTTCAAAGGGGAATGGACAGATCAGATAGAAGTACTGAATACAGGGGAATCGGCAGATCAGATAGAATTACTGTTCACAGAGGGGAATGGAGAGATCAGATAGAACGACTGAACACAGGGGAATGGACAGATCAGGTAGAACTACTGTGCAGAGAGGAATGCAGAGATCAGATAGAACTACTGTGCACAGGGGAATGGACAGATCAGATAGAACTATTGCACACGTGGGAATGGAGAGATCAGGTGGAACTACTGTACACAGGGGAATGGACTGATCAGATAGAATACAGTACAGAGGGGAATGGACATATCAGATAGAACTGCTCTGCACAGGGGAATGGACAGATCAGATAGAACTACTGCAAACAGGGGAATCGACAGATCAGATAGAACTCCTGTACACAGCGAATGGACAGATCAGATAGAACTACTGTACACAGGGGAATGGACAGATTAGATACATCGACTGAACGCAGGGAATGAACTGATCAGAAAGAACTACTGTATGCAGGGGAATGGAGTGATCGGATAGAACTGCTGTTCTCAGGGAATGGACAGATCAGATACAACTACTGTATACAGGGGAATGGACAGATCAGATAGAACTACTGTACACAGGGGAATGGACAGATCAGATAGAACTACTGTACACAGGGGAATGGACAGATCAAATAGAACTATTGTACACAGGGGAATGGACAGATCAGATGGAATTACTGTGCACAGAGGAATGGACAGATCAGATAGAACTACTGTACACAGAGGAATGGAGAGATCAGATGGAACTACTGTACACAGAGGAATGGGCAAATCAGATAGAACTACTGTACACAGGGGAATGGACAGATCAGATCGAACTACTGTACACAAGGGAATGGAGAGAATAGATAGAATTAATGTACACAGGGAATGGACAGATCAGATAGAACTACTGAACACAGGGGAATGGACAGATCAGATAGAACTATTGTACAGAGAGGAATGGAGAGATCAGATAGAACTACTGTGCACAGGGGAATGGACAGATCAGACAGAACTATTGCACACATGGGAATGGAGACATCAGATGGAACTACTGTACACAGGGGAATGGACTGATCAGATAGAACTACTGTACACAGGGAATGGACAGGTCAAATAGAATTACTGTACACAGGGGAATGGACAGATCAGATAGAACTACTGTACACAGGGAAATGGACAGATCAGAACTAATACACTGGGGAATGGACAGATCAGATAAAACTGCTGTACACAGAGGAATGGAGAGATCAGATAGAACTACTGTACACAGGGGAATGGACAGATCAGATAGAACTACTGCACACAGGGAATGGACAGGTCAAATAGAATTACTGTACACAGGGGAATGGACAGATCATATTGAACGACTGTACACAGGGGAGTGGACAGATCAGAACTAATGTACACAGGGGAATGGAAAGATCAGATAGAACTACTGTACACAGGGGAATGGGCAGATCAGATACAACTACTGTACAAAGAGGAATGAAGAAATCATATAGAACTACTGTACACGGGAATGGACAGATCAGATAGAACTACTGTACACAGAGGAATGGAGAGATCAGATAGAACTACAGTTCACAGGGGAATGGACAGATCAGATAGAACTACTGTACACAGGGGAATGGACAGATTAGATAGAACTACTGTACACAGGGGAATGGACAGATCAGATAGAACTACTGTACACGGGAATGGACAGATCAGATAGAATTACTGTACACAGGGGAATGGACAGATCAGATAGAACTATTGTACACAGGGGAATGGACAGATCAGATGGAATTACTGTGCACAGAGGAATGTACAGATCAGATAGAACTACTGTACACAGAGGAATGGAGAGATCAGATGGAACTACTGTACACAGAGGAATGGGCAAATCAGATAGAACTACTGTACACAGGGGAATGGACAGATCAGATCGAACTACTGTACACAAGGGAATGGAGAGAATAGATAGAACTAATGTACACAGGGAATGGACAGATCAGATAGAACGACTGAACACAGGGGAATGGACAGATCAGATAGAACTATTGTACAGAGAGGAATGGAGAGATCAGATAGAACTACTGTGCACAGGGGAATGGACAGATCTGAGAGAACTATTGTACACATGGGAATGGAGACATCAGATGGAACTACTGCACACAGGGGAATGGACTGATCAGATAGAACTACTGTACACAGGGAATGGACAGGTCAAATAGAATTACTGTACACAGGGGAATGGACAGATCAGATAGAACTACTGTACACAGGGAAATGGACAGATCAGAACTAATACACCGGGGAATGGACAGATCAGATAAAACTGCTGTACACAGAGGAATGGAGAGATCAGATAGAACTACTGTACACAGGGGAATGGACAGATCAGATAGAACTACTGCACACAGGGAATGGACAGGTCAAATAGAATTACTGTACACAGGGGAATGGAAAGGTCAGATAGAACTACTGTACACAGGGGAATCGGCAGATCAGATAGAACTACTGTACAAAGAGGAATGAAGAAATCAGATAGAACTACTGTACACGTGAATGGAGAGATCAGATGGAATTACTGTACACAGGGGAATGGACAGATCAGATAGACCTACTGTACACAGGGGAATGGACAGATCAGATAGAACTATTGTACACAGGGGAATGGACAGATCAGATGGAATTACTGTGCACAGAGGAATGGACAGATCAGATATAAGTACTGTACACAGAGGGATGGAGAGATCAGATGGAACTACTGTACAAAGAGGAATGGGCAAATCAGATAGAACTACTGTACACAGGGTAATGGACAGATCAGTTCGAACTACTGTACACAGGGGAATGGAGAGATCAGATGGAACTACTGTACACAGAGGAATGGACAGGTCAGATAGAACTACTGTACACAGGGGAATGGACAGATCAGATAGAATTACTGTACATAGGGGAATGGACAGATCAGATAGAACTACTGTACACTGGGGAATGGACAGATCAGATAGAACTATTGTAAACAGGGGAATGGACAGATCAGATAGAACTACTGCACACAGGGAATGAACAGATCAGATAGAACTACTGTACACAGGGGAATGGAGTGATCAGATAGAACTACTGTACACAGGGGAATGGGCAGATGAGATAGAACTACTGTACACTGGGGAATGTACAGATCAGATAGAATACAGTACACAGGGGAATGGACATATCAGATAGAACTGCTCTGCACAGGGGAATGGACAGATCAGATAGAACTACTGTACACAGGGGAATGGAGTGATCAGATACAACTACTGTACACAGGGGAATGGACAGATCAGATAGAACTACTGCAAACAGGTGAATGGACAGATCAGATAGAACGACTGTACACAGGGGAATGGAGTGATCAGATACAACTACTGTACACAGGTGAATAGACAGATCAGATAGAACTCCTGTACACAGTGGAATGGACAGATCAGATAGAAATACTGCACACAGGGGAATGGACAGATCAGATAGAACTACTGTACGCAGGGAAATCGACAGATCAGATAGAACTCCTGTACACAGCGAATGGACAGATCAGATAGAACTACTGTACACAGGGGAATGGACAGATTAGATAGATCTACTGTACACATGGAATGAACAGATCAGAAAGAACGAATGTATGCAGGGGAATGGAGTGATCGGATAGAACTGCTGTTCTCAGGGAATGGACAGATCAGATACAACTACTGTATACAGGGGAATGGACAGATCAGATAGAACTACTGTACACAGGGGAATGGACAGATCAGATAGAACTACTGTACACGGGAATGGACAGATCAGATAGAATTACTGTACACAGGGGAATGGACAGATCAGATAGAACTACTGTACACAGGGGAATGGACAGATCAGATAGAACTATTGTACACAGGGGAATGGACAGATCAGATGGAATTACTGTGCACAGAGGAATGGACAGATCAGATAGAACTACTGTACACAGAGGAATGGAGAGATCAGATGGAACTACTGTACACAGAGGAATGGGCAAATCAGATAGAACTACTGTACACAGGGGAATGGACAGATCAGATCGAACTACTGTATACAAGGGAATGGAGAGAATAGATAGAATTAATGTACACAGGGAATGGACAGATCAGATAGAACTACTGAACACAGGGGAATGGACAGATCAGATAGAACTATTGGACAGAGAGGAATGGAGAGATCAGATAGAACTACTGTGCACAGGGGAATGGACAGATCAGAGTGAACTATTGCACACATGGGAATGGAGACATCAGATGGAACTACTGTACACAGGGGAATGGACTGATCAGATAGAACTACTGTACACAGGGAATGGACAGGTCAAATAGAGTTACTGTACACAGGGGAATGGACAGATCAGATAGAACTACTGTACACAGGGGAATGGACAGATCAGATAGAACTACTGTACACAGAGGAATGGAGAGATCAGATAGAACTACTGTACACAGGGGAATGGACAGATCAGATAGAACTACTGCACACAGGGAATGGACAGGTCAAATAGAATTACTGTACACAGGGGAATGGACAGATCAGATTGAACTACTGTACACAGGGGAGTGGACAGATCAGAACTAATGTACACAGGGGAATGGAAAGATCAGATAGAACTACTGTACACAGGGAAATCGACAAATCAGATAGAACTCCTGTGCACAGCGAATGGACAGATCAGATAGAACTACTGTACACAGGGGAATGGACAGATTAGATACATCTACTGTACACAGGGAATGAACAGATCAGAAAGAACTACTGTATGCAGGGGAATGGAGTGATCGGATAGAACTACTGTATGCAGGGAATGGACAGATCAGATACAACTACTGTATACAGGGGGAATGGACAGATCAGGTAGAACTACTGTACACAGAGTGGAATGGACAGATCAGGTAGAAATACTGTACACAGTGGAATGGACAGATCAGATAGAACTACTGTTCAGAGGGGAATGGACAGATCAGATAGAACTACTGTACACAGGGGAATGGACAGATTAGATAGAACTACTGTACACAGGGGAATGGACAAATCAGATAGAACTACTGTACACGGGAATGGACAGATCAGATAGAATTACTGTACACAGGGGAATGGACAGATCAGATAGAACTACTGTACACAGGGGAATGGACAGATCAGATAGAACTATTGTACACAGGGGAATGGACAGATCAGATGGAATTACTGTGCACAGAGGAATGGACAGATCAGATAGAACTACTGTACACAGGGGAATGGACAGATCAGATCGGACTACTGTACACAAGGGAATGGAGAGAATAGATATCACTAATGTACACAGGGAATGGACAGATCAGATAGAACTACTGAACACAGGGGAATGGACAGATCAGATAGAACTATTGTACAGAGAGGAATGGAGAGATCAGATAGAACTACTGTGCACAGGGGAATGGACAGATCAGAGAGAACTATTGTACACATGGGAATGGAGACATCAGATGGAACTACTGCACACAGGGGAATGGACTGATCAGATAGAACTACTGTACACAGGGAATGGACAGGTCAAATAGAACTACTGTACACAGGGGAATGGACAGATCAGATAGAACTACTGTACACAGGGAAATAGACAGATCAGAACTTATACACTGGGGAATGGACAGATTAGATAAAACTGCTGTACACAGAGGAATGGAGAGATCAGATAGAACTACTGTACACAGGGGAATGGACAGATCAGATAGAACTACTGCACACAGGGAATGGGCAGGTCAAATAGAATTACTGTACACAGGGGAATGGACAGATCAGATTGAACTACTGTACACAGGGGAATGGACAGATCAGAACTAATGTACACAGGGGAATGGAAAGATCAGATAGAACTACTGTACACAGGGGAATGGGCAGACCAGATAGAACTACTGTACAAAGAGGAATGAAGAAATCAGATAGAACTACTGTACACGTGAATGGAGAGATCAGATGGAATTACTGTACACAGGGGAATGGACAGATCAGATAGACCTACTGTACACAGGGGAATGGACAGATCAGATAGAACTATTGTACACAGGGGAATGGACAGATCAGATGGAATTACTGTGCACAGAGGAATGGACAGATCAGATAGAAGTACTGTACACAGAGGGATGGAGAGATCAGATGGAACTACTGTACAAAGAGGAATGGGCAAATCAGATAGAACTACTGTACACAGGGGAATGGACAGATCAGTTCGAACTACTGTACACAGGGGAATGGAGAGATCAGATGGAACTACTGTACACAGAGGAATGGACAGGTCAGATAGAATTACTGTACACAGGGGAATGGACAGATCAGATAGAACTACTGTACACAGGGGAATGGACAGATCAGATAGAACTATTGTACACAGGGGAATGGACAGATCAGATGGAATTACTGTGCACAGAGGAATGGACAGATCAGATAGAACTACTGTACACAGAGGAATGGAGAGATCAGATGGAACTACTGTACACAGAGGAATGGGCAAATCAGATAGAACTACTGTACACAGGGGAATGGACAGATCAGATCGAACTACTGTACACAAGGGAATGGAGAGAATAGATAGAACTAATGTACACAGGGAATGGACAGATCAGATAGAACTACTGAACACAGGGGAATGGACAGATCAGATAGAACTATTGTACAGAGAGGAATGGAGAGATCAGATAGAACTACTGTGCACAGGGGAATGGACAGATCAGAGAGAACTATTGTACACATGGGAATGGAGACATCAGATGGAACTACTGCACACAGGGGAATGGACTGATCAGATAGAACTACTGTACACAGGGAATGGACAGGTCAAATAGAATTACTGTACACAGGGGAATGGACAGATCAGATAGAACTACTGCACACAGGGAAATGGACAGATCAGAACTAATACACTGGGGAATGGACAGATCAGATAAAACTGCTGCACACAGAGGAATGGAGAGATCAGATAGAACTACTGTACACAGGGGAATGGACAGATCAGATAGAACTACTGTACACAGGGAAATAGACAGATCAGAACTTATACACTGGGGAATGGACAGATTAGATAAAACTGCTGTACACAGAGGAATGGAGAGATCAGATAGAACTACTGTACACAGGGGAATGGACAGATCAGATAGAACTACTGCACACAGGGAATGGGCAGGTCAAATAGAATTACTGTACACAGGGGAATGGACAGATCAGATTGAACTACTGTACACAGGGGAATGGACAGATCAGATAGAACTACTGTACACGGGAATGGACAGATCAGATAGAATTACTGTACACAGGGGAATGGACAGATCAGATAGAACTACTGTACACAGGGGAATGGACAGATCAGATAGAACTATTGTACACAGGGGAATGGACAGATCAGATGGAATTACTGTGCACAGAGGAATGGACAGATCAGATAGAACTACTGTACACAGAGGAATGGAGAGATCAGATGGAACTACTGTACACAGAGGAATGGGCAAATCAGATAGAACTACTGTACACAGGGGAATGGACAGATCAGATCGAACTACTGTACACAAGGGAATGGAGAGAATAGATAGAACTAATGTACACAGGGAATGGACAGATCAGATAGAACTACTGAACACAGGGGAATGGACAGATCAGATAGAACTATTGTACAGAGAGGAATGGAGAGATCAGATAGAACTACTGTGCACAGGGGAATGGACAGATCAGAGAGAACTATTGTACACATGGGAATGGAGACATCAGATGGAACTACTGCACACAGGGGAATGGACTGATCAGATAGAACTACTGTACACAGGGAATGGACAGGTCAAATAGAATTACTGTACACAGGGGAATGGACAGATCAGATAGAACTACTGCACACAGGGAAATGGACAGATCAGAACTAATACACTGGGGAATGGACAGATCAGATAAAACTGCTGTACACAGAGGAATGGAGAGATCAGATAGAACTACTGTACACAGGGGAATGGACAGATCAGATAGAACTACTGTACACAGGGAAATAGACAGATCAGAACTTATACACTGGGGAATGGACAGATTAGATAAAACTGCTGTACACAGAGGAATGGAGAGATCAGATAGAACTACTGTACACAGGGGAATGGACAGATCAGATAGAACTACTGCACACAGGGAATGGGCAGGTCAAATAGAATTACTGTACACAGGGGAATGGACAGATCAGATTGAACTACTGTACACAGGGGAATGGACAGATCAGAACTAATGTACACAGGGGAATGGAAAGATCAGATAGAACTACTGTACACAGGGGAATGGGCAGACCAGATCGAACTACTGTACAAAGAGGAATGAAGAAATCAGATAGAACTACTGTACACGTGAATGGAGAGATCAGATGGAATTACTGTACACAGGGGAATGGACAGATCAGATAGACCTACTGTACACAGGGGAATGGACAGATCAGATCGAACTATTGTACATAGAGGAAAGGGCAAATCAGATAGAACTACTGTACAAAGAGGAATGGGCAAATCAGTTCGAACTACTGGACACAGGGGAATGGACAGATCAGTTCGAACTACTGTACACAGGGGAATGGAGAGATCAGATGGAACTACTGTACACAGAGGAATGGACAGGTCAGATAGAACTACTGTACACAGGGGAATGGACAGATCAGATAGAATTACTGTACACAGGGGAATGGACAGATCGGATAGAACTACTGTACATAGGGGAATGGACAGATCAGATAGAACTACTGTACACTGGGGAATGTACAGATCAGATAGAACTATTGTACACAGGGGAATGGACAGATCAGATAGAACTAGTGTACACAGTGAATGGACAGATCAGATAGAATTACTGTTCAAAGGGGAATGGACAGATCAGATAGAAGTACTGAATACAGGGGAATCGGCAGATCAGATAGAATTACTGTTCACAGAGGGGAATGGAGAGATCAGATAGAACGACTGAACACAGGGGAATGGACAGATCAGGTAGAACTACTGTGCAGAGAGGAATGCAGAGATCAGATAGAACTACTGTGCACAGGGGAATGGACAGATCAGATAGAACTATTGCACACGTAGGAATGGAGAGATCAGGTGGAACTACTGTACACAGGGGAATGGACTGATCAGATAGAATACAGTACAGAGGGGAATGGACATATCAGATAGAACTGCTCTGCACAGGGGAATGGACAGATCAGATAGAACTACTGCAAACAGGGGAATCGACAGATCAGATAGAACTCCTGTACACAGCGAATGGACAGATCAGATAGAACTACTGTACACAGGGGAATGGACAGATTAGATACATCGACTGAACGCAGGGAATGAACTGATCAGAAAGAACTACTGTATGCAGGGGAATGGAGTGATCGGATAGAACTGCTGTTCTCAGGGAATGGACAGATCAGATACAACTACTGTATACAGGGGAATGGACAGATCAGATAGAACTACTGTACACAGGGGAATGGACAGATCAGATAGAACTACTGTACACAGGGGAATGGACAGATCAAATAGAACTATTGTACACAGGGGAATGGACAGATCAGATGGAATTACTGTGCACAGAGGAATGGACAGATCAGATAGAACTACTGTACACAGAGGAATGGAGAGATCAGATGGAACTACTGTACACAGAGGAATGGGCAAATCAGATAGAACTACTGTACACAGGGGAATGGACAGATCAGATCGAACTACTGTACACAAGGGAATGGAGAGAATAGATAGAATTAATGTACACAGGGAATGGACAGATCAGATAGAACTACTGAACACAGGGGAATGGACAGATCAGATAGAACTATTGTACAGAGAGGAATGGAGAGATCAGATAGAACTACTGTGCACAGGGGAATGGACAGATCAGACAGAACTATTGCACACATGGGAATGGAGACATCAGATGGAACTACTGTACACAGGGGAATGGACTGATCAGATAGAACTACTGTACACAGGGAATGGACAGGTCAAATAGAATTACTGTACACAGGGGAATGGACAGATCAGATAGAACTACTGTACACAGGGAAATGGACAGATCAGAACTAATACACTGGGGAATGGACAGATCAGATAAAACTGCTGTACACAGAGGAATGGAGAGATCAGATAGAACTACTGTACACAGGGGAATGGACAGATCAGATAGAACTACTGCACACAGGGAATGGACAGGTCAAATAGAATTACTGTACACAGGGGAATGGACAGATCATATTGAACGACTGTACACAGGGGAGTGGACAGATCAGAACTAATGTACACAGGGGAATGGAAAGATCAGATAGAACTACTGTACACAGGGGAATGGGCAGATCAGATACAACTACTGTACAAAGAGGAATGAAGAAATCATATAGAACTACTGTACACGGGAATGGACAGATCAGATAGAACTACTGTACACAGAGGAATGGAGAGATCAGATAGAACTACAGTTCACAGGGGAATGGACAGATCAGATAGAACTACTGTACACAGGGGAATGGACAGATTAGATAGAACTACTGTACACAGGGGAATGGACAGATCAGATAGAACTACTGTACACGGGAATGGACAGATCAGATAGAATTACTGTACACAGGGGAATGGACAGATCAGATAGAACTATTGTACACAGGGGAATGGACAGATCAGATGGAATTACTGTGCACAGAGGAATGTACAGATCAGATAGAACTACTGTACACAGAGGAATGGAGAGATCAGATGGAACTACTGTACACAGAGGAATGGGCAAATCAGATAGAACTACTGTACACAGGGGAATGGACAGATCAGATCGAACTACTGTACACAAGGGAATGGAGAGAATAGATAGAACTAATGTACACAGGGAATGGACAGATCAGATAGAACGACTGAACACAGGGGAATGGACAGATCAGATAGAACTATTGTACAGAGAGGAATGGAGAGATCAGATAGAACTACTGTGCACAGGGGAATGGACAGATCTGAGAGAACTATTGTACACATGGGAATGGAGACATCAGATGGAACTACTGCACACAGGGGAATGGACTGATCAGATAGAACTACTGTACACAGGGAATGGACAGGTCAAATAGAATTACTGTACACAGGGGAATGGACAGATCAGATAGAACTACTGTACACAGGGAAATGGACAGATCAGAACTAATACACCGGGGAATGGACAGATCAGATAAAACTGCTGTACACAGAGGAATGAAGAGATCAGATAGAACTACTGTACACAGGGGAATGGACAGATCAGATAGAACTACTGCACACAGGGAATGGACAGGTCAAATAGAATTACTGTACACAGGGGAATGGAAAGGTCAGATAGAACTACTGTACACAGGGGAATCGGCAGATCAGATAGAACTACTGTACAAAGAGGAATGAAGAAATCAGATAGAACTACTGTACACGTGAATGGAGAGATCAGATGGAATTACTGTACACAGGGGAATGGACAGATCAGATAGACCTACTGTACACAGGGGAATGGACAGATCAGATAGAACTATTGTACACAGGGGAATGGACAGATCAGATGGAATTACTGTGCACAGAGGAATGGACAGATCAGATATAAGTACTGTACACAGAGGGATGGAGAGATCAGATGGAACTACTGTACAAAGAGGAATGGGCAAATCAGATAGAACTACTGTACACAGGGTAATGGACAGATCAGTTCGAACTACTGTACACAGGGGAATGGAGAGATCAGATGGAACTACTGTACACAGAGGAATGGACAGGTCAGATAGAACTACTGTACACAGGGGAATGGACAGATCAGATAGAATTACTGTACACAGGGGAATGGACAGATCGGATAGAACTACTGTACATAGGGGAATGGACAGATCAGATAGAACTACTGTACACTGGGGAATGGACAGATCAGATAGAACTATTGTAAACAGGGGAATGGACAGATCAGATAGAACTACTGCACACAGGGAATGAACAGATCAGATAGAACTACTGTACACAGGGGAATGGAGTGATCAGATAGAACTACTGTACACAGGGGAATGGGCAGATGAGATAGAACTACTGTACACTGGGGAATGTACAGATCAGATAGAATACAGTACACAGGGGAATGGACATATCAGATAGAACTGCTCTGCACAGGGGAATGGACAGATCAGATAGAACTACTGTACACAGGGGAATGGAGTGATCAGATACAACTACTGTACACAGGGGAATGGACAGATCAGATAGAACTACTGCAAACAGGTGAATGGACAGATCAGATAGAACGACTGTACACAGGGGAATGGAGTGATCAGATACAACTACTGTACACAGGTGAATAGACAGATCAGATAGAACTCCTGTACACAGTGGAATGGACAGATCAGATAGAAATACTGCACACAGGGGAATGGACAGATCAGATAGAACTACTGTACGCAGGGAAATCGACAGATCAGATAGAACTCCTGTACACAGCGAATGGACAGATCAGATAGAACTACTGTACACAGGGGAATGGACAGATTAGATAGATCTACTGTACACATGGAATGAACAGATCAGAAAGAACGAATGTATGCAGGGGAATGGAGTGATCGGATAGAACTGCTGTTCTCAGGGAATGGACAGATCAGATACAACTACTGTATACAGGGGAATGGACAGATCAGATAGAACTACTGTACACAGGGGAATGGACAGATCAGATAGAACTACTGTACACGGGAATGGACAGATCAGATAGAATTACTGTACACAGGGGAATGGACAGATCAGATAGAACTACTGTACACAGGGGAATGGACAGATCAGATAGAACTATTGTACACAGGGGAATGGACAGATCAGATGGAATTACTGTGCACAGAGGAATGGACAGATCAGATAGAACTACTGTACACAGAGGAATGGAGAGATCAGATGGAACTACTGTACACAGAGGAATGGGCAAATCAGATAGAACTACTGTACACAGGGGAATGGACAGATCAGATCGAACTACTGTATACAAGGGAATGGAGAGAATAGATAGAATTAATGTACACAGGGAATGGACAGATCAGATAGAACTACTGAACACAGGGGAATGGACAGATCAGATAGAACTATTGGACAGAGAGGAATGGAGAGATCAGATAGAACTACTGTGCACAGGGGAATGGACAGATCAGAGAGAACTATTGCACACATGGGAATGGAGACATCAGATGGAACTACTGTACACAGGGGAATGGACTGATCAGATAGAACTACTGTACACAGGGAATGGACAGGTCAAATAGAATTACTGTACACAGGGGAATGGACAGATCAGATAGAACTACTGTACACAGGGGAATGGACAGATCAGATAGAACTACTGTACACAGAGGAATGGAGAGATCAGATAGAACTACTGTACACAGGGGAATGGACAGATCAGATAGAACTACTGCACACAGGGAATGGACAGGTCAAATAGAATTACTGTACACAGGGGAATGGACAGATCAGATTGAACTACTGTACACAGGGGAGTGGACAGATCAGAACTAATGTACACAGGGGAATGGAAAGATCAGATAGAACTACTGTACACAGGGAAATCGACAAATCAGATAGAACTCCTGTGCACAGCGAATGGACAGATCAGATAGAACTACTGTACACAGGGGAATGGACAGATTAGATACATCTACTGTACACAGGGAATGAACAGATCAGAAAGAACTACTGTATGCAGGGGAATGGAGTGATCGGATAGAACTACTGTATGCAGGGAATGGACAGATCAGATACAACTACTGTATACAGGGGGAATGGACAGATCAGGTAGAACTACTGTACACAGAGTGGAATGGACAGATCAGGTAGAAATACTGTACACAGTGGAATGGACAGATCAGATAGAACTACTGTTCAGAGGGGAATGGACAGATCAGATAGAACTACTGTACACAGGGGAATGGACAGATTAGATAGAACTACTGTACACAGGGGAATGGACAAATCAGATAGAACTACTGTACACGGGAATGGACAGATCAGATAGAATTACTGTACACAGGGGAATGGACAGATCAGATAGAACTACTGTACACAGGGGAATGGACAGATCAGATAGAACTATTGTACACAGGGGAATGGACAGATCAGATGGAATTACTGTGCACAGAGGAATGGACAGATCAGATAGAACTACTGTACACAGGGGAATGGACAGATCAGATCGGACTACTGTACACAAGGGAATGGAGAGAATAGATATCACTAATGTACACAGGGAATGGACAGATCAGATAGAACTACTGAACACAGGGGAATGGACAGATCAGATAGAACTATTGTACAGAGAGGAATGGAGAGATCAGATAGAACTACTGTGCACAGGGGAATGGACAGATCAGAGAGAACTATTGTACACATGGGAATGGAGACATCAGATGGAACTACTGCACACAGGGGAATGGACTGATCAGATAGAACTACTGTACACAGGGAATGGACAGGTCAAATAGAACTACTGTACACAGGGGAATGGACAGATCAGATAGAACTACTGTACACAGGGAAATAGACAGATCAGAACTTATACACTGGGGAATGGACAGATTAGATAAAACTGCTGTACACAGAGGAATGGAGAGATCAGATAGAACTACTGTACACAGGGGAATGGACAGATCAGATAGAACTACTGCACACAGGGAATGGGCAGGTCAAATAGAATTACTGTACACAGGGGAATGGACAGATCAGATTGAACTACTGTACACAGGGGAATGGACAGATCAGAACTAATGTACACAGGGGAATGGAAAGATCAGATAGAACTACTGTACACAGGGGAATGGGCAGACCAGATAGAACTACTGTACAAAGAGGAATGAAGAAATCAGATAGAACTACTGTACACGTGAATGGAGAGATCAGATGGAATTACTGTACACAGGGGAATGGACAGATCAGATAGACCTACTGTACACAGGGGAATGGACAGATCAGATAGAACTATTGTACACAGGGGAATGGACAGATCAGATGGAATTACTGTGCACAGAGGAATGGACAGATCAGATAGAAGTACTGTACACAGAGGGATGGAGAGATCAGATGGAACTACTGTACAAAGAGGAATGGGCAAATCAGATAGAACTACTGTACACAGGGGAATGGACAGATCAGTTCGAACTACTGTACACAGGGGAATGGAGAGATCAGATGGAACTACTGTACACAGAGGAATGGACAGGTCAGATAGAACTACTGTACACAGGGGAATGGACAGATCAGATAGAACTACTGCACACAGGGAATGGACAGGTCAAATAGAATTACTGTACACAGGGGAATGGACAGATCAGATTGAACTACTGTACACAGGGGAGTGGACAGATCAGAACTAATGTACACAGGGGAATGGAAAGATCAGATAGAACTACTGTACACAGGGGAATGGGCAGATCAGATACAACTACTGTACAAAGAGGAATGAAGAAATCAGATAGAACTACTGTACACGGGAATGGACAGATCAGATAGAACTACTGTACACAGAGGAATGGAGAGATCAGATGGAACTACAGTTCACAGGGGAATGGACAGATCAGATAGAACTACTGTACACAGGGGAATGGACAGATTAGATAGAACTACTGTACACAGGGGAATGGACAGATCAGATAGAACTACTGTACACGGGAATGGACAGATCAGATAGAATTACTGTACACAGGGGAATGGACAGATCAGATAGAACTACTGTACACAGGGGAATGGACAGATCAGATAGAACTATTGTACACAGGGGAATGGACAGATCAGATGGAATTACTGTGCACAGAGGAATGGACAGATCAGATAGAACTACTGTACACAGAGGAATGGAGAGATCAGATGGAACTACTGTACACAGAGGAATGGGCAAATCAGATAGAACTACTGTACACAGGGGAATGGACAGATCAGATCGAACTACTGTATACAAGGGAATGGAGAGAATAGATAGAATTAATGTACACAGGGAATGGACAGATCAGATAGAACTACTGAACACAGGGGAATGGACAGATCAGATAGAACTATTGGACAGAGAGGAATGGAGAGATCAGATAGAACTACTGTGCACAGGGGAATGGACAGATCAGAGAGAACTATTGCACACATGGGAATGGAGACATCAGATGGAACTACTGTACACAGGGGAATGGACTGATCAGATAGAACTACTGTACACAGGGAATGGACAGGTCAAATAGAATTACTGTACACAGGGGAATGGACAGATCAGATAGAACTACTGTACACAGGGGAATGGACAGATCAGATAGAACTACTGTACACAGAGGAATGGAGAGATCAGATAGAACTACTGTACACAGGGGAATGGACAGATCAGATAGAACTACTGCACACAGGGAATGGACAGGTCAAATAGAATTACTGTACACAGGGGAATGGACAGATCAGATTGAACTACTGTACACAGGGGAGTGGACAGATCAGAACTAATGTACACAGGGGAATGGAAAGATCAGATAGAACTACTGTACACAGGGAAATCGACAAATCAGATAGAACTCCTGTACACAGCGAATGGACAGATCAGATAGAACTACTGTACACAGGGGAATGGACAGATTAGATACATCTACTGTACACAGGGAATGAACAGATCAGAAAGAACTACTGTATGCAGGGGAATGGAGTGATCGGATAGAACTACTGTATGCAGGGAATGGACAGATCAGATACAACTACTGTATACAGGGGGAATGGACAGATCAGATAGAACTACTGTACACAGAGTGGAATGGACAGATCAGGTAGAAATACTGTACACAGTGGAATGGACAGATCAGATAGAACTACTGTTCAGAGGGGAATGGACAGATCAGATAGAACTACTGTACACAGGGGAATGGACAGATTAGATAGAACTACTGTACACAGGGGAATGGACAAATCAGATAGAACTACTGTACACGGGAATGGACAGATCAGATAGAATTACTGTACACAGGGGAATGGACAGATCAGATAGAACTACTGTACACAGGGGAATGGACAGATCAGATAGAACTATTGTACACAGGGGAATGGACAGATCAGATGGAATTACTGTGCACAGAGGAATGGACAGATCAGATAGAACTACTGTACACAGGGGAATGGACAGATCAGATCGAACTACTGTACACAAGGGAATGGAGAGAATAGATATCACTAATGTACACAGGGAATGGACAGATCAGATAGAACTACTGAACACAGGGGAATGGACAGATCAGATAGAACTATTGTACAGAGAGGAATGGAGAGATCAGATAGAACTACTGTGCACAGGGGAATGGACAGATCAGAGAGAACTATTGTACACATGGGAATGGAGACATCAGATGGAACTACTGTACACAGGGGAATGGACTGATCAGATAGAACTACTGTACACAGGGAATGGACAGGTCAAATAGAATTACTGTACACAGGGGAATGGACAGATCAGATAGAACTACTGCACACAGGGAAATGGACAGATCAGAACTAATACACTGGGGAATGGACAGATCAGATAAAACTGCTGTACACAGAGGAATGGAGAGATCAGATAGAACTACTGTACACAGGGGAATGGACAGATCAGATAGAACTACTGTACACAGGGAAATAGACAGATCAGAACTTATACACTGGGGAATGGACAGATTAGATAAAACTGCTGTACACAGAGGAATGGAGAGATCAGATAGAACTACTGTACACAGGGGAATGGACAGATCAGATAGAACTACTGCACACAGGGAATGGGCAGGTCAAATAGAATTACTGTACACAGGGGAATGGACAGATCAGATTGAACTACTGTACACAGGGGAATGGACAGATCAGAACTAATGTACACAGGGGAATGGAAAGATCAGATAGAACTACTGTACACAGGGGAATGGGCAGACCAGATAGAACTACTGTACAAAGAGGAATGAAGAAATCAGATAGAACTACTGTACACGTGAATGGAGAGATCAGATGGAATTACTGTACACAGGGGAATGGACAGATCAGATAGACCTACTGTACACAGGGGAATGGACAGATCAGATAGAACTATTGTACACAGGGGAATGGACAGATCAGATGGAATTACTGTGCACAGAGGAATGGACAGATCAGATAGAAGTACTGTACACAGAGGGATGGAGAGGTCAGATGGAACTACTGTACAAAGAGGAATGGGCAAATCAGATAGAACTACTGTACACAGGGGAATGGACAGATCAGTTCGAACTACTGTACACAGGGGAATGGAGAGATCAGATGGAACTACTGTACACAGAGGAATGGACAGGTCAGATAGAACTACTGTACACAGGGGAATGGACAGATCAGATAGAACTACTGCACACAGGGAATGGACAGGTCAAATAGAATTACTGTACACAGGGGAATGGACAGATCAGATTGAACTACTGTACACAGGGGAGTGGACAGATCAGAACTAATGTACACAGGGGAATGGAAAGATCAGATAGAACTACTGTACACAGGGGAATGGGCAGATCAGATACAACTACTGTACAAAGAGGAATGAAGAAATCAGATAGAACTACTGTACACGGGAATGGACAGATCAGATAGAACTACTGTACACAGAGGAATGGAGAGATCAGATGGAACTACAGTTCACAGGGGAATGGAGAGATCAGATAGAATTACTGTACACAGGGGAATGGACAGATTAGATAGAACTACTGTACACAGGGGAATGGACAGATCAGATAGAACTACTGTACACGGGAATGGACAGATCAGATAGAATTACTGTACACAGGGGAATGGACAGATCAGATAGAACTACTGTACACAGGGGAATGGACAGATCAGATAGAACTATTGTACAGAGAGGAATGGAGAGATCAGATAGAACTACTGTGCACAGGGGAATGGACAGATCAGAGAGAACTATTGCACACATGGGAATGGAGACATCAGATGGAACTACTGTACACAGGGGAATGGACTGATCAGATAGAACTACTGTACACAGGGAATGGACAGGTCAAATAGAATTACTGTACACAGGGGAATGGACAGATCAGATAGAACTACTGTACACAGGGGAATGGACAGATCAGATAGAACTACTGTACACAGAGGAATGGAGAGATCAGATAGAACTACTGTACACAGGGGAATGGACAGATCAGATAGAACTACTGCACACAGGGAATGGACAGGTCAAATAGAATTACTGTACACAGGGGAATGGACAGATCAGATTGAACTACTGTACACAGGGGAGTGGACAGATCAGAACTAATGTACACAGGGGAATGGAAAGATCAGATAGAACTACTGTACACAGGGAAATCGACAAATCAGATAGAACTCCTGTACACAGCGAATGGACAGATCAGATAGAACTACTGTACACAGGGGAATGGACAGATTAGATACATCTACTGTACACAGGGAATGAACAGATCAGAAAGAACTACTGTATGCAGGGGAATGGAGTGATCGGATAGAACTACTGTATGCAGGGAATGGACAGATCAGATACAACTACTGTATACAGGGGGAATGGACAGATCAGATAGAACTACTGTACACAGAGTGGAATGGACAGATCAGGTAGAAATACTGTACACAGTGGAATGGACAGATCAGATAGAACTACTGTTCAGAGGGGAATGGACAGATCAGATAGAACTACTGTACACAGGGGAATGGACAGATTAGATAGAACTACTGTACACAGGGGAATGGACAAATCAGATAGAACTACTGTACACGGGAATGGACAGATCAGATAGAATTACTGTACACAGGGGAATGGACAGATCAGATAGAACTACTGTACACAGGGGAATGGACAGATCAGATAGAACTATTGTACACAGGGGAATGGACAGATCAGATGGAATTACTGTGCACAGAGGAATGGACAGATCAGATAGAACTACTGTACACAGGGGAATGGACAGATCAGATCGAACTACTGTACACAAGGGAATGGAGAGAATAGATATCACTAATGTACACAGGGAATGGACAGATCAGATAGAACTACTGAACACAGGGGAATGGACAGATCAGATAGAACTATTGTACAGAGAGGAATGGAGAGATCAGATAGAACTACTGTGCACAGGGGAATGGACAGATCAGAGAGAACTATTGTACACATGGGAATGGAGACATCAGATGGAACTACTGCACACAGGGGAATGGACTGATCAGATAGAACTACTGTACACAGGGAATGGACAGGTCAAATAGAATTACTGTACACAGGGGAATGGACAGATCAGATAGAACTACTGCACACAGGGAAATGGACAGATCAGAACTAATACACTGGGGAATGGACAGATCAGATAAAACTGCTGTACACAGAGGAATGGAGAGATCAGATAGAACTACTGTACACAGGGAATGGACAGGTCAAATAGAATTACTGTACACAGGGGAATGGACAGATCAGATAGAACTACTGCACACAGGGAAATGGACAGATCAGAACTAATACACTGGGGAATGGACAGATCAGATAAAACTGCTGTACACAGAGGAATGGAGAGATCAGATAGAACTACTGTACACAGGGGAATGGACAGATCAGATAGAACTACTGTACACAGGGAAATAGACAGATCAGAACTTATACACTGGGGAATGGACAGATTAGATAAAACTGCTGTACACAGAGGAATGGAGAGATCAGATAGAACTACTGTACACAGGGGAATGGACAGATCAGATAGAACTACTGCACACAGGGAATGGGCAGGTCAAATAGAATTACTGTACACAGGGGAATGGACAGATCAGATTGAACTACTGTACACAGGGGAATGGACAGATCAGAACTAATGTACACAGGGGAATGGAAAGATCAGATAGAACTACTGTACACAGGGGAATGGGCAGACCAGATAGAACTACTGTACAAAGAGGAATGAAGAAATCAGATAGAACTACTGTACACGTGAATGGAGAGATCAGATGGAATTACTGTACACAGGGGAATGGACAGATCAGATAGACCTACTGTACACAGGGGAATGGACAGATCAGATAGAACTATTGTACACAGGGGAATGGACAGATCAGATGGAATTACTGTGCACAGAGGAATGGACAGATCAGATAGAAGTACTGTACACAGAGGGATGGAGAGATCAGATGGAACTACTGTACAAAGAGGAATGGGCAAATCAGATAGAACTACTGTACACAGGGGAATGGACAGATCAGTTCGAACTACTGTACACAGGGGAATGGAGAGATCAGATGGAACTACTGTACACAGAGGAATGGACAGGTCAGATAGAACTACTGTACACAGGGGAATGGACAGATCAGATAGAACTACTGCACACAGGGAATGGACAGGTCAAATAGAATTACTGTACACAGGGGAATGGACAGATCAGATTGAACTACTGTACACAGGGGAGTGGACAGATCAGAACTAATGTACACAGGGGAATGGAAAGATCAGATAGAACTACTGTACACAGGGGAATGGGCAGATCAGATACAACTACTGTACAAAGAGGAATGAAGAAATCAGATAGAACTACTGTACACGGGAATGGACAGGTCAGATAGAACTACTGTACACAGAGGAATGGAGAGATCAGATGGAACTACAGTTCACAGGGGAATGGACAGATCAGATAGAATTACTGTACACAGGGGAATGGACAGATTAGATAGAACTACTGTACACAGGGGAATGGACAGATCAGATAGAACTACTGTACACGGGAATGGACAGATCAGATAGAATTACTGTACACAGGGGAATGGACAGATCAGATAGAACTACTGTACACAGGGGAATGGACAGATCAGATAGAACTATTGTACACAGGGGAATGGACAGATCAGATGGAATTACTGTGCACAGAGGAATGGACAGATCAGATAGAACTACTGTACACAGAGGAATGGAGAGATCAGATGGAACTACTGTACACAGAGGAATGGGCAAATCAGATAGAACTACTGTACACAGGGGAATGGACAGATCAGATCGAACTACTGTACACAAGGGAATGGAGAGAATAGATAGAACTAATGTACACAGGGAATGGACAGATCAGATAGAACTACTGAACACAGGGGAATGGACAGATCAGATAGAACTATTGTACAGAGAGGAATGGAGAGATCAGATAGAACTACTGTGCACAGGGGAATGGACAGATCAGAGAGAACTATTGTACACATGGGAATGGAGACATCAGATGGAACTACTGCACACAGGGGAATGGACTGATCAGATAGAACTACTGTACACAGGGAATGGACAGGTCAAATAGAATTACTGTACACAGGGGAATGGACAGATCAGATAGAACTACTGCACACAGGGAAATGGACAGATCAGAACTAATACACTGGGGAATGGACAGATCAGATAAAACTGCTGTACACAGAGGAATGGAGAGATCAGATAGAACTACTGTACACAGGGGAATGGACAGATCAGATAGAACTACTGTACACAGGGAAATAGACAGATCAGAACTTATACACTGGGGAATGGACAGATTAGATAAAACTGCTGTACACAGAGGAATGGAGAGATCAGATAGAACTACTGTACACAGGG
This sequence comes from Pristiophorus japonicus, assembly GCF_044704955.1. Taxonomy (NCBI): domain Eukaryota; kingdom Metazoa; phylum Chordata; class Chondrichthyes; family Pristiophoridae; genus Pristiophorus; species Pristiophorus japonicus. The sequence goes on from NC_092010.1 coordinate 9,889,399, forward strand.
GAATGGACAGATCAGATAGAACTACTGCACACAGGGAATGGGCAGGTCAAATAGAATTACTGTACACAGGGGAATGGACAGATCAGATTGAACTACTGTACACAGGGGAATGGACAGATCAGAACTAATGTACACAGGGGAATGGAAAGATCAGATAGAACTACTGTACACAGGGGAATGGGCAGACCAGATAGAACTACTGTACAAAGAGGAATGAAGAAATCAGATAGAACTACTGTACACGTGAATGGAGAGATCAGATGGAATTACTGTACACAGGGGAATGGACAGATCAGATAGACCTACTGTACACAGGGGAATGGACAGATCAGATCGAACTATTGTACAAAGAGGAATGGGCAAATCAGATAGAACTACTGTACAAAGAGGAATGGACAGGTCAGATAGAACTACTGTACACAGGGGAATGGACAGATCAGATAGAATTACTGTACACAGGGGAATGGACAGATCGGATAGAACTACTGTACATAGGGGAATGGACAGATCAGATAGAACTACTGTACACTGGGGAATGTACAGATCAGATAGAACTATTGCACACGTGGGAATGGAGAGATCAGGTGGAACTACTGTACACAGGGGAATGGACTGATCAGATAGAATACAGTACAGAGGGGAATGGACATATCAGATAGAACTGCTCTGCACAGGGGAATGGGCAGATCAGATAGAACTACTGCAAACAGGGGAATGGACAGATCAGATAGAACTACTGTACACAGGGGAATGGAGTGATCAGATACAACTACTGTACACAGGTGAATAGACAGATCAGATAGAACTCCTGTACACAGTGGAATGGACAGATCAGATAGAAATACTGCACACAGGGGAATGGACAGATCAGATAGAACTACTGTACGCAGAGAAATCGACAGATCAGATAGAACTCCTGTACACAGCGAATGGACAGATCAGATAGAACTACTGTACACAGGGGAATGGACAGATTAGATACATCTACTGTACACAGGGAATGAACAGATCAGAAAGAACTACTGTATGCAGGGGAATGGAGTGATCGGATAGAACTGCTGTTCTCAGGGAATGGACAGATCAGATACAACTACTGTATACAGGGGGAATGGACAGATCAGATAGAACTACTGTACACACAGTGGAATGGACAGATCAGGTAGAAATACTGTACACAGTGGAATGGACAGATCAGATAGAACTACTGTTCAGAGGGGAATGGACAGATCAGATAGAACTACTGTACACAGGGGAATGGACAGATTAGATAGAACTACTGTACACAGGGGAATGGACAAATCAGATAGAACTACTGTACACGGGAATGGACAGATCAGATAGAATTACTGTACACAGGGGAATGGACAGATCAGATAGAACTACTGTACACAGGGGAATGGACAGATCAGATAGAACTATTGTACACAGGGGAATGGACAGATCAGATGGAATTACTGTGCACAGAGGAATGGACAGATCAGATAGAACTACTGTACACAGGGGAATGGACAGATCAGATCGAACTACTGTACACAAGGGAATGGAGAGAATAGATATCACTAATGTACACAGGGAATGGACAGATCAGATAGAACTACTGAACACAGGGGAATGGACAGATCAGATAGAACTATTGTACAGAGAGGAATGGAGAGATCAGATAGAACTACTGTGCACAGGGGAATGGACAGATCAGAGAGAACTATTGTACACATGGGAATGGAGACATCAGATGGAACTACTGCACACAGGGGAATGGACTGATCAGATAGAACTACTGTACACAGGGAATGGACAGGTCAAATAGAATTACTGTACACAGGGGAATGGACAGATCAGATAGAACTACTGCACACAGGGAAATGGACAGATCAGATAGAACTACTGTACACAGGGAAATAGACAGATCAGAACTAATACACTGGGGAATGGACAGATCAGATAAAACTGCTGTACACAGAGGAATGGAGAGATCAGATAGAACTACTGTACACAGGGGAATGGACAGATCAGATAGAACTACTGTACACAGGGAAATAGACAGATCAGAACTTATACACTGGGGAATGGACAGATTAGATAAAACTGCTGTACACAGAGGAATGGAGAGATCAGATAGAACTACTGTACACAGGGGAATGGACAGATCAGATAGAACTACTGCACACAGGGAATGGGCAGGTCAAATAGAATTACTGTACACAGGGGAATGGACAGATCAGATTGAACTACTGTACAGAGGGGAATGGACAGATCAGAACTAATGTACACAGGGGAATGGAAAGATCAGATAGAACTACTGTACACAGGGGAATGGGCAGACGAGATAGAACTACTGTACAAAGAGGAATGAAGAAATCAGATAGAACTACTGTACACGTGAATGGAGAGATCAGATGGAATTACTGTACACAGGGGAATGGACAGATCAGATAGACCTACTGTACACAGGGGAATGGACAGATCAGAAAGAACTATTGTACACAGGGGAATGGACAGATCAGATGGAATTACTGTGCACAGAGGAATGGACAGATCAGATAGAAGTACTGTACACAGAGGGATGGAGAGATCAGATGGAACTACTGTACAAAGAGGAATGGGCAAATCAGATAGAACTACTGTACACAGGGGAATGGACAGATCAGTTCGAACTACTGTACACAGGGGAATGGAGAGATCAGATGGAACTACTGTACACAGAGGAATGGACAGGTCAGATAGAACTACTGTACACAGGGGAATGGACAGATCAGATAGAATTACTGTACACAGGGGAATGGACAGATCGGATAGAACTACTGTACATAGGGGAATGGACAGATCAGATAGAACTACTGTACACTGGGGAATGTACAGATCAGATAGAACTATTGTACACAGGGGAAAGGACAGATCAGATAGAACTAGTGTACACAGTGAATGGACAGATCAGATAGAATTACTGTTCAAAGGGGCATGGACAGATCAGATAGAAGTACTGAATACAGGGGAATCGGCAGATCAGATAGAATTACTGTTCACAGAGGGGAATGGAGAGATCAGATAGAACTACTGAACACAGGGGAATGGACAGATCAGGTAGAACTACTGTGCAGAGAGGAATGCAGAGATCAGATAGAACTACTGTACACAGGGAATGAACAGATCAGAAAGAACTACTGTATGCAGGGGAATGGAGTGATCGGATAGAACTGCTGTTCTCAGGGAATGGACAGATCAGATACAACTACTGTATACAGGGGGAATGGACAGATCAGATAGAACTACTGTACACAGAGTGGAATGGACAGATCAGGTAGAAATACTGTACACAGTGGAATGGACAGATCAGATAGAACTACTGTTCAGAGGGGAATGGACAGATCAGATAGAACTACTGTACACAGGGGAATGGACAGATTAGATAGAACTACTGTACACAGGGGAATGGACAAATCAGATAGAACTACTGTACACGGGAATGGACAGATCAGATAGAATTACTGTACACAGGGGAATGGACAGATCAGATAGAACTACTGTACACAGGGGAATGGACAGATCAGATAGAACTATTGTACACAGGGGAATGGACAGATCAGATGGAATTACTGTGCACAGAGGAATGGACAGATCAGATAGAACTACTGTACACAGGGGAATGGACAGATCAGATCGAACTACTGTACACAAGGGAATGGAGAGAATAGATATCACTAATGTACACAGGGAATGGACAGATCAGATAGAACTACTGAACACAGGGGAATGGACAGATCAGATAGAACTATTGTACAGAGAGGAATGGAGAGATCAGATAGAACTACTGTGCACAGGGGAATGGACAGATCAGAGAGAACTATTGTACACATGGGAATGGAGACATCAGATGGAACTACTGTACACAGGGGAATGGACTGATCAGATAGAACTACTGTACACAGGGAATGGACAGGTCAAATAGAATTACTGTACACAGGGGAATGGACAGATCAGATAGAACTACTGCACACAGGGAAATGGACAGATCAGAACTAATACACTGGGGAATGGACAGATCAGATAAAACTGCTGTACACAGAGGAATGGAGAGATCAGATAGAACTACTGTACACAGGGGAATGGACAGATCAGATAGAACTACTGTACACAGGGAAATAGACAGATCAGAACTTATACACTGGGGAATGGACAGATTAGATAAAACTGCTGTACACAGAGGAATGGAGAGATCAGATAGAACTACTGTACACAGGGGAATGGACAGATCAGATAGAACTACTGCACACAGGGAATGGGCAGGTCAAATAGAATTACTGTACACAGGGGAATGGACAGATCAGATTGAACTACTGTACACAGGGGAATGGACAGATCAGAACTAATGTACACAGGGGAATGGAAAGATCAGATAGAACTACTGTACACAGGGGAATGGGCAGACCAGATAGAACTACTGTACAAAGAGGAATGAAGAAATCAGATAGAACTACTGTACACGTGAATGGAGAGATCAGATGGAATTACTGTACACAGGGGAATGGACAGATCAGATAGACCTACTGTACACAGGGGAATGGACAGATCAGATAGAACTATTGTACACAGGGGAATGGACAGATCAGATGGAATTACTGTGCACAGAGGAATGGACAGATCAGATAGAAGTACTGTACACAGAGGGATGGAGAGGTCAGATGGAACTACTGTACAAAGAGGAATGGGCAAATCAGATAGAACTACTGTACACAGGGGAATGGACAGATCAGTTCGAACTACTGTACACAGGGGAATGGAGAGATCAGATGGAACTACTGTACACAGAGGAATGGACAGGTCAGATAGAACTACTGTACACAGGGGAATGGACAGATCAGATAGAACTACTGCACACAGGGAATGGACAGGTCAAATAGAATTACTGTACACAGGGGAATGGACAGATCAGATTGAACTACTGTACACAGGGGAGTGGACAGATCAGAACTAATGTACACAGGGGAATGGAAAGATCAGATAGAACTACTGTACACAGGGGAATGGGCAGATCAGATACAACTACTGTACAAAGAGGAATGAAGAAATCAGATAGAACTACTGTACACGGGAATGGACAGATCAGATAGAACTACTGTACACAGAGGAATGGAGAGATCAGATGGAACTACAGTTCACAGGGGAATGGAGAGATCAGATAGAATTACTGTACACAGGGGAATGGACAGATTAGATAGAACTACTGTACACAGGGGAATGGACAGATCAGATAGAACTACTGTACACGGGAATGGACAGATCAGATAGAATTACTGTACACAGGGGAATGGACAGATCAGATAGAACTACTGTACACAGGGGAATGGACAGATCAGAACTAATGTACACAGGGGAATGGAAAGATCAGATAGAACTACTGTACACAGGGGAATGGGCAGACCAGATAGAACTACTGTACAAAGAGGAATGAAGAAATCAGATAGAACTACTGTACACGTGAATGGAGAGATCAGATGGAATTACTGTACACAGGGGAATGGACAGATCAGATAGACCTACTGTACACAGGGGAATGGACAGATCAGATAGAACTATTGTACACAGGGGAATGGACAGATCAGATGGAATTACTGTGCACAGAGGAATGGACAGATCAGATAGAAGTACTGTACACAGAGGGATGGAGAGGTCAGATGGAACTACTGTACAAAGAGGAATGGGCAAATCAGATAGAACTACTGTACACAGGGGAATGGACAGATCAGTTCGAACTACTGTACACAGGGGAATGGAGAGATCAGATGGAACTACTGTACACAGAGGAATGGACAGGTCAGATAGAACTACTGTACACAGGGGAATGGACAGATCAGATAGAACTACTGCACACAGGGAATGGACAGGTCAAATAGAATTACTGTACACAGGGGAATGGACAGATCAGATTGAACTACTGTACACAGGGGAGTGGACAGATCAGAACTAATGTACACAGGGGAATGGAAAGATCAGATAGAACTACTGTACACAGGGGAATGGGCAGATCAGATACAACTACTGTACAAAGAGGAATGAAGAAATCAGATAGAACTACTGTACACGGGAATGGACAGATCAGATAGAACTACTGTACACAGAGGAATGGAGAGATCAGATGGAACTACAGTTCACAGGGGAATGGAGAGATCAGATAGAATTACTGTACACAGGGGAATGGACAGATTAGATAGAACTACTGTACACAGGGGAATGGACAGATCAGATAGAACTACTGTACACGGGAATGGACAGATCAGATAGAATTACTGTACACAGGGGAATGGACAGATCAGATAGAACTACTGTACACAGGGGAATGGACAGATCAGATAGAACTATTGTACAGAGAGGAATGGAGAGATCAGATAGAACTACTGTGCACAGGGGAATGGACAGATCAGAGAGAACTATTGCACACATGGGAATGGAGACATCAGATGGAACTACTGTACACAGGGGAATGGACTGATCAGATAGAACTACTGTACACAGGGAATGGACAGGTCAAATAGAATTACTGTACACAGGGGAATGGACAGATCAGATAGAACTACTGTACACAGGGGAATGGACAGATCAGATAGAACTACTGTACACAGAGGAATGGAGAGATCAGATAGAACTACTGTACACAGGGGAATGGACAGATCAGATAGAACTACTGCACACAGGGAATGGACAGGTCAAATAGAATTACTGTACACAGGGGAATGGACAGATCAGATTGAACTACTGTACACAGGGGAGTGGACAGATCAGAACTAATGTACACAGGGGAATGGAAAGATCAGATAGAACTACTGTACACAGGGAAATCGACAAATCAGATAGAACTCCTGTACACAGCGAATGGACAGATCAGATAGAACTACTGTACACAGGGGAATGGACAGATTAGATACATCTACTGTACACAGGGAATGAACAGATCAGAAAGAACTACTGTATGCAGGGGAATGGAGTGATCGGATAGAACTACTGTATGCAGGGAATGGACAGATCAGATACAACTACTGTATACAGGGGGAATGGACAGATCAGATAGAACTACTGTACACAGAGTGGAATGGACAGATCAGGTAGAAATACTGTACACAGTGGAATGGACAGATCAGATAGAACTACTGTTCAGAGGGGAATGGACAGATCAGATAGAACTACTGTACACAGGGGAATGGACAGATTAGATAGAACTACTGTACACAGGGGAATGGACAAATCAGATAGAACTACTGTACACGGGAATGGACAGATCAGATAGAATTACTGTACACAGGGGAATGGACAGATCAGATAGAACTACTGTACACAGGGGAATGGACAGATCAGATAGAACTATTGTACACAGGGGAATGGACAGATCAGATGGAATTACTGTGCACAGAGGAATGGACAGATCAGATAGAACTACTGTACACAGGGGAATGGACAGATCAGATCGAACTACTGTACACAAGGGAATGGAGAGAATAGATATCACTAATGTACACAGGGAATGGACAGATCAGATAGAACTACTGAACACAGGGGAATGGACAGATCAGATAGAACTATTGTACAGAGAGGAATGGAGAGATCAGATAGAACTACTGTGCACAGGGGAATGGACAGATCAGAGAGAACTATTGTACACATGGGAATGGAGACATCAGATGGAACTACTGCACACAGGGGAATGGACTGATCAGATAGAACTACTGTACACAGGGAATGGACAGGTCAAATAGAATTACTGTACACAGGGGAATGGACAGATCAGATAGAACTACTGCACACAGGGAAATGGACAGATCAGAACTAATACACTGGGGAATGGACAGATCAGATAAAACTGCTGTACACAGAGGAATGGAGAGATCAGATAGAACTACTGTACACAGGGAATGGACAGGTCAAATAGAATTACTGTACACAGGGGAATGGACAGATCAGATAGAACTACTGCACACAGGGAAATGGACAGATCAGAACTAATACACTGGGGAATGGACAGATCAGATAAAACTGCTGTACACAGAGGAATGGAGAGATCAGATAGAACTACTGTACACAGGGGAATGGACAGATCAGATAGAACTACTGTACACAGGGAAATAGACAGATCAGAACTTATACACTGGGGAATGGACAGATTAGATAAAACTGCTGTACACAGAGGAATGGAGAGATCAGATAGAACTACTGTACACAGGGGAATGGACAGATCAGATAGAACTACTGCACACAGGGAATGGGCAGGTCAAATAGAATTACTGTACACAGGGGAATGGACAGATCAGATTGAACTACTGTACACAGGGGAATGGACAGATCAGAACTAATGTACACAGGGGAATGGAAAGATCAGATAGAACTACTGTACACAGGGGAATGGGCAGACCAGATAGAACTACTGTACAAAGAGGAATGAAGAAATCAGATAGAACTACTGTACACGTGAATGGAGAGATCAGATGGAATTACTGTACACAGGGGAATGGACAGATCAGATAGACCTACTGTACACAGGGGAATGGACAGATCAGATAGAACTATTGTACACAGGGGAATGGACAGATCAGATGGAATTACTGTGCACAGAGGAATGGACAGATCAGATAGAAGTACTGTACACAGAGGGATGGAGAGATCAGATGGAACTACTGTACAAAGAGGAATGGGCAAATCAGATAGAACTACTGTACACAGGGGAATGGACAGATCAGTTCGAACTACTGTACACAGGGGAATGGAGAGATCAGATGGAACTACTGTACACAGAGGAATGGACAGGTCAGATAGAACTACTGTACACAGGGGAATGGACAGATCAGATAGAACTACTGCACACAGGGAATGGACAGGTCAAATAGAATTACTGTACACAGGGGAATGGACAGATCAGATTGAACTACTGTACACAGGGGAGTGGACAGATCAGAACTAATGTACACAGGGGAATGGAAAGATCAGATAGAACTACTGTACACAGGGGAATGGGCAGATCAGATACAACTACTGTACAAAGAGGAATGAAGAAATCAGATAGAACTACTGTACACGGGAATGGACAGATCAGATAGAACTACTGTACACAGAGGAATGGAGAGATCAGATGGAACTACAGTTCACAGGGGAATGGACAGATCAGATAGAATTACTGTACACAGGGGAATGGACAGATTAGATAGAACTACTGTACACAGGGGAATGGACAGATCAGATAGAACTACTGTACACGGGAATGGACAGATCAGATAGAATTACTGTACACAGGGGAATGGACAGATCAGATAGAACTACTGTACACAGGGGAATGGACAGATCAGATAGAACTATTGTACACAGGGGAATGGACAGATCAGATGGAATTACTGTGCACAGAGGAATGGACAGATCAGATAGAACTACTGTACACAGAGGAATGGAGAGATCAGATGGAACTACTGTACACAGAGGAATGGGCAAATCAGATAGAACTACTGTACACAGGGGAATGGACAGATCAGATCGAACTACTGTACACAAGGGAATGGAGAGAATAGATAGAACTAATGTACACAGGGAATGGACAGATCAGATAGAACTACTGAACACAGGGGAATGGACAGATCAGATAGAACTATTGTACAGAGAGGAATGGAGAGATCAGATAGAACTACTGTGCACAGGGGAATGGACAGATCAGAGAGAACTATTGTACACATGGGAATGGAGACATCAGATGGAACTACTGCACACAGGGGAATGGACTGATCAGATAGAACTACTGTACACAGGGAATGGACAGGTCAAATAGAATTACTGTACACAGGGGAATGGACAGATCAGATAGAACTACTGCACACAGGGAAATGGACAGATCAGAACTAATACACTGGGGAATGGACAGATCAGATAAAACTGCTGTACACAGAGGAATGGAGAGATCAGATAGAACTACTGTACACAGGGGAATGGACAGATCAGATAGAACTACTGTACACAGGGAAATAGACAGATCAGAACTTATACACTGGGGAATGGACAGATTAGATAAAACTGCTGTACACAGAGGAATGGAGAGATCAGATAGAACTACTGTACACAGGGGAATGGACAGATCAGATAGAACTACTGCACACAGGGAATGGGCAGGTCAAATAGAATTACTGTACACAGGGGAATGGACAGATCAGATTGAACTACTGTACACAGGGGAATGGACAGATCAGAACTAATGTACACAGGGGAATGGAAAGATCAGATAGAACTACTGTACACAGGGGAATGGGCAGACCAGATAGAACTACTGTACAAAGAGGAATGAAGAAATCAGATAGAACTACTGTACACGTGAATGGAGAGATCAGATGGAATTACTGTACACAGGGGAATGGACAGATCAGATAGACCTACTGTACACAGGGGAATGGACAGATCAGATCGAACTATTGTACAAAGAGGAATGGGCAAATCAGATAGAACTACTGTACAAAGAGGAATGGACAGGTCAGATAGAACTACTGTACACAGGGGAATGGACAGATCAGATAGAATTACTGTACACAGGGGAATGGACAGATCGGATAGAACTACTGTACATAGGGGAATGGACAGATCAGATAGAACTACTGTACACTGGGGAATGTACAGATCAGATAGAACTATTGCACACGTGGGAATGGAGAGATCAGGTGGAACTACTGTACACAGGGGAATGGACTGATCAGATAGAATACAGTACAGAGGGGAATGGACATATCAGATAGAACTGCTCTGCACAGGGGAATGGGCAGATCAGATAGAACTACTGCAAACAGGGGAATGGACAGATCAGATAGAACTACTGTACACAGGGGAATGGAGTGATCAGATACAACTACTGTACACAGGTGAATAGACAGATCAGATAGAACTCCTGTACACAGTGGAATGGACAGATCAGATAGAAATACTGCACACAGGGGAATGGACAGATCAGATAGAACTACTGTACGCAGAGAAATCGACAGATCAGATAGAACTCCTGTACACAGCGAATGGACAGATCAGATAGAACTACTGTACACAGGGGAATGGACAGATTAGATACATCTACTGTACACAGGGAATGAACAGATCAGAAAGAACTACTGTATGCAGGGGAATGGAGTGATCGGATAGAACTGCTGTTCTCAGGGAATGGACAGATCAGATACAACTACTGTATACAGGGGGAATGGACAGATCAGATAGAACTACTGTACACACAGTGGAATGGACAGATCAGGTAGAAATACTGTACACAGTGGAATGGACAGATCAGATAGAACTACTGTTCAGAGGGGAATGGACAGATCAGATAGAACTACTGTACACAGGGGAATGGACAGATTAGATAGAACTACTGTACACAGGGGAATGGACAAATCAGATAGAACTACTGTACACGGGAATGGACAGATCAGATAGAATTACTGTACACAGGGGAATGGACAGATCAGATAGAACTACTGTACACAGGGGAATGGACAGATCAGATAGAACTATTGTACACAGGGGAATGGACAGATCAGATGGAATTACTGTGCACAGAGGAATGGACAGATCAGATAGAACTACTGTACACAGGGGAATGGACAGATCAGATCGAACTACTGTACACAAGGGAATGGAGAGAATAGATATCACTAATGTACACAGGGAATGGACAGATCAGATAGAACTACTGAACACAGGGGAATGGACAGATCAGATAGAACTATTGTACAGAGAGGAATGGAGAGATCAGATAGAACTACTGTGCACAGGGGAATGGACAGATCAGAGAGAACTATTGTACACATGGGAATGGAGACATCAGATGGAACTACTGCACACAGGGGAATGGACTGATCAGATAGAACTACTGTACACAGGGAATGGACAGGTCAAATAGAATTACTGTACACAGGGGAATGGACAGATCAGATAGAACTACTGCACACAGGGAAATGGACAGATCAGATAGAACTACTGTACACAGGGAAATAGACAGATCAGAACTAATACACTGGGGAATGGACAGATCAGATAAAACTGCTGTACACAGAGGAATGGAGAGATCAGATAGAACTACTGTACACAGGGGAATGGACAGATCAGATAGAACTACTGTACACAGGGAAATAGACAGATCAGAACTTATACACTGGGGAATGGACAGATTAGATAAAACTGCTGTACACAGAGGAATGGAGAGATCAGATAGAACTACTGTACACAGGGGAATGGACAGATCAGATAGAACTACTGCACACAGGGAATGGGCAGGTCAAATAGAATTACTGTACACAGGGGAATGGACAGATCAGATTGAACTACTGTACAGAGGGGAATGGACAGATCAGAACTAATGTACACAGGGGAATGGAAAGATCAGATAGAACTACTGTACACAGGGGAATGGGCAGACGAGATAGAACTACTGTACAAAGAGGAATGAAGAAATCAGATAGAACTACTGTACACGTGAATGGAGAGATCAGATGGAATTACTGTACACAGGGGAATGGACAGATCAGATAGACCTACTGTACACAGGGGAATGGACAGATCAGAAAGAACTATTGTACACAGGGGAATGGACAGATCAGATGGAATTACTGTGCACAGAGGAATGGACAGATCAGATAGAAGTACTGTACACAGAGGGATGGAGAGATCAGATGGAACTACTGTACAAAGAGGAATGGGCAAATCAGATAGAACTACTGTACACAGGGGAATGGACAGATCAGTTCGAACTACTGTACACAGGGGAATGGAGAGATCAGATGGAACTACTGTACACAGAGGAATGGACAGGTCAGATAGAACTACTGTACACAGGGGAATGGACAGATCAGATAGAATTACTGTACACAGGGGAATGGACAGATCGGATAGAACTACTGTACATAGGGGAATGGACAGATCAGATAGAACTACTGTACACTGGGGAATGTACAGATCAGATAGAACTATTGTACACAGGGGAAAGGACAGATCAGATAGAACTAGTGTACACAGTGAATGGACAGATCAGATAGAATTACTGTTCAAAGGGGCATGGACAGATCAGATAGAAGTACTGAATACAGGGGAATCGGCAGATCAGATAGAATTACTGTTCACAGAGGGGAATGGAGAGATCAGATAGAACTACTGAACACAGGGGAATGGACAGATCAGGTAGAACTACTGTGCAGAGAGGAATGCAGAGATCAGATAGAACTACTGTGCACAGGGAAATGGACAGATCAGATAGAACTATTGCACACGTGGGAATGGAGAGATCAGGTGGAACTACTGTACACAGGGGAATGGACTGATCAGATAGAATACAGTACAGAGGGGAATGGACATATCAGATAGAACTGCTCTGCACAGGGGAATGGACAGATCAGATAGAACTACTGCAAACAGGGGAATGGACAGATCAGATAGAACTACTGTACACAGGGGAATGGAGTGATCAGATACAACTACTGTACACAGGTGAATAGACAGATCAGATAGAACTCCTGTACACAGTGGAATGGACAGATCAGATAGAAATACTGCACACAGGGGAATGGACAGATCAGATAGAACTACTGTACGCAGGGAAATCGACAGATCAGATAGAACTCCTGTACACAGCGAATGGACAGATCAGATAGAACTACTGTACACAGGGGAATGGACAGATTAGATACATCTACTGTACACAGGGAATGAACAGATCAGAAAGAACTACTGTATGCAGGGGAATGGAGTGATCGGATAGAACTGCTGTTCTCAGGGAATGGACAGATCAGATACAACTACTGTATACAGGGGGAATGGACAGATCAGATAGAACTACTGTACACAGTGGAATGGACAGATCAGATAGAATTACTGTACACAGGGGAATGGACAGATCAGATAGAATTACTGGGGAATGGACAGATCAGATAGAACTATTGTAAACAGGGGAATGGACAGATCAGATAGAACTACTGCACACAGGGAATGAACAGATCAGATAGAACTACTGTACACAGGGGAATGGAGTGATCAGATAGAACTACTGTACACAGCGGAATGGGCAGATCAGATGGAACTAGTGTACACTGGGGAATGTACAGATCAGATAGAATACAGTACACAGGGGAATGGACATATCAGATAGAACTGCTCTGAACAGGGGAATGGACAGATCAGATAGAACTACTGTACACAGGGGAATGGACAGATCAGATAGAACTATTGTACACAGGGGAATGGACAGATCAGATGGAATTACTGTGCACAGAGGAATGGACAGATCAGATAGAACTACTGTACACAGAGGAATGGAGAGATCAGATGGAACTACTGTACACAGAGGAATGGGCAAATCAGATAGAACTACTGTACACAGGGCAATGGACAGATCAGATAGAATTACTGGGGAATGGACAGATCAGATAGAACTATTGTAAACAGGGGAATGGACAGATCAGATAGAACTACTGCACACAGGGAATGAACAGATCAGATAGAACTACTGTACAAAGGGGAATGGAGTGATCAGATAGAACTACTGTACACAGCGGAATGGGCAGATCAGATGGAACTAGTGTACACTGGGGAATGTACAGATCAGATAGAATACAGTACACAGGGGAATGGACATATCAGATAGAACTGCTCTGAACAGGGGAATGGACAGATCAGATAGAACTACTGTACACAGGGGAATGGAGTGATCAGATACAACTACTGTACACAGGGGAATGGACAGATCAGATAGAACTACTGCAAACAGGTGAATGGACAGATCAGATAGAATTACTGTACACAGGGGAATGGAGTGATCAGATACAACTACTGTACACAGGTGAATAGACAGATCAGATAGAACTCCTTTACACAGTGGAATGGACAGATCAGATAGAAATATTGCACACAGGGGAATGGACAGATCAGATACAACTACTGTACGCAGGGAAATCGACAGATCAGATAGAACTCCTGTACACAGCGAATGGACAGATCAGATAGAACTACTGTACACAGGGGAATGGACAGATTAGATACATCTACTGTACACAGGGAATGAACAGATCAGTAATAACTACTGTATGCAGGGGAATGGAGTGATCGGATAGAACTGCTGTTCTCAGGGAATGGACAGATCAGATACAACTACTGTATACAGGGGAATGGACAGATCAGATAGAACTACTGTACACAGGGGAATGGACAGATCAGATAGAACTACTGTACACGGGAATGGACAGATCAGATAGAATTACTGTACACAGAGGAATGGACAGATCAGATAGAACTACTGTACACAGAGGAATGGAGAGATCAGATGGAACTACTGTACACAGAGGAATGGGCAAATCAGATAGAACTACTGTACACAGGGGAATGGACAGATCAGATCGAACTACTGTACACAAGGGAATGGAGAGAATAGATAGAATTAATGTACACAGGGAATGGACAGATCAGATAGAACTACTGAACACAGGGGAATGGACAGATCAGATAGAACTATTGTACAGAGAGGAATGGAGAGATCATATAGAACTACTGAGCACAGGGGAATGGACAGATCAGACAGAACTATTGCACACATGGGAATGGAGACATCAGATGGAACTACTGTACACAGGGGAATGGACTGATCAGATAGAACTACTGTACACAGGGAATGGACAGGTCAAATAGAATTACTGTACACAGGGGAATGGACAGATCAGATAGAACTACTGTACACAGGGAAATGGACAGATCAGAACTAATACACTGGGGAATGGACAGATCAGATAAAACTGCTGTACACAGAGGAATGGAGAGATCAGATAGAACTACTGTACACAGGGGAATGGACAGATCAGATAGAACTACTGCACACAGGGAATGGACAGGTCAAATAGAATTACTGTACACAGGGGAATGGACAGATCATATTGAACTACTGTACACAGTGGAGTGGACAGATCAGAACTAATGTACACAGGGGAATGGAAAGATCAGATAGAACTACTGTACACAGGGGAATGGGCAGATCAGATACAACTACTGTACAAAGAGGAATGAAGAAATCAGATAGAACTACTGTACACGGGAATGGACAGATCAGATAGAACTACTGTACACAGAGGAATGGAGAGATCAGATAGAACTACAGTTCACAGGGGAATGGACAGATCAGATAGAACTACTGTACACAGGGGAATGGACAGATTAGATAGAACTACTGTACACAGGGGAATGGACAGATCAGATAGAACTACTGTACACGGGAATGGACAGATCAGATAGAATTACTGTACACAGGGGAATGGACAGATCAGATAGAACTATTGTACACAGGGGAATGGACAGATCAGATGGAATTACTGTACACAGAGGAATGGGCAAATCAGATAGAACTACTGTACACAGGGGAATGGACAGATCAGATCGAACTACTGTACACAAGGGAATGGAGAGAATAGATAGAACTAATGTACACAGGGAATGGACAGATCAGATAGAACTACTGAACACAGGGGAATGGACAGATCAGATAGAACTATTGTACAGAGAGGAATGGAGAGATCAGATAGAACTACTGTGCACAGGGGAATGGACAGATCAGAGAGAACTATTGTACACATGGGAATGGAGACATCAGATGGAACTACTGCACACAGGGGAATGGACTGATCAGATAGAACTACTGTACACAGGGAATGGACAGGTCAAATAGAATTACTGTACACAGGGGAATGGACAGATCAGATAGAACTACTGTACACAGGGAAATGGACAGATCAGAACTAATACACCGGGGAATGGACAGATCAGATAAAACTGCTGTACACAGAGGAATGGAGAGATCAGATAGAACTACTGTACACAGGGGAATGGACAGATCAGATAGAACTACTGCACACAGGGAATGGACAGGTCAAATAGAATTGCTGTACACAGGGGAATGGACAGATCAGATTGAACTACTGTACACAGGGGAATGGACAGATCAGAACTAATGTACACAGGGGAATGGACAGATCAGATGGAATTACTGTGCACAGAGGAATGGACAGATCAGATATAAGTACTGTACACAGAGGGATGGAGAGATCAGATGGAACTACTGTACAAAGAGGAATGGGCAAATCAGATAGAACTACTGTACACAGGGTAATGGACAGATCAGTTCGAACTACTGTACACAGGGGAATGGAGAGATCAGATGGAACTACTGTACACAGAGGAATGGACAGGTCAGATAGAACTACTGTACACAGGGGAATGGACAGATCAGATGGAACTACTGTACATAGGGGAATGGACAGATCAGATAGAACTACTGTACACTGGGGAATGGACAGATCAGATAGAACTATTGTAAACAGGGGAATGGACAGATCAGATAGAACTACTGCACACAGGGCATGAACAGATCAGATAGAACTACTGTACACAGGGGAATGGAGTGATCAGATAGAACTACTGTACACAGGGGAATGGGCAGATCAGATAGAACTACTGTACACTGGGGAATGTACAGATCAGATAGAATACAGTACACAGGGGAATGGACATATCAGATAGAACTGCTCTGCACAGGGGAATGGACAGATCTGATTGAACTACTGTACACAGGGGAATGGAGTGATCAGATACAACTACTGTACACAGGGGAATGGACAGATCAGATAGAACTACTGCAAACAGGTGAATGGACAGATCAGATAGAACGACTGTACACAGGGGAATGGAGTGATCAGATACAACTACTGTACACAGGTGAATAGACAGATCAGATAGAACTCCTGTACACAGTGGAATGGACAGATCAGATAGAAATACTGCACACAGGGGAATGGACAGATCAGATAGAACTACTGTACGCAGGGAAATCGACAGATCAGATAGAACTCCTGTACACAGCGAATGGACAGATCAGATAGAACTACTGTACACAGGGGAATGGACAGATTAGATAGATCTACTGTACACATGGAATGAACAGATCAGAAACAACGTCTGTATGCAGGGGGATGGAGTGATCGGATAGAACTGCTGTTCTCAGGGAATGGACAGATCAGATACAACTACTGTATACCGGGGAATGGACAGATCAGATAGAACTACTGTACACAGGGGAATGGACAGATCAGATAGAACTACTGTACACGGGAATGGACAGATCAGATACAATTACTGTACACAGGGGAATGGACAGATCAGATAGAACTACTGTACACGGGAATGGACAGATCAGATAGAATTACTGTACACAGGGGAATGGACAGATCAGATAGAACTATTGTACACAGGGGAATGGACAGATCAGATGGAATTACTGTACACAGAGGAATGGGCAAATCAGATAGAACTACTGTACACAGGGGAATGGACAGATCAGATAGAACTACTGTACACAGGGAAATGGACAGATCAGAACTAATACACTGGGGAATGGACAGATCAGATAAAACTGCTGTACACAGAGGAATGGAGAGATCAGATAGAACTACTGTACACAGGGGAATGGACAGATCAGATAGAACTACTGCACACAGGGAATGGACAGGTCAAATAGAATTACTGTACACAGGGGAATGGACAGATCAGATTGAACTACTGTACACAGGGGAGTGGACAGATCAGAACTAATGTACACAGGGGAATGGAAAGATCAGATAGAACTACCGTACACAGGGGAATGGGCAGATCAGATACAACTACAGTACAAAGAGGAATGAAGAAATCAGATAGAACTACTGTACACGGGAATGGACAGATCAGATAGAACTGCTGTACACAGAGGAATGGAGAGATCAGATAGAACTACAGTTCACAGGGGAATGGACAGATCAGATAGAACTACTGTACACAGGGGAATGGACAGATTAGATAGAACTACTGCACACAGGGAATGGACAGGTCAAATAGAATTACTGTACACAGGGGAATGGACAGATCAGATTGAACTACTGTACACAGGGGAGTGGACAGATCAGAACTAATGTAAACAGGGGAATGGAAAGATCAGATAGAACTACTGTACACAGGGGAATGGGCAGATCAGATACAACTACTGTACAAAGAGGAATGAAGAAATCAGATAGAACTACTGTACACGGGAATGGACAGATCAGATAGAACTACTGTACACAGAGGAATGGAGAGATCAGATAGAACTACAGTTCACAGGGGAATGGACAGATCAGATAGAACTACTGTACACAGCGAATGGACAGATCAGATAGAACTACTGTACACAGGGGAATGGACAGATTAGATACATCTACTGTACACAGGGAATGAACAGATCAGAAATAACTACTGTATGCAGGGGAATGGAGTGATCGGATAGAACTGCTGTTCTCAGGGAATGGACAGATCAGATACAACTACTGTATACAGGGGAATGGACAGATCAGATAGAACTACTGTACACAGGGGAATGGACAGATCAGATAGAACTACTGTACACGGGAATGGACAGATCAGATAGAATTACTGTACACAGAGGAATGGACAGATCAGATAGAACTACTGTACACAGAGGAATGGAGAGATCAGATGGAACTACTGTACACAGAGGAATGGGCAAATCAGATAGAACTACTGTACACAGGGGAATGGACAGATCAGATCGAACTACTGTACACAAGGGAATGGAGAGAATAGATAGAATTAATGTACACAGGGAATGGACAGATCAGATAGAACTACTGAACACAGGGGAATGGACAGATCAGATAGAACTATTGTACAGAGAGGAATGGAGAGATCATATAGAACTACTGTGCACAGGGGAATGGACAGATCAGACAGAACTATTGCACACATGGGAATGGAGACATCAGATGGAACTACTGTACACAGGGGAATGGACTGATCAGATAGAACTACTGTACACAGGGAATGGACAGGTCAAATAGAATTACTGTACACAGGGGAATGGACAGATCAGATAGAACTACTGTACACAGGGAAATGGACAGATCAGAACTAATACACTGGGGAATGGACAGATCAGATAAAACTGCTGTACACAGAGGAATGGAGAGATCAGATAGAACTACTGTACACAGGGGAATGGACAGATCAGATAGAACTACTGCACACAGGGAATGGACAGGTCAAATAGAATTACTGTACACAGGGGAATGGACAGATCATATTGAACTACTGTACACAGTGGAGTGGACAGATCAGAACTAATGTACACAGGGGAATGGAAAGATCAGATAGAACTACTGTACACAGGGGAATGGGCAGATCAGATACAACTACTGTACAAAGAGGAATGAAGAAATCAGATAGAACTACTGTACACGGGAATGGACAGATCAGATAGAACTACTGTACACAGAGGAATGGAGAGATCAGATAGAACTACAGTTCACAGGGGAATGGACAGATCAGATAGAACTACTGTACACAGGGGAATGGACAGATTAGATAGAACTACTGTACACAGGGGAATGGACAGATCAGATAGAACTACTGTACACGGGAATGGACAGATCAGATAGAATTACTGTACACAGGGGAATGGACAGATCAGATAGAACTATTGTACACAGGGGAATGGACAGATCAGATGGAATTACTGTACACAGAGGAATGGGCAAATCAGATAGAACTACTGTACACAGGGGAATGGACAGATCAGATAGAACTACTGTACACAGGGAAATGGACAGATCAGAACTAATACACTGGGGAATGGACAGATCAGATAAAACTGCTGTACACAGAGGAATGGAGAGATCAGATAGAACTACTGTACACAGGGGAATGGACAGATCAGATAGAACTACTGCACACAGGGAATGGACAGGTCAAATAGAATTACTGTACACAGGGGAATGGACAGATCAGATTGAACTACTGTACACAGGGGAGTGGACAGATCAGAACTAATGTACACAGGGGAATGGAAAGATCAGATAGAACTACCGTACACAGGGGAATGGGCAGATCAGATACAACTACAGTACAAAGAGGAATGAAGAAATCAGATAGAACTACTGTACACGGGAATGGACAGATCAGATAGAACTGCTGTACACAGAGGAATGGAGAGATCAGATAGAACTACAGTTCACAGGGGAATGGACAGATCAGATAGAACTACTGTACACAGGGGAATGGACAGATTAGATAGAACTACTGCACACAGGGAATGGACAGGTCAAATAGAATTACTGTACACAGGGGAATGGACAGATCAGATTGAACTACTGTACACAGGGGAGTGGACAGATCAGAACTAATGTAAACAGGGGAATGGAAAGATCAGATAGAACTACTGTACACAGGGGAATGGGCAGATCAGATACAACTACTGTACAAAGAGGAATGAAGAAATCAGATAGAACTACTGTACACGGGAATGGACAGATCAGATAGAACTACTGTACACAGAGGAATGGAGAGATCAGATAGAACTACATTTCACAGGGGAATGGACAGATCAGATAGAACTACTGTACACAGCGAATGGACAGATCAGATAGAACTACTGTACACAGGGGAATGGACAGATTAGATACATCTACTGTACACAGGGAATGAACAGATCAGAAATAACTACTGTATGCAGGGGAATGGAGTGATCGGATAGAACTGCTGTTCTCAGGGAATGGACAGATCAGATACAACTACTGTATACAGGGGAATGGACAGATCAGATAGAACTACTGTACACAGGGGAATGGACAGATCAGATAGAACTACTGTACACGGGAATGGACAGATCAGATAGAATTACTGTACACAGAGGAATGGACAGATCAGATAGAACTACTGTACACAGAGGAATGGAGAGATCAGATGGAACTACTGTACACAGAGGAATGGGCAAATCAGATAGAACTACTGTACACAGGGGAATGGACAGATCAGATCGAACTACTGTACACAAGGGAATGGAGAGAATAGATAGAATTAATGTACACAGGGAATGGACAGATCAGATAGAACTACTGAACACAGGGGAATGGACAGATCAGATAGAACTATTGTACAGAGAGGAATGGAGAGATCATATAGAACTACTGTGCACAGGGGAATGGACAGATCAGACAGAACTATTGCACACATGGGAATGGAGACATCAGATGGAACTACTGTACACAGGGGAATGGACTGATCAGATAGAACTACTGTACACAGGGAATGGACAGGTCAAATAGAATTACTGTACACAGGGGAATGGACAGATCAGATAGAACTACTGTACACAGGGAAATGGACAGATCAGAACTAATACACTGGGGAATGGACAGATCAGATAAAACTGCTGTACACAGAGGAATGGAGAGATCAGATAGAACTACTGTACACAGGGGAATGGACAGATCAGATAGAACTACTGCACACAGGGAATGGACAGGTCAAATAGAATTACTGTACACAGGGGAATGGACAGATCATATTGAACTACTGTACACAGTGGAGTGGACAGATCAGAACTAATGTACACAGGGGAATGGAAAGATCAGATAGAACTACTGTACACAGGGGAATGGGCAGATCAGATACAACTACTGTACAAAGAGGAATGAAGAAATCAGATAGAACTACTGTACACGGGAATGGACAGATCAGATAGAACTACTGTACACAGAGGAATGGAGAGATCAGATAGAACTACAGTTCACAGGGGAATGGACAGATCAGATAGAACTACTGTACACAGGGGAATGGACAGATTAGATAGAACTACTGTGCACAGGGGAATGGACAGATCAGATAGAACTACTGTACACGGGAATGGACAGATCAGATAGAATTACTGTACACAGGGGAATGGACAGATCAGATAGAACTATTGTACACAGGGGAATGGACAGATCAGATGGAATTACTGTACACAGAGGAATGGGCAAATCAGATAGAACTACTGTACACAGGGGAATGGACAGATCAGATCGAACTACTGTACACAAGGGAATGGAGGGAATAGATAGAACTAATGTACACAGGGAATGGACAGATCAGATAGAACTACTGAACACAGGGGAATGGACAGATCAGATAGAACTATTGTACAGAGAGGAATGGAGAGATCAGATAGAACTACTGTGCACAGGGGAATGGACAGATCAGAGAGAACTATTGTACACATGGGAATGGAGACATCAGATGGAACTACTGCACACAGGGGAATGGACTGATCAGATAGAACTACTGTACACAGGGAATGGACAGGTCAAATAGAATTACTGTACACAGGGGAATGGACAGATCAGATAGAACTACTGTACACAGGGAAATGGACAGATCAGAACTAATACACCGGGGAATGGACAGATCAGATAAAACTGCTGTACACAGAGGAATGGAGAGATCAGATAGAACTACTGTACACAGGGGAATGGACAGATCAGATAGAACTACTGCACACAGGGAATGGACAGGTCAAATAGAATTGCTGTACACAGGGGAATGGACAGATCAGATTGAACTACTGTACACAGGGGAATGGACAGATCAGAACTAATGTACACAGGGGAATGGAAAGATCAGATAGAACTACTGTACACAGGGGAATCGGCAGATCAGATAGAACTACTGTACAAAGAGGAATGAAGAAATCAGATAGAACTACTGTACACGTGAATGGAGAGATCAGATGGAATTACTGTACACAGGGGAATGGACAGATCAGATAGACCTACTGTACACAGGGGAATGGACAGATCAGATAGAACTATTGTACACAGGGGAATGGACAGATCAGATGGAATTACTGTGCACAGAGGAATGGACAGATCAGATATAAGTACTGTACACAGAGGGATGGAGAGATCAGATGGAACTACTGTACAAAGAGGAATGGGCAAATCAGATAGAACTACTGTACACAGGGTAATGGACAGATCAGTTCGAACTACTGTACACAGGGGAATGGAGAGATCAGATGGAACTACTGTACACAGAGGAATGGACAGGTCAGATAGAACTACTGTACACAGGGGAATGGACAGATCAGATAGAACTACTGTACATAGGGGAATGGACAGATCAGATAGAACTACTGTACACTGGGGAATGGACAGATCAGATAGAACTATTGTAAACAGGGGAATGGACAGATCAGATAGAACTACTGCACACAGGGAATGAACAGATCAGATAGAACTACTGTACACAGGGGAATGGAGTGATCAGATAGAACTACTGTACACAGGGGAATGGGCAGATCAGATAGAACTACTGTACACTGGGGAATGTACAGATCAGATAGAATACAGTACACAGGGGAATGGACATATCAGATAGAACTGCTCTGCACAGGGGAATGGACAGATCAGATTGAACTACTGTACACAGGGGAATGGAGTGATCAGATACAACTACTGTACACAGGGGAATGGACAGATCAGATAGAACTACTGCAAACAGGTGAATGGACAGATCAGATAGAACGACTGTACACAGGGGAATGGAGTGATCAGATACAACTACTGTACACAGGTGAATAGACAGATCAGATAGAACTCCTGTACACAGTGGAATGGACAGATCAGATAGAAATACTGCACACAGGGGAATGGACAGATCAGATAGAACTACTGTACGCAGGGAAATCGACAGATCAGATAGAACTCCTGTACACAGCGAATGGACAGATCAGATAGAACTACTGTACACAGGGGAATGGACAGATTAGATAGATCTACTGTACACATGGAATGAACAGATCAGAAACAACGACTGTATGCAGGGGAATGGAGTGATCGGATAGAACTGCTGTTCTCAGGGAATGGACAGATCAGATACAACTACTGTATACCGGGGAATGGACAGATCAGATAGAACTACTGTACACAGGGGAATGGACAGATCAGATAGAACTACTGTACACGGGAATGGACAGATCAGATAGAATTACTGTACACAGGGGAATGGACAGATCAGATAGAACTACTGTACACAGGGGAATGGACAGATCAGATAGAACTATTGTACACAGGGGAATGGACAGATCAGATAGAACTACTGTACACAGAGGAATGGAGAGATCAGATGGAACCACTGTACACAGAGGAATGGGCAAATCAGATAGAACTACTGTACACAGGGGAATGGACAGATCAGATAGAACTACTGTACACAGGGAAATGGACAGATCAGAACTAATACACTGGGGAATGGACAGATCAGATAAAACTGCTGTACACAGAGGAATGGAGAGATCAGATAGAACTACTGTACACAGGGGAATGGACAGATCAGATAGAACTACTGCACACAGGGAATGGACAGGTCAAATAGAATTACTGTACACAGGGGAATGGACAGATCAGATTGAACTACTGTACACAGGGGAGTGGACAGATCAGAACTAATGTACACAGGGGAATGGAAAGATCAGATAGAACTACCGTACACAGGGGAATGGGCAGATCAGATACAACTACAGTACAAAGAGGAATGAAGAAATCAGATAGAACTACTGTACACGGGAATGGACAGATCAGATAGAACTGCTGTACACAGAGGAATGGAGAGATCAGATAGAACTACAGTTCACAGGGGAATGGACAGATCAGATAGAACTACTGTACACAGGGGAATGGACAGATTAGATAGAACTACTGTACACAGGGGAATGGACAGATCAGATAGAACTACTGTACACGGGAATGGACAGATCAGATAGAATTACTGTACACAGGGGAATGGACAGATCAGATAGAACTACTGTACACAGGGGAATGGACAGATCAGATAGAACTATTGTACACAGGGGAATGGACAGATCAGATGGAATTACTGTGCACAGAGGAATGGACAGATCAGATAGAACTACTGTACACAGAGGAATGGAGAGATCAGATGGAACTACTGTACACAGAGGAATGGGCAAATCAGATAGAACTACTGTACACAGGGGAATGGACAGATCAGATCGAACTACTGTACACAAGGGAATGGAGAGAATAGATAGAACTAATGTACACAGGGAATGGACAGATCAGATAGAACTACTGAACACAGGGGAATGGACAGATCAGAGAGAACTATTGTACACATGGGAATGGAGACATCAGATGGAACTACTGCACACAGGGGAATGGACTGATCAGATAGAACTACTGTACACAGGGAATGGACAGGTCAAATAGAATTACTGTACACAGGGGAATGGACAGATCAGATAGAACTACTGCACACAGGGAAATGGACAGATCAGAACTAATACACTGGGGAATGGACAGATCAGATAAAACTGCTGTACACAGAGGAATGGAGAGATCAGATAGAACTACTGTACACAGGGGAATGGACAGATCAGATAGAACTACTGTACACAGGGAAATAGACAGATCAGAACTTATACACTGGGGAATGGACAGATTAGATAAAACTGCTGTACACAGAGGAATGGAGAGATCAGATAGAACTACTGTACACAGGGGAATGGACAGATCAGATAGAACTACTGCACACAGGGAATGGGCAGGTCAAATAGAATTACTGTACACAGGGGAATGGACAGATCAGATTGAACTACTGTACACAGGGGAATGGAGAGATCAGAACTAATGTACACAGGGGAATGGAAAGATCAGATAGAACTACTGTACACAGGGGAATGGGCAGACCAGATAGAACTACTGTACAAAGAGGAATGAAGAAATCAGATAGAACTACTGTACACGTGAATGGAGAGATCAGATGGAATTACTGTACACAGGGGAATGGACAGATCAGATAGACCTACTGTACACAGGGGAATGGACAGATCAGATAGAACTATTGTACAAAGAGGAATGGACAGATCAGATGGAATTACTGTGCACAGAGGAATGGACAGATCAGATAGAAGTACTGTACACAGAGGGATGGAGAGATCAGATGGAACTAGTGTACAAAGAGGAATGGGCAAATCAGATAGAACTACTGTACACAGGGTAATGGACAGATCAGTTCGAACTACTGTACACAGGGGAATGGAGAGATCAGATGGAACTACTGTACACAGAGGAATGGACAGGTCAGATAGAACTACTGTACACAGGGGAATGGACAGATCAGATAGAATTACTGTACACAGGGGAATGGACAGATCGGATAGAACTACTGTACATAGGGGAATGGACAGATCAGATAGAACTACTGTACACTGGGGAATGTACAGATCAGATAGAACTATTGTACACAGGGGAATGGACAGATCAGATAGAACTAGTGTACACAGTGAATGGACAGATCAGATAGAATTACTGTTCAAAGGGGAATGGACAGATCTGATAGAAGTACTGAATACAGGGGAATCGGCAGATCAGATAGAATTACTGTTCACAGAGGGGAATGGAGAGATCAGATAGAACTACTGAACACAGGGGAATGGACAGATCAGGTAGAACTACTGTGCAGAGAGGAATGCAGAGATCAGATAGAACTACTGTGCACAGGGGAATGGACAGATCAGATAGAACTATTGCACACGTGGGAATGGAGAGATCAGGTGGAACTACTGTACACAGGGGAATGGACTGATCAGATAGAATAGAGTACAGAGGGGAATAGACAGATCAGATAGAACTCCTGTACACAGTGGAATGGACAGATCAGATAGAAATACTGCACACAGGGGAATGGACAGATCAGATAGAACTACTGTACGCAGGGAAATCGACAGATCAGATAGAACTCCTGTACACAGCGAATGGACAGATCAGATAGAACTACTGTACACAGGGGAATGGACAGATTAGATACATCTACTGTACACAGGGAATGAACAGATCAGAAAGAACTACTGTATGCAGGGGAATGGAGTGAT
This sequence comes from Pristiophorus japonicus, assembly GCF_044704955.1. NCBI lineage: Eukaryota > Metazoa > Chordata > Chondrichthyes > Pristiophoridae > Pristiophorus > Pristiophorus japonicus. The sequence goes on from NC_092010.1 coordinate 9,917,153, forward strand.
CGGATAGAACTGCTGTTCTCAGGGAATGGACAGATCAGATACAACTACTGTATACAGGGGGAATGGACAGATCAGATAGAACTACTGTACACAGAGTGGAATGGACAGATCAGGTAGAAATACTGTACACAGTGGAATGGACAGATCAGATAGAACTACTGTTCAGAGGGGAATGGACAGATCAGATAGAACTACTGTACACAGGGGAATGGACAGATTAGATAGAACTACTGTACACAGGGGAATGGACAGATCAGATAGAACTACTGTACACGGGAATGGACAGATCAGATAGAATTACTGTACACAGGGGAATGGACAGATCAGATAGAACTACTGTACACAGGGGAATGGACAGATCAGATAGAACTATTGTACACAGGGGAATGGACAGATCAGATGGAATTACTGTGCACAGAGGAATGGACAGATCAGATAGAACTACTGTACACAGAGGAATGGAGAGATCAGATGGAACTACTGTACACAGAGGAATGGGCAAATCAGATAGAACTACTGTACACAGGGCAATGGACAGATCAGATAGAATTACTGTACACTGGGGAATGGACAGATCAGATAGAACTATTGTAAACATGGGAATGGACAGATCAGATAGAACTACTGCACACAGGGAATGAACAGATCAGATAGAACTACTGTACACAGGGGAATGGAGTGATCAGATAGAACTACTGTACACAGGGGAATGGGCAGATCAGATGGAACTAGTGTACACTGGGGAATGTACAGATCAGATAGAATACAGTACACAGGGGAATGGACATATCAGATAGAACTGCTCTGAACAGGGGAATGGACAGATCAGATAGAACTACTGTACACAGGGGAATGGAGTGATCAGATACAACTACTGTACACAGGGGAATGGACAGATCAGATAGAACTACTGCAAACAGGTGAATGGACAGATCAGATAGAACTACTGTACACAGGGGAATGGAGTGATCAGATACAACTACTGTACACAGGTGAATAGACAGATCAGATAGAACTCCTTTACACAGTGGAATGGACAGATCAGATAGAAATACTGCACACAGGGGAATGGACAGATCAGATAGAACTACTGTACGCAGGGAAATCGACAGATCAGATAGAAATCCTGTACACAGCGAATGGACAGATCAGATAGAACTACTGTACACAGGGGAATGGACAGATTAGATACATCTACTGTACACAGGGAATGAACAGATCAGAAATAACTACTGTATGCAGGGGAATGGAGTGATCGGATAGAACTGCTGTTCTCAGGGAATGGACAGATCAGATACAACTACTGTATACAGGGGAATGGACAGATCAGATAGAACTACTGTACACAGGGGAATGGACAGATCAGATAGAACTACTGTACACGGGAATGGACAGATCAGATAGAATTACTGTACACAGAGGAATGGACAGATCAGATAGAACTACTGTACACAGAGGAATGGAGAGATCAGATAGAACTACAGTTCACAGGGGAATGGACAGATCAGATAGAACTACTGTACACAGGGGAATGGACAGATTAGATAGAACTACAGTTCACAGGGGAATGGACAGATCAGATGGAACTACTGTACACAGAGGAATGGGCAAATCAGATAGAACTACTGTACACAGGGGAATGGACAGATCAGATCGAACTACTGTACACAAGGGAATGGAGAGAATAGATAGAATTAATGTACACAGGGAATGGACAGATCAGATAGAACTACTGAACACAGGGGAATGGACAGATCAGATAGAACTATTGTACAGAGAGGAATGGAGAGATCATATAGAACTACTGTGCACAGGGGAATGGACAGATCAGAGAGAACTATTGCACACATGGGAATGGAGACATCAGATGGAACTACTGTACACAGGGGAATGGACAGATCAGAACTAATACACTGGGGAATGGACAGATCAGATAAAACTGCTGTACACAGAGGAATGGAGAGATCAGATAGAACTACTGTACACAGGGGAATGGACAGATCAGATAGAACTACTGCACACAGGGAATGGACAGGTCAAATAGAATTACTGTACACAGGGGAATGGACAGATCAGATTGAACTACTGTACACAGGGGAGTGGACAGATCAGAACTAATGTAAACAGGGGAATGGAAAGATCAGATAGAACTACTGTACACAGGGGAATGGGCAGATCAGATACAACTACTGTACAAAGAGGAATGAAGAAATCAGATAGAACTACTGTACACGGGAATGGACAGATCAGATAGAACTACTGTACACAGAGGAATGGAGAGATCAGATAGAACTACAGATCACAGGGGAATGGACAGATCAGATAGAACTACTGTACACAGGGGAATGGACAGATTAGATAGAACTACTGTACACAGGGGAATGGACAGATCAGATAGAACTACTGTACACGGGAATGGACAGATCAGATAGAATTACTGCACACAGGGGAATGGACAGATCAGATAGAACTACTGTACACAGGGGAATGGACAGATCAGATAGAACTATTGTACACAGGGGAATGGACAGATCAGATGGAATTACTGTGCACAGAGGAATGGACAGATCAGATAAAACTACTGTACACAGAGTAATGGAGAGATCAGATGGAACTACTGTACACAGAGGAATGGGCAAATCAGATAGAACTACTGTACACAGGGGAATGGACAGATCAGATCGAACTACTGTACACAAGGGAATGGAGAGAATAGATAGAACTAATGTACACAGGGAATGGACAGATCAGATATAACTGCTGAACACAGGGGAATGGACAGATCAGATAGAACTATTGTACAGAGAGGAATGGAGAGATCAGATAGAACTACTGTGCACAGGGGAATGGACAGATCAGAGAGAACTATTGTACACATGGGAATGGAGACATCAGATGGAACTACTGCACACAGGGGAATGGACTGATCAGATAGAACTACTGTACACAGGGAATGGACAGGTCAAATAGAATTACAGTACACAGGGGAATGGACAGATCAGATAGAACTACTCTACACAGGGAAATGGACAGATCAGAACTAATACACTGGGGAATGGACAGATCAGATAAAACTGCTGTACACAGAGGAATGGAGAGATCAGATAGAACTACTGTACACAGGGGAATGGACAGATCAGATAGAACTACTGCACACAGGGAATGGACAGGTCAAATAGAATTACTTTACACAGGGGAATGGACAGATCAGATTGAACTGCTGTACACAGGGGAATGGACAGATCAGAAATAATGTACACAGGGGAATGGAAAGATCAGATAGAACTACTGTACACAGGGGAATGGGCAGATCAGATAGAACTACTGTACAAAGAGGAATGAAGAAATCAGATAGAACTACTGTACACGTGAATGGAGAGATCAGATGGAATTACTGTACACAGGGGAATGGACAGATCAGATAGACCTACTGTACACAGGGGAATGGACAGATCAGATAGAACTATTGTACACAGGGGAATGGACAGATCAGATGGAATTACTGTGCACAGAGGAATGGACAGATCAGATAGAAGTACTGTACACAGAGGGATGGAGAGATCAGATGGAACTACTGTACAAAGAGGAATGGGCAAATCAGATAGAACTACTGTACACAGGGGAATGGACAGATTAGATACATCTACTGTACACAGGGGAATGGAGAGATCAGATGGAACTACTGTACACAGAGGAATGGAGAGATCAGATGGAACTACTGCACACAGGGGAATGGACTGATCAGATAGAACTACTGTACACAGGGAATGGACAGGTCAAATAGAATTACTGTACACAGGGGAATGGACAGATCAGATAGAACTACTGTACACAGGGAAATGGACAGATCAGAACTAATACACTGGGGAATGGACAGATCAGATAAAACTGCTGTACACAGAGGAATGGAGAGATCAGATAGAACTACTGTACACAGGGGAATGGACAGATCAGATAGAACTACTGCACACAGGGAATGGACAGGTCAAATAGAATTACTGTACACAGGGGAATGGACAGATCAGATTGAACTACTGTACACAGGGGAATGGACAAATCAGAACTAATGTACACAGGGTAATGGAAAGATCAGATAGAACTACTGTACACAGGGGAATGGGCAGACCAGATAGAACTACTGCACAAAGAGGAATGAAGAAATCAGATAGAACTACTGTACACAGGGGAATGGACAGATCAGATAGAACTACTGTACACAGGAGAATGGGCAGATCAGATAGACCTACTGTACACAGGGGAATGGACAGATCAGATAGAACTATTGTACACAGGGGAATGGACAGATCAGATGGAATTACTGTGCACAGAGGAATGGACAGATCAGATAGAAGTACTGTACACAGAGGGATGGAGAGATCAGATGGAACTACTGTACAAAGAGGAATGGGCAAATCAGATAGAACTACTGTACACAGGGGAATGGACAGATCACTTCGAACTACTGTACAAAGAGGAATGGGCAAATCAGATTGAACTACTGTACACAGGGGAATGGACAGATCACTTCGAACGACTGTACACAGGGGAATGGAGAGATCAGATGGAACTACTGTACACAGAGGAATGGACATGTCAGATAGAACTACTGTACACAGGGGAATGGACAGATCAGATAGAATTACTGTAAACAGGGGAATGGGCAGATCGGATAGAACTACTGTACATAGGGGAATGGACAGATCAGATAGAACTACTGTACACTGGGGAATGGACAGATCAGATAGAACTATTGTAAACAGGGGAATGGACAGATCAGATAAAACTACTGCACACAGGGAATGAACAGATCAGATAGAACTACTGTACACAGGGGAATTGAGTGATCAGATAGAACTACTGTACACAGGGGAATCGGCAGATCAGATAGAACTACTGTACACTGGGGAATGTACAGATCAGATAGAACTATTGTACACAGGGGAATGGACAGATCAGATAGAACTAGGGTACACAGGGAATGGACAGATCAGATAGAATTACTGTTCACAGGGGAATGGACAGATCGGATAGAAGTACTGAATACAGGGGAATGGTCAGATCAAATAGAACTACTGTACACAGAGGGGAATGGAGAGATCAGATAGAACTACTGAACACAGGGGAATGGACAGATCAGGTAGAACTACTGTACAGAGAGGAATGCAGAGATCAGATAGAACTACTGTGCACAGGGGAATGGACAGATCAGATAGAACTATTGCACACATGGGAATGGAGAGATCAGGTGGAACTACTGTACACAGGGGAATGGACTGATCAGATAGAATACAGTACAGAGGGGAATGGACATATCAGATAGAACTGCTCTGCACAGGGGAATGGACAGATCAGATAGAACGACTGTACACAGGGGAATGGACAGATCAGATAGAACTACTGCAAACAGGGGAATGGACAGATCAGATAGAACTACTGTACACAGGGGAATGGAGTGATCAGATACAACTACTGTACACAGGTGAATAGACAGATCAGATATAACTCCTGTACACAGTGGAATGGACAGATCAGATAGAAATACTGCACACAGGGGAATGGACAGATCAGATAGAACGACTGTACGCAGGGAAATCGACAGATCAGATAGAACTCCTGTACACAGCGAATGGACAGATCAGATAGAACTACTGTACACAGGGGAATGGACAGATTAGATACATCTACTGTACACAGGGAATGAACAGATCAGAAAGAACTACTGTATGCAGGGGAATGGAGTGATCGGATAGAACTGCTGTTCTCAGGGAATGGACAGATCAGATACAACTACTGTATACAGGGGGAATGGACAGATCAGATAGAACTACTGTACACAGAGTGGAATGGACAGATCAGGTAGAAATACTGTACACAGTGGAATGGACAGATCAGATAGAACTACTGTTCACAGGGGAATGGACAGATCAGATAGAACTACTGTACACAGGGGAATGGACAGATCAGATAGAACTACTGTACACAGGGGAATGGACAGATCAGATAGAACTATTGTACACAGGGGAATGGACAGATCAGATGGAATTACTGTGCACAGAGGAATGGACAGATCAGATAGAACTACTGTACACAGAGGAATGGAGAGATCAGATGGAACTACTGTACACAGAGGAATGGGCAAATCAGATAGAACTACTGTACACAGGGCAATGGACAGATCAGATCGAACTACTGTACACAAGGGAATGGAGAGAATAGATAGAACTAATGTACACAGGGAATGGACAGATCAGATAGAACTACTGAACACAGGGGAATGGACAGATCAGATAGAACTATTGTACAGAGAGGAATGGAGAGATCAGATAGAACGACTGTGCACAGGGGAATGGACAGATCAGAGAGAACTATTGTACACATGGGAATGGAGACATCAGATGGAACTACTGTACACAGGGGAATGGACAGGTCAAATAGAATTACTGTACACAGGGGAATGGACAGATCAGATAGAACTACTGTACACAGCGAAATGGACAGATCAGAACTAATACACTGGGGAATGGACAGATCAGATAAAACTGCTGTACACAGAGGAATGGAGAGATCAGATAGAACTACTGTACACAGGGGAATGGACAGATCAGATAGAACTACAGCACACAGGGAATGGACAGGTCAAATAGAATTACTGTACACAGGGGAATGGACAGATCAGATTGAACTACTGTACACAGGGGAGTGGACAGATCAGAACTAATGTACACAGGGGAATGGAAAGATCAGATAGAACTATTGTACACAGGGGAATGGGCAGATCAGATAGAACTACTGTACAAAGAGGAATGAAGAAATCAGATAGAACTACTGTACACAGGGGAATGGACAGATCAGATAGAACTACTGTACACAGGAGAATGGGCAGATCAGATAGACCTACTGTACACAGGGGAATGGACAGATCAGATAGAACTATTGTACACAGGGGAATGGACAGATCAGATGGAATTACTGTGCACAGAGGAATGGACAGATCAGATAGAAGTACTGTACACAGAGGGATGGAGAGATCAGATGGAACTACTGTACAAAGAGGAATGGGCAAATCAGATAGAACTACTGTACACAGGGGAATGGACAGACCAGTTCGAACTACTGTACACAGGGGAATGGAGAGATCAGATGGAACTACTGTACACAGAGGAATGTACAGGTCAGATAGAACTACTGTACACAGGGGAATGGACAGATCAGATAGAATTACTGTACACAGGGGAATGGACATATCGGATAGAACTACTGTACATAGGGGAATGGACAGATCAGATAGAACTACTGTACACTGGGCAATGGACAGATCAGATCGAACTATTGTAAACAGGGGAATGGACAGATCAGATAGAACTACTGCACACAGGGAATGAACAGATCAGATAGAACTACTGTACACAGGGGAATGGAGTGATCAGATAGAACTACTGTACACAGGGGAATGGGCAGATCAGATAGAACTACTGTACACTGGGGAATGTACAGATCAGATAGAACTATTATACACAGGGGAATGGACAGATCAGATAGAACTAGTGTACACAGGGAATGGACAGATCAGATAGAATTACTGTTCACAGGGGAATGGACAGATCAGATAGAAGTACTGAATACAGGGGAATGGACAGATCAAATAGAACTACTGTACAGAGAGGAATGCAGAGATCAGATAGAACTACTGTGCACAGAGGAATGGACAGATCAGATAGAACTATTGCACACATGGGAATGGAGAGATCAGGTGGAACTACTGTATACAGGGGAATGGACTGATCAGATAGAATACAGTACACAGGGGAATGGACATATCAGATAGAACTGCTCTGCACAGGGGAATGGACAGATCAGATAGAACTCCTGTACACAGTGGAATGGACAGATCAGATAGAAATACTGCACACAGGGTAATGGACAGATCAGAGAGAACTACTGCACACAGGGAATGAACAGATCAGATAGAACTCCTCTATAAAGGGGAATGGAGTGATCAGATAGAACTACTGTACACAAGGGAATGGGCAGATCAGATAGAAATACTGTACACTGGGGAATGGACAGATCAGATAGAACTATTGTACACAGGGGAATGGACAGATCAGATAGAACTCGTGTACACAAGGAATGGACAGATCAGATAGAATATCTGTACACAGGGGAATGGACAGATCAGAAAGAAGTACTGTACACAGGGGAATGGACAGATCAAATAGAACCACTGTACACAGGGGAATGGAGAGGATCAGATAGAACTGCTGCACACAGGGGAATGGACAGATCAGATAGAACGACGGTACACAGGGGAATGGTGAGATCAGATCGAACTACTGTACACAGGGGAATGGAGAGATCAGATAGAACTACTGCACACAGGGGAATGGACAGATCAGATAGAATTACTGTACACAGAGGAATGGAGAGATCAGGGAGAACTAATGTACACAGGGGAATGGTCAGATCAGATAGAACTACTGTACACAGAGGAATGGAGAGATCAGAAATAATTACTGTACAAAGGGGAATGCACAGATCAGATAGGACTACTGCACACAGGGGAATGGACAGATCAGATAGAACTACTGTACACAGAGGAATGGAGAGATCAGAGATAGCTACTGTACACGGGAATGGACAGATCAGATAGACCTACTGTACACAGGGGAATGGACAGATCAGATGGAACTACTGCACACAGGGGAATGGAGAGATCAGATAGAACTACTGTACACTGGTGAATGCACATATCAGATAGAATACAGTACACAGCGGAATGGAGATATCAGATAGAACTGCTCTGCACAGGGGAATGGACAGATCAGACAGAACTACTGTACACGGGAATGGAGTGATCAGATAGAACTAATGTACACAGGGGAATGGACAGATCAGATAGAACGACTGTACATAGTGGAATGGACAGATCAGATAGAACCACTGTACACACAGGGGAATGGACAGATCAGATAGAAATACTGTACACAGTGAAATGGACAGATCAGATAGGACTACTGTACACGGGAATGGACAGATAAGATAGAACTACTGTACACAGAGGAATGGACAGGTCAGATAGAACTACTGCAAACAGGGGAATGGACAGATCAGATAGAATTACTGTACACAGGGGAATGGACAGATCGGATAGAACTGCTGCACATAGGGGAATGGACAGATCAGATAGAACTACTGTACACTGGGGAATGGACAGATCAGATAGAACTATTGTAAACAGGTGAATGGACAGATCAGATAGAACTACTGTACACAGGGAATGAACAGATCAGATAGAACTACTGTACAAAGGGAAATGGAGTGATCAGATAGAACTACTGTACACAGGGGAATGGGCAGATCAGATGGAACTACTGTACACTGGGGAATGTACAGATCAGATAGAACTATTGTACACAGGGGAATGGACAGATCAGATAGAACTAGTGTACACAGGGAATGGACAGATCAGAGAGAATTACTGTTCACAGGGGAATGGACAGATCAGATAGAAGTACTGAATACAGGGGAATGCACAGATCAGATAGAACTACTGTACACAGGGGAATGGACAGATCAGAATTAATAAACATTGGGGAATGGACAGATTAGATAGAACTACTGTACACAGAGGAATGGAGAGGTCAGATATAACTACTGTCCACAGGGGAATGGACAGATCAGATAGAACTACTGTACACAGGGAATGGACAGGTCAAATAAAATTACTGCGCACAGGGGAATGGACAGATCAGATAGAACTACTGTACACAGGGGAATGGACAGATCAGAACTAATGTACACTGGGGAATGGACAGATCAGATAGAACTACTGTACACAGAGGAATGGACAGATCAGATAGAACTTCTGTACACAGGAGAATGGACAGATCAGATAGAACTACTGTACACAGGGGAATGGAGAGATCAGAGGGAACTACTGCACACAGAAGAATGGACAGATCAGGGAGAACTACTGTACACAGGAATGGAGAGATCAGATATAACTACTGTACACAGGGGAATGGACAGATCAGATAGAACTACTGTACACAGAGGAATGGAGAGATCAGATAGAACTACTGCACACAGGGGAATGGACAGATCAGATAGAACTACTGTATAAAGGGGAATGGATTGATCAGATAGAACTACTGTACACAGGGGAATGGGCAGATCAGATAGAACTACTGTACACTGGGGAATGGACAGATCAGATAGAACTATTGTACAGAGGGGAATGGACAGATCAGATAGAACTAATGTACACAGGGAATGGACAGATCAAATAGAACTGCAGTACACAGGGGAATGAACAGATCAGAACTAATATACTCAGGGGAATGGAGAGATCAGATAGAACTACTGTATAAAGGGGAATGGACAGGTCAAATAGAATTACTGTACACAGGGGAATGGTCAGATCAGATAGAACTACTGTACACAGGGGAATGGACAGATCAGAACTAATGTACACAGGGGAATGGACAGATCAGAACTAATGTACACAGGGGAATGGAGAGATCAGATAGAACTACTGTACACAGGGGAATGGGCAGATCAGATAGAACTACTGTACAAAGATGAATGGAGAAATCAGATAGAACTACTGTACACAGGGGAATGGACAGATCAGAGAGAACTATTGTACACATGGGAATGGAGAGATCAGATGGAACTACTGTACACAGGGGAATGGACTGATCAGATAGAACTACTGTACACAGGGGAATGGACAGATCAGAACTAATACACTGGGGAATGGACAGATCAGATAGAACTGCTGTACACAGAGGAATGGAGAGATCAGATAGAATTACTGTACACAGGGGAATGGACAGATCAGATAGAACTCCTGTACACAGGGGAATGGACAGATCAGAACTAATGTACACAAGCGAATGGAGAGATCAGATAGAACTACTGTACACAGGGGAATGGGCAGATCAGATAGAACTATTGTACAAAGAGGAATGGAGAAATCAAATAGAACTACTGTACACAGGGGAATGGACAGATCAGAACTAATGTACTCAGGGGAATGGAGAGATCAGATAGAACTACTGTACACAGGGGAATGGGCAGATCAGATAGAACTACTGTACAAAGAGGAATGGAGAAATCAGATAGAACTACTGTACACAGGGGAATGGACAGATCAGAACTCATGTACACAGGGGAATGGACAGATCAGAACTAATGTACACAGGGGAATGGAGAGATCAGATAGAACTACTGTACACAGGGGAATGGGCAGATCAGATAGAACTACTGTACAAAGAGGAATGGAGAAATCAGATAGAACTACTGTACACAGGGGAATGGACAGATCAGAGAGAACTATTGTACACATGGGAATGGAGAGATCAGATGGAACTACTGTACACAGGGGAATGGACTGATCTGATAGAACTACTGTACACAGGGAATGGACAGGTCAAATAGAATTACTGTACACAGGGGAATGGACAGATCAGATAGAACTACTGTACACAGGGGAATGGACAGATCAGAACTAATGAACACAAGCGAATGGAGAGATCAGATAGATCTACTGTACACAGGGGAATGGGCAGATCAGATAGAACTATTGTACAAAGAGGAATGGAGAAATCAAATAGAACTACTGTACACAGGGGAATGGACAGATCAGATAGAACTACTGTACACAGAGGAATGGAGAGATCAGATAGAACTACTGTACACAGGGGAATGGACAGATCAGATAGAACTACTGTACACAGGGGAATGGACAGATCAGATAGAACTACTGTACACGGGAATGGACAGATCAGATAGAATTACTGTACACAGGGGAATGGACAGATCAGATAGAACTACTGTACACAGGGGAATGGACAGATCAGATAGAACTATTGTACACAGGGGAATGGACAGATCAGAACTAATGTACACAGGGGAATGGAGAGATCAGATGGAACTACTGTACACAGGGGAATGGGCAGATCAGATAGAACTACTGTACAAAGAGGAATGGAGAAATCAAATAGAACTACTGTACACAGGGGAATGGACAGATCAGATAGAACTACTGTACACAGAGGAATGGAGAGATCAGATAGAACTACTGTACACAGGGGAATGGACAGATCAGATAGAACTACTGTACACAGGGGAATGGACAGATCAGATAGAACTACTGTACACGGGAATGGACAGATCAGATAGAATTACTGTACACAGCGGAATGGACAGATCAGATAGAACTACTGTACACAGGGGAATGGAAAGATCAGATAGAACTATTGTACACAGGGGAATGGACAGATCAGATGGAATTACTGTGCACAGAGGAATGGACAGATCAGATAGAACTACTGTACACAGAGGAATGGAGAGATCAGATGGAACTACTGTACACAGAGGAATGGGCAAATCAGATACAACTACTGTACACAGGGGAATGGACAGATCAGATCGAACTACTCTACACAGGGGTATGGAGCGAATAGATAGAACTAATGTACACAGGGAATGGACAGATCAGATAGAACGACTGAACACAGGGGAATGGACAGATCAGATAGAACTATTGTACAGAGAGGAATGGAGAGATCAGATGGAACTACTGTACACAGGGGAATGGACTGTTCTGATAGAACTACTGTACACAGGGAATGGACAGGTCAAATAGAATTACTGTACACAGGGAATGGACAGATCAGATAGAACTACTGAACACAGGGGAATGGACAGATCAGATAGAACTATTGTACAGAGAGGAATGGAGGATCAGATAGAACTACTGTACACAGGGAATGGACAGGTCAAATAGAATTACTGTACACAGGGGAATGGACAGATCAGATAAAACTGCTGTACACAGAGGAATGGAGAGATCAGATAGAACTACTGTACACAGGGGAATGGACAGATCAGATAGAACTACTGCACACAGGGAATGGACAGGTCGAATAGAATTACTGTACACAGGGGAATGGACAGATCAGATTGAACTACTGTACACAGGGGAGTGGATAGATCAGAACTAATGTACACAGGGGAATGGAGAGATCAGATAGAACTACTGTACACGGGAATGGACAGATCAGATAGAACTATTGTACACAGGGGAATGGACAGATCAGATGGAATTACTGTGCTCAGAGGAATGGACAGATCAGATAGAAGTACTGTACACAGAGAGATGGAGAGATCAGATGGAACTACTGTACACAGGGGAGTGGACAGATCAGAACTAATGAACACAGGGGATGGAGAGATCAGATAGAACTACTGTACACAGGGGAATGGGCAGATCAGATAGAACTACTGCACAAAGAGGAATGAAGAAATCAGATAGAACTACTGTACACAGGGGAAAGGAGAGATCAGATAGAACTACTGTACACAGAGGAATGGAGAGATCAGATAGAACTACTGTACACAGGGGAATGGACAGATCAGAGAGAACTACTGTACACAGGGGAATGGACAGATCAGTTCGAACTACTGTACACAGGGGAATGGACAGATCAGATAGAACTACTGTACACAGAGGAATGGACAGGTCAGATAGAACTACTGTACACAGGGGAATGGACAGATCAGATAGAATTACTGTACACAGGGGAATGGACAGATCGGATAGAACTACTGTACATAGGGGAATCGACAGATCAGATAGAACTACTGTACACTGGGGAATGGACAGATCAGATTGAACTACTGTCCACCGAGGAATGGAGAGATCAGATAGAACTACTTTACACAGGGGAATGGACAGATCAGATAGAACTACTGTACACAGGGGAATGGACAGATCAGTTAGAACTACTGTACACGGGAATCGAGAGGTCAGATAGAATTACTGTACACAGGGGAATGGACAGATCGGATAGAACTACTGTACATAGGAGAATGGACAGATCAGATAGAACTACTGTACACTGGGGAATGGACAGATCAGATAGAACTACTGTACATAGGGGAATGAGCAGATCAGATAGCACTACTGTACACTGGGGAATGTACAGATCAGATAGAACTATTGTACACAGGGGAATGGACAGATCAGATAGAACTAGTGTACACAGGGAATGGACAGATCAGATAGAATTACTGTTCACAGGGGAATGGACAGATCAGATAGATCTACTGTACACAGGGAATGAACAGATCAGAAAGAACGACTGTATGCAGGGGAATGGAGTGATCGGATAGAACTGCTGTTCTCAGGGAATGGACAGATCAGATACAACTACTGAATACAGGGGAATGGACAGATCAAATAGAACTACTGTACACAGAGGGGAATGGAGAGATCAGATAGAACTACTGAGCACAGGGGAATGGACAGATCAGGTAGAACTACTGTACAGAGAGGAATGGAGAGATCAGATAGAACTACTGTGCACAGGGGAATGGACAGATCAGATAGAACTATTGTACACATGGGAATGGAGAGATCAGGTGGAACTATTGTCCACAGGGGAATGGACTGATCAGATATAATAAAGTACACAGGGGAATGGACATATCAGATAGAACTGCTCTGCACAGGGGAATGGACAGATCAGATAGATCTACTGTACACAGGGAATGAACAGATCAGAAAGAACGACTGTATGCAGGGGAATGGAGTGATCGGAGAGAACTGCTGTTCTCAGGGAATGGACAGATCAGATACAACTACTGTATACAGGGGGAATGGACAGATCAGATAGAACTACTGTACACAGAGTGGAATGGACAGATCAGGTAGAAATACTGTACACAGTGGAATGTACAGATCAGATAGAACTACTGCACACAGGGGAATGGACAGATCAGATAGAACTACTGTACACAGAGGAATGGACAGATCAGATTGAACTACTGTATACAGGGGAATGGACAGATCAGAGATAACTACTGTACACAGGGGAATGGACAGATCAGATAGGACTACTGCACACTGGGGAATGGACAGATCAGATAGAACTACTGTACGCAGAGGAATGGAGCGATCAGATATAACTTCTGTACACAGGGGAATGGACAGATCAGATAGAACTACTGTACACAGGGAATGTACAGGTCAAATAGAATTACTGTACACAGGGGAATGGACAGATCAGATAGAACTACTGTACACAGGGCAATGGACAGATAAGAACTAATGTACACAGATGAACGGACAGATCAGAAAGAACTACTGTATGCAGGGGAAGGGAGTGATCGGATAGAACTGCTGTTCTCAGGGAATGGACAGATCAGATACAACTACTGTATACAGGGCGAATGGACAGATCAGATAGAACTACTGTACACAGAGTGGAATGGACACATCAGGTAGAAATACTGTACAGAGTGGAATGGACAGATCAGATAGAACTACTGTTCACAGGGGAATGGACAGATCAGATAGAACTACTGCACACAGGGGAATGGACAGATCAGATAGGACGACTGCACACAGGGGAATGGACAGATCAGATAGAACTACTGTACACAGGGGAATGGACAGATCAGATAGAACTACTGTACTCAAGGGAATATACAGATCGGAGATAACTACTGTAAACAGGGGAATGGACAGATCAGATACAACTACTGTATACAGAGCAATCGACAGATCAGAAATAACTACTCTACAAAGGGGAATGGACAGATCAGATAGGACGACTGCACACAGGGGAATGGACAGATCAGATAGGACTACTGTACACAGGGGAATGGACAGATCAGATAGAACTACTGTACATCGAGGAATGGACAGGTCAAATAGAACCACTGTAGACAGGGGAATGGACAGAACAGATAGAACTACTGTACACAGGGGAATGGACAGATCCGATAGAACTACTGTACACAGGGGAATGGGCAGATCAGATAGATCTCCTGTACACAGGAAATGAACAGATCAGAAAGAACTGCTGTATGCAGGGGAATGGAGTGATCGGATAGAACTGCTGTACTTAGGGAATGGACAGATCAGATAGAACTACTGTACACAAGGGAATGGAAAGATCAGATAGATCTACTGTACACAGGGAATGGAGAGATCAGATAGAACTATTCTGCACAGGTGAATGGACAGATCAGATAGAACTACTGTACATGGGGGAATGAACAGATCAGATAGAACTGTTCTACACAGGGGAATGGACAGATTCGATAGAACTACGGTACACAGGGGAATGGAGAGATCAGATAGAACTACTGTACATAGGCGAATGGACAGATCAGATAGAACTACTTTACACAGGGGAATGGGACAGATTAGGTAGAACGAGTGTACACAGGTGAATGGAAAGACCAGATAGAACTACTGTACACTCAGGGGAATGGACAGATCAGATAGAAATACTGTACACAGTGGAATGGAGAGATCAGATAGAACAACTGTACACAGAGGAATGGACAGATCAGATTAAACTACTGTACACAGGGAACAGAGATCAGATAGAACTACTGTACACATGGGGAATGGACAGATCAGAGATAACTACTGTCCACAGGGGAATGGACAGATCAGATAGAACTACTGTACACAGGGGAATGGACAGATCAGATAGAACTACTGTACACAGGGGAATGGACAGATCAGATGGAACGACTGCACACAGCGGAATGGAGAGATCAGATAGAACTACTGTACTCAGACGAATGCACAGATCAGAAAGAATACAGTACACAGGGGAATGGACATATCAGATAGAACTGCTCTCCACAGGGGAATGGAGAGATCAGATAGAACTACTGTACACAGGGGAATGGAGTGATCAGATACAACTACTGTACACAGTGGAATGGACAGATCAGATAGAACTAATGTACACAGGGGAATGGACAGATCAGATAGAATTACTGTTCACAGGGGAATGAACAGATCAGTTAGAACTATTCTACACAGGGGAATGGACAGATTAGATAGAACTACCGTGCACAGGGGAATGGAGAGATCAGATAGATCTACTGTACACAGGCGAATGGACAGATCAGATAGAACTACTGCACACAGGGGAATGGACAGATCAGATAGAACTACTGTACACAGGGGAATAGACAGATGAGAACTAATGTACACTGGGGAATGGATAGATCAGATAGAGCTACTGTACACAGATGAACAGATAGATCAGATAGAACTACTGTACACAGGGGAATGTACAGACCAGATAGAACTACTGTACACAGGGGAATGGAGAGATCAGATAGAACTACTGTACACAGGGAATGGACAGGTCAAATAGAATTACTGTACACAGTGGAATGGACAGATCAGATAGAACTTGTGTACACAGAGGAATGGAGAGATCAGATAGAACTACTGTACACAGGGGAATGGACAGATCAGATAGATCTACTGTACACAGAGGAATGGAGAGATCAGGGAGAACTAATGTACAGAGGGGAATGGTTAGATCAGATAGAACTACTGTACACAGAGGAATGGAGAGATCAGAGATAACTACTGTACACGGGAATGGACAGATCAGATCGACCTACTGTACACAGGGGAATGGGCAGATCAGATGGAACTACGGCACACAGGGGAATGGAGAGATCAGATAGAACTACTGTACACTGGGGAATGCACATATCAGATAGAATACAGTACACAGGTGAATGGACATATCAGATAGAACTGCTGTGCACAGGGGAATGGACAGATCAGACAGAACTACTGTACACGGGAATGGAGTGATCAGATAGAACTAATGTACACAGGGGAATGGACAGATCAGATAGAACGACTGTACATCGTGGAATGGACAGATCAGATAGAACCACTGTACACACAGGGGAATGGACAGATCAGATAGAAATACTGTACACAGTGAAATGGACAGATCAGATAGGACTACTGTACACGGGAATGGACAGATAAGATAGAACTACTGTACGCTGGGGAATGGACAAATCAGATAGAACTACTGCAAACAGGGGAATGGACAGATCAGATAGAACGACTGTACACAGGGGAATGGAGTGATCAGATAGAACTCCTTTACACAGTGGAATGGACAGATCAGATAGAAATACTGCACACAGGGGAATGGACAGATCAGATAGAACTACTGTACGCAGGGAAATCGACAGATCAGATAGAACTCCTGTACACAGCGAATGGACAGATCAGATAGAACTACTGTACACAGGGGAATGGACAGATTAGATAGATCTACTGTACACAGGGAATGAACAGATCAGAAAGAACTGCTGTATGCAGGGGAATGGAGTGATCGGATAGAACTGCTGTTCTCAGGGAATGGACAGATCAGATACAACTACTGTATACAGGGGGAATGGACAGATCAGATAGAACTACTGTACACAGAGTGGAATGGACAGATCAGGTAGAAATACTGTACACAGTGGAATGGACAGATCAGATAGAACTACTGTTCACAGGGGAATGGACAGATCAGATAGAACTACTGCACACAGGGGAATGGACAGATCAGATAGTACTACTGTACACAGAGGAATGGACAGATCAGATTGAACTACCGTACACAGGGGAATGGACAGATCAGAGATAAATACTGTACACAGGGGAATGGACAGATCAGATAGAACTACTGTACACAGAGGAATGGAGAGATCAGATATAACTACTGTACACAGGGGAATGGACAGATCAGATAGAACTACTGTACACATGGAATGGACAGGTCAAATGGAATTACTGTACAGAGGGGAATGGACAGATCAGATAGAACTACTGTACACTGGGGAATGGACAGATCAGAACTAATGTACACTGGGGAATGGACAGATCAGATAGAACTACTGTACACAGATGAACGGACAGATCAGATAGAACTACTTTACACAGGGGAATGTACAGATCAGATCGAACTACTGTACACAGGGGAATGGAGAGATCAGATGGAACTACTGCACACAGGAATGGAAAGGTCAGATAAAACTACTGTACACAGTGGAATGGACAGATCAAATAGAACTAGTGTACACAGAGGAATGGAGAGATCAGATAGAACTGCTGTACACAGGGGATGGACAGATCAGATAGAACTACTGTACACTGGGGAATGGACAGATCAGAGAACTACTGTACACAGAGGAATGGACAGATCAGGTAGAAGTACTGTACACAGGAATGGAGAGATCAGATATAACTACTGTACACAGGGGAATGGACAGATCAGATAGAACTACTGCACACAGAGGAATGGAGAGATCAGATAGAACTACTGTACACAGGGGAATGGACAGATCAGATAGAACTACTGTACACAGGGGAATGGACAGATCAGATAGAACTACTGCACACAGGGAATGAACAGATCAGATAGAACTCCTCTATAAAGGGGAATGGAGTGCTCAGATAGAACTACTGTACACAAGGGAATGGGCAGATCAGATAGAACTACTGTACACTGGGGAATGGACAGATCAGATAGAACTATTGTACACAGGGGAATGGACAGATCAGATAGAACTCGTGTACACAAGGAATGGACAGATCAGATAGAATTACTGTACACAGGGGAATGGACAGATCAGAAAGAAGTACTGTACACAGGGGAATGGACAGATCAAATAGAACTACTGTACACAGGTGAATGGAGAGATCAGATAGAACTGCTGTACACAGGGGAATGGACAGATCAGATAGAACTACGGTACACAGGGGAATGGTGAGATCAGATCGAACTACTGTACACAGGGGAATGGAGAGATCAGATAGAACTACTGTGCACAGGGGAATGGACAGATCAGATAAAATTACTGTACACAGAGGAATGGAGAGATCAGGGAGAACTAATGTACACAGGGGAATGGTCAGATCAGATAGAACTACTGTACACAGAGGAATGGAGAGATCAGATATAATTACTCTACAAAGGGGAATGGACAGATCAGATAGGACTACTGCACACAGGGGAATGGACAGATCGGATAGAACTACTGTACATAGGGGAATGGACAGATCAGATAGAACTACTGTACACTGGGGAATGGACAGATCAGATAAAACTATTGTAAACAGGTGAATGGACAGATCAGATAGAACTGCTGCACACAGGTAATGAACAGATCAGATAGAACTACTGTACACAGGGGAATGGAGTGATCAGATAGAACTACTGTACACAGGGGAATGGGCAGATCAGATAGAACTACTGTACACTGGGGAATGTACAGATCAGATAGAACTATTGTACACAGGGGAATGGACAGATCAGATAGAACTAGTGTACACAGGGAATGGACAGATCAGATAGAATTACTGTTCACAGGGGAATGGACAGATCAGATAGAAGTACTGAATACAGGGGAATGGACAGATCAAATAGAACTACTGTACACAGAGGGGAATGGAGAGATCAGATAGAACTACTGAACACAGGGGAATGGACAGATCAGGTAGAACTACTGTACAGAGAGGAATGGAGAGATCAGATAGAACTACTGTGCACAGGGGAATGGACAGATCAGATAGAACTATTGCACACATGGGAATGGAGAGATCAGGTGGAACTACTGTACACAGGGGAATGGACTGATCAGATAGAACTGCTCTGCACAGGGGAATGGACAGATCAGATAGAACTACTGTACACAGGGGAATGGAGTGATCAGATACAACTACTGTACACAGGGGAATGGACAGATCAGATAGAACTCCTGTACACAGTTGAATGGACGGATCAGATAGAAATACTGCACACAGGGGAATGGACAGATCAGATAGAATTACTGTACGCAGGGGAATCGACGGATCAGATAGAACTCCTGTACACAGCGAATGGACAGATCAGATAGAACTACTGTACACAGGGGAATGGACAGATCAGATAGATCTACTGTACACAGGGAATGAACAGATCAGAAAGAACTACTGTATGCAGGGGAATGGAGTGATCGGATAGAACTGCTGTTCTCAGGGAATGGACAGATCAGATACAACTACTGTATACAGGGGGAATGGACAGATCAGATAGAACTACGGTATACAGAGTGGAATGGACAGGTCAGGTAGAAATACTGTACGCAGTGGAATGGACAGATCAGATAGAACTACTGCACACAGGTAATGAACAGATCAGATAGAACTACTGTACACAGGGGAATGGAGTGATCAGATAGAACTACTGTACACAGGGGAATGGGCAGATCAGATAGAACTACTGTACACTGGGGAATGTACAGATCAGATAGAACTATTGTACACAGGGGAATGGACAGATCAGATAGAACTAGTGTACACAGGGAATGGACAGATCAGATAGCATTACTGTTCACAGGGGAATGGACAGATCAGATAGAAGTACTGAATACAGGGGAATGGACAGATCAAATAGAACTACTGTACACAGAGGGGAATGGAGAGATCAGATAGAACTACTGAACACAGGGGAATGGACAGATCAGGTAGAACTACTGTACAGAGAGGAATGGAGAGATCAGATAGAACTACTGTGCACAGGGGAATGGACAGATCAGATAGAACTATTGCACACATGGGAATGGAGAGATCAGGTGGAACTACTGTACACAGGGGAATGGACTGACCAGATAGAATACAGTACACAGGGGAATGGACATATCAGATAGAACTGCTCTGCACAGGGGAATGGACAGATCAGATAGAACTACTGTACACAGGGGAATGGAGTGATCAGATACAACTACTGTACACAGGGGAATGGACAGATCAGATAGAACTCCTGTACACAGTGGAATGGACGGATCAGATAGAAATACTGCACACAGGGGAATGGACAGATCAGATAGAACTACTGTACGCAGGGGAATCGACAGATCAGATAGAACTCCTGTACACAGCGAATGGACAGATCAGATAGAACTACTGTACACAGGGGAATGGACAGATCAGATAGATCTACTGTACACAGGGAATGAACAGATCAGAAAGAACTACTGTATGCAGGGGAATGGAGTGATCGGATAGAACTGCTGTTCTCAGGGAATGGACAGATCAGATACAACTACTGTATACAGGGGGAATGGACAGATCAGATAGAACTACTGTACATATGGAATGGACAGGTCAAATAGAATTACTGTACAAAGTGGAATGGACAGATCAGATAGAACGACTGTTCACAGGGGAATGGACAGATCAGATAGAACTACTGCACACAGGGGAATGGACAGATCAGATAGAACTACTGTACACAGAGGAATGGATAGATCAGATTGAACTACTGTACACAGGGGAATGGACAGATCAGAGATAACTATTGTACACAGGGGAATGGACAGATCAGATAGGACTACTGCACACTGGGGAATGGACAGATCAGATAGAACTACTGTACACAGAGGAATGGAGAGATCAGATATAACTACTGTACACAGGGGAATGGACAGATCAGATAGAACTACTGTACATATGGAATGGACAGGTCAAATAGAATTACTGTACAGAGGGGAATGGACAGATCAGATAGAACTACTGCACACAGGGGAATGGACAGATCAGAACTAATGTACACTGGGGAATGGACAGATCAGATAGAACTACTGTACACAGATGAACGGACAGATCAGATAGAACTACTGTACACAGGGGAATGTACAGATCAGATAGAACTACTGTACACAGGGGAATGGAGAGATCAGATGGAACTACTGTACACAGGAATGGAACGGTCAGATAAAACTACTGTACACAGTGGAATGGACAGATCAGATAGAAATAGTGTGCACAGAGGAATGGAGAGATCAGATAGAACTGCTGTGCACAGGGGATGGACAGATCAGATAGAACTACTGTACACTGGGGAATGGACAGATCAGTGAACTACTGTACACAGAGGAATGGACAGATCCAATAGAACTACTGTACACAGAGGAATGGAGAGATCAGATAGAACTACTGTACACAGGGGAATGGACAGATCCGATAGAACTACTGTACACAGAAGAATGGACAGATCAGGTAGAAGTACTGTACACAGTAATGGAGAGATCAGATATAACTACTGTACACAGGGGAATGGACAGATCAGATAGAACTACTGCACACAGAGGAATGGAGAGATCAGATAGATAAACTCTACACAGGGGAATGGACAGATCAGATAGAACTACTGTACACAGGGGAATGGACAGATCAGATAGAACAACTGCACACAGGGAATGAACAGATCAGATAGAACTCCTCTATAAAGGGGAATGGAGTGATCAGATAGAACTACTGTACACAAGGGAATGGGCAGATCAGATAGAACTACTGTACACTGGGGAATGGACAGATCAGATAGAACTATTGTACACAGGGGAATGGACAGATCAGATAGAAATCGTGTACACAAGGAATGGACAGATCAGATAGAATTACTGTACACAAGGGAATGGACAGATCAGAAAGAAGTACGGTACACAGGGGAATGGACAGATCAAATAGAACTACTGTACACAGAGGAATGGAGAGATCAGATAGAACTGCTGTACACAGGGGAATTGACAGATCAGATAGAACTACGGTACACAGGGGAATGGTGAGATCAGATCGAACTACTGTACACAGGGGAATGGAGAGATCAGATAGAACTGCTGTACTTAGGGAATGGACAGATCAGATAGAACTATTGTCCACAAGGGAATGGAAAGATCAGATAGAATACTGTACACAGGGAATGGAGAGATCAGATAGAACTATTCTACACAGGTGAATGGACAGATCAGATAGAACTACTGTACATGGGGGAATCAACAGATCAGATAGAACTGTTCTACACAGGGAATGGACAGATCAGATAGATCTCCTGTACACAGGAAATGAACAGATCAGAAAGAACTGCTGTCTGCAGGGGAATGGAGTGATCGGATAGAACTGCTGTACTTCGGGAATGGACAGATCAGATAGAACTACTGTACACAAGGGAATGGAAAGATCAGATAGAACTGCTGTACACAGGGGAATGGAGAGATCAGATAGAACTACTGTACACAGACGAATGGACAGATCAGATAGAACTACTTTACACAGGGGAATGGACAGATCAGGTAGAACGACTGTACACAGGGGAATGGACAGATCAGATAGAACTACTGCACACAGGGGAATGGACAGATCAGATAGAACAACTGTACACAGAGGAATGGACAGATCAGATTAAACTATTGTACACAGGGAACAGAGATCAGATAGAACGACTGTACACATGGGGAATGGACAGATCAGAGATAACTACTGTCCACAGGGGAATGGACAGATCAGATAGAACTACTGCACACAGGGGAATGGACACATCAGATAGAACTGCTGTACACAAGGGAATGTACAGATCAGAAATAACTACTCTAGAAAGGGGAATGGAAAGATCAGATAGGACTACTGCACACAGGGGAATGGACAGATCAGATAGAACTACTGTACACAGGGGAATGGACAGATCAGATGGAACGACTGCACACAGGGGAATGGAGAGATCAGATAGAACTACTGTACTCAGACGAATGCACAGATCAGAAAGAATACAGTACACAGGAGAATGGACATATCAGATAGAACTGCTCTCCACAGGGGAATGTACAGATCAGATAGAATTACTGTTCACAGGGGAATGAACAGATCAGTTAGAACTACTGTACACAGGGGAATGGACAGAACAGATATAACTACTGTACACAGGGAATGGACAGATCAGATAGATCTACTGTACACAGGAATGAACAGATCAGAAAGAACTACGGTACACAGGGGAATGGAGTGATCGGATAGAACTGCTGTAGTCAGGGAATGGAAAGATCAGATAGAACTACTGTACACAGGGGAATGTACAGATCAGATAGAACGACTGTACACAGGGGAATGGACAAATCAGATAGAACTACTGAGCACAGGGAATGAACAGATCAGGTGGAACTACTGTACAAAGGGGAAATGGACAGATCAGATAGAACTACTGTACACAGGGGAATGGACAGATCAGAGAGAACTACGAAACACAGGGGAATGGACAGATCAGATACAACTACTTTACACAGGGGAATGGAGTGATCGGATAGAACTGCTGTACACAGGGGAATTGACAGATCAGATAGAACTACTGTACACAGGGGAATGGGCAGATCAGATAGAACTACTGTACACAGGGGAATGGACAGATCAGATAGAACTACTGTACACAGGGGAATGCACAGATCAGATGGAACTACTGTACTCACGGAATGGAGAGATCAGATAGAACTACTGTACACGCGGGAATGGACATATCAGATACAACGACTGAGCACAGGGGAATGGACAGATTAGATAGAATTACTGTGCACAGGGGAATGGACAGATCAGATAGAACTATTGTACACGGGAATGGAGTGATCAGATAGAACTAATGTACGCAGGGGAATGGAAAGATCAGATAGAACTGCTGTACACAGGGAATGGACAGATCAGATAGAACTACTGTACATAGAGGAATGCAGAGATCAGATAGATCTACTGTACACAGGGAATGAACAGATCAGAAAGAACTACGGTACACAGGGGAATGGAGTGATCGGATCGAACTGCGGTAGTGAGGGAATGGACAGATCAGATAGAACTACTGTATACAGCGGGAATGGAGAGATCAGATAGAACGACTGTACACAGGGAATGGAGAGATCAGGTAGAACTACTCTACACAGGGGAATGGACAGATCAGATAGAACTACTGTACACAGGGGAATGGAAAGATCAGATAGATCTACTGTACACAGGGAATGGAGAGATCAGATAGAACTACTGTACACAGGGGAATGTATAGATCAGATAGAACTACTGTACACAGGGGAATGTACATATCAGATAGAACTACTATACACAGTGGAATGGAGAGATCAGATAGAACTACTGTACACGGGAATGGACAGATCAGATAGAACTACTGTACACAGAGGAATGGAGAGATCAGATTGAACTACTGTAAACGGGAATGGACAGATCAGATAGAACTACTGTACACAGAGTGGAATGGACAGATCAGGTAGAAATACTGTACTCAGGGAATGGAGAGATCAGATAGAACGACTGTACACGGGGGAATGGACAGATCAGATACAACTACTGTACACAGGGGAATGGACAGATTAGATAGAATTACTGTGCACAGGGGAATGGACAGATCAGATAGAACGACTGTACACAGGGGAATGGAGTGATCAGATAGAACTACTGTACGCAGTCGAATGGACAGATAAGATAGAACTACTGTACACAGGGGAATGGACAGATCAGATAGAACTACTGTACACAGGGGAATGGACAGAGCAGATAGAACTACTGTGCACAGCGAATGGGCAGATCAGATAGAACTACTGTACACAGGGGAATGGACAGATCAGATAGATGTACTGTACACAGGAATGAACAGATCAGAAAGAACTACCGTACACAAGGGAATGGAGTGATCGGATAGAACTGCTGCACACAGGGAATGGAGAGATCAGGTAGAACTACTCTACACAGGGGAATGGACAGATCAGATGGAAATACTGTACACAGGGGAATGGAAAGATCAGATAGATCTACTGTACACAGGGAATGGAGAGATCAGGTAGAAATACTCTACACAGGTAAATGGACAGATCAGATAGAACTACTGTGCACAGGGGAATGGAGAGATCAGATAGAACGACTGTACACAGGGGAATGGACAGATCAGAGAGAACTATGATACACAGGGGAATGGACAGATCAGATACAACTACTGTACACAGGGGAATGGAGAGATCAGATAGAACTATTGTACACAGGGGAATGGACAGATCAGATAGAACTACTGTACACAGAGGAATGGAGAGATCTAATAGAATTACAGTGCACAAGGGAATGGACAGATCAGATAGAACTACTTTACACAGGGGAATGGACTGATCAGATAGAACTACTGTACACAGGGGAATGTACAGATCAGATAGAACTACTGTACACAGGGGAATGGACAAATCAGATACAACTACTATACACAGCGGAATGGACAGATTAGATAGAATTACCGTGCACAGGGGAATGGACAGATCAGATAGAACTACTGCACGCGGCGGAATGGACAGATCAGATAGAACTACTGTACACAGGGGAATGGACAGATCAGATAGAACTCTTGTACACAGCGAATGGACAGATCAGATAGAATTACAGTGCACAAGGGAAAGGACAGATCAGATAGAACTACATTACACAGGGGAATGGACTGATCAGATAGAACTACTGTACACCGAGGAATGGAGAGATCAGATAAAATTAGAGTGCACAGGGGAATGGACTAATCAGATCGAACTGCTGTACTCAGGGAATGGACAGATCAGATAGAACTACTGTACACGGGGTAATGGATGATCAGATACAACTAATGTACACAGGGGAATGGACAGATCAGATAGGACTACTGCACACAGGGGAATGGACAGAGCAGATAGAACTACTGTACATAGAGGAATGGAGTGATCAGATAGAACTGCTTTACAGAGGGGAATGCAGTGAGCAGATAGAACTACTGTACAAAGCGAATGGAGAGATCAGATAGAACTACTGTACACAGGGAATGGACAGAGCAGATAGATCTACTGTACACAAGGAATGAAAGATCAGAAAGAACTACTGTGCACAGGGGAATGGAGTGATCGGATAGAACTGCTGTACTCAGGGAATGGACAGATCAGATAGAACTACTGTATACAGGGGGGATGGAGAGTTCAGATAAAACTACTGTACACAGGGGAATGGACAGATCAGATAGAACTATTGTACAGAGCGGAATGGACAGATCAGATAGAACTACTATACACAGGGGAATGGAATGATCAGATAGATCAACTGTACACTGGGGAATGGACAGATCAGATAGAACGACTGTACACAGGGGAATGGACAAATCAGATAGAACTACTGTACACAGGGAATGGAGAGATCAGATAAAACTACTCTACACAGGGGAATGGACAGATCAGACAAAACTACTGTACACAGAGGAATGGAGAGATCAGATGAAACTAATGGACACAGGGGAATGCACAGAACAGATAGAATTACTGTGCACAGGGGAATGGACAGATCAGATCGAACTACTATACACAGGGGAATGGAATGATCAGATAGATCAACTGTACACTGGGGAATGGACAGATCAGATAGAACGACTGTACACAGGGGAATGGACAAATCAGATAGAACTACTGTGCACAGGGAATGAACAGATCAGGTAGAACTACTCTGCACAGGGAAATGGACAGATCAGATAGAACTACTGTATACAGGGGGAATGGAGAAATCAGATAGAACTACTGTACACAGGGGAATGGAAAGATCAGATAGATCTACTGTACACAAGGAATGGAGAAATCAGGTAGAACTACTCTACACAGGGGGATCGACAGATCAGATAGAATTACTGTTCACAGGGGAATGAACAGATCAGTTAGAACTACTGTACACAGGGGAATGGACAGAACAGATATAACTACTGTACACAGGGAATGGACAGCTCAGATAGAATTACTGTAAACAGGGAATGGACAGATCAGATAGAACTACTGCACACAGGGGAATGGACAGATCAGATTGAACTACTGTACACAGAGAATGGACAGATCTGATAGAACTACTGTACACAGGTGATATGAACAGATTAGATAGAACTACTGTACACAGGGGAATGGACAGATCAGATAGAACAACTGTACACAGGGGAATGGACAGAGCAGATAGAACTACTGTGCACAGCGAATGGACAGATCAGATAGAACTACTGTACAGAGGGGAATGGACAGATCAGATAGAACTACTGTACACAGAGGAATGGACAGATCAGATAGAACTTCTGTACACAGGGGAATGTACAGATCAAATAGAACTACTGTACACAGAGGAATGGATAGATCTGATAGAACTACTGTACACAGGGGAATGGAAAGATCAGATAGATCTACTGTACACAGGAATGAACAGATCAGAAAGAACTACGGTACACAGGGGAATGGAGTGATCGGATAGAACTGCTGTAGTCAGGGAATGGAAAGATCAGATAGAACTACTGTACACAGGGGAATGTACAGATCAGATAGAACGACTGTACACAGGGGAATGGACAAATCAGATAGAACTACTGAGCACAGGGAATGAACAGATCAGGTGGAACTACTGTACAAAGGGGAAATGGACAGATCAGATAGAACTACTGTGCACAGAGGAATGGAGAGATCAGATAGAACCACTTTACACAGGGGAATGGACAGATCAGAGAGAACTACGAAACACAGGGGAATGGACAGATCAGATACAACTACTTTACACAGGGGAATGGAGTGATCGGATAGAACTGCTGCATACAGGGAGAATGGAGAGTTCAGATAGAACTACTGCACACAGGGTAATGGGCAGATCAGGTAGAACTATTGTACACAGGGGAATGCAGTGATCAGATAGAACTACTGTACACAGGGGAATTGACAGATCAGATAGAACTACTGTACACAGGGGAATGGGCAGATCAGATAGAACTACTGTACACAGGGGAATGGACAGATCAGATAGAACTACTGTACACAGGGGAATGCACAGATCAGATAGAACTACTGTACACAGGGAATGGGCAGATCAGATAGAACTACTGTACACAGAGGAATGGACAGATCAGATAGAACTACTGTACACAGGGGAATGTACAGATCAGAGAGAACTACTGTACACAGGGGAATGGGCAGATCAGATAGAACTACTGTACACAGGGGAATGTACAGATCAGATAGAACTACTGTACACAGAGGAATGTAGAGATCAGATGGAACTACTGTACTCACGGAATGGAGAGATCAGATAGAACTACTGTACACGCGGGAATGGACATATCAGATACAACGACTGAGCACAGGGGAATGGACAGATTAGATAGAATTACTGTGCACAGGGGAATGGACAGATCAGATAGAACTATTGTACACGGGAATGGAGTGATCAGATAGAACTAATGTACGCAGGGGAATGGAAAGATCAGATAGAACTGCTGTACACAGGGAATGGACAGATCAGATAGAACTACTGTACACACGGGCAATGGACAGATCAGATAAAACTACTGTACATAGAGGAATGCAGAGATCAGATGGAACTAATGCACACAGGGGAATGGACAGATCAGATAGAACTCCTGTACACAGGGGAATAGACAGAGCAGATAGAACTCCTGTGCGCAGCGAATGGACAGATCAGATAGATCTACTGTACACAGGGAATGAACAGATCAGAAAGAACTACGGTACACAGGGGAATGGAGTGATCGGATCGAACTGCGGTAGTGAGGGAATCGACAGATCAGATAGAACTACTGTATACAGTGGGAATGGAGAGATCAGATAGAACGACTGTACACAGGGAATGGAGAGATCAGGTAGAACTACTCTGCACAGGGGAATGGACAGATCAGATAGAACTACTGTACACAGGGGAATGGAAAGATCAGATAGATCTACTGTACACAGGGAATGGAGTGATCAGATAGAACTACTGTACACAGGGGAATGTACATATCAGATAGAACTACTATGCACAGTGGAATGGAGAGATCAGATAGAACTACTGTACACGGGAATGGACAGATCAGATAGAACTACTGTACACAGAGGAATGGAGAGATCAGATTGAACTACTGTAAACGGGAATGGACAGATCAGATAGAACTACTGTACACAGAGTGGAATGGACAGATCAGGTATAAATACTGTATTCAGGGAATGGAGAGATCAGATAGAACGACTGTACACGGGGGAATGGACAGATCAGATACAACTACTGTACACAGGGGAATGGACAGATTAGATAGAATTACTGTGCACAGGGGAATGGACAGATCAGATAGAACTACTGTACACAGGGGAATGGAGTGATCAGATAGAACTACTGTACGCAGTCGAATGGACAGATCAGATAGAACTACTGTACACAGGGGAATGGACAGATCAGATAGAACTACTGTACACAGGGGAATGGACAGAGCAGATAGAACTACTGTGCACAGCGAATGGGCAGATCAGATAGAACTACTGTACACAGGGGAATGGACAGATCAGATAGATGTACTGTACACAGGAATGAACAGATCAGAAAGAACTACGGTACACAAGGGAATGGAGTGATCGGATAGAACTGCTGCACACAGGGAATGGAGAGATCAGGTAGAACTACTCTACACAGGGGAATGGACAGATCAGATAGAAATACTGTACACAGGGGAATGGAAAGATCAGATAGAACGACTGTACACAGGGGAATGGACAGATCAGAGAGAACTATGATACACAGGGGAATGGACAGATCAGATACAACTACTGTACACAGGGGAATGGAGAGATCAGATAGAACTACTGCACGCGGCGGAATGGACAGATCAGATAGAACTACTGTACACAGGGGAATGGACAGATCAGATAGAACTCTTGTACACAGCGAATGGACAGATCAGTTAGAATTACAGTGCACAAGGGAAAGGACAGATCAGAATGAACTACATTACACAGGGGAATGGACTGATCAGATAGAACTACTGTACACCGAGGAATGGAGAGATCAGATAAAATTACAGTGCACAGGGGAATGGACTAATCAGATCGAACTGCTGTACTCAGTGAATGGACAGATCAGATAGAACTACTGTACACGGGGGAATGGATGATCAGATACAACGAATGTACACAGGGGAATGGACAGATCAGATAGGACTACTGCACACAGGGGAATGGACAGAGCAGATAGAACTACTGTACATAGAGGAATGGAGTGATCAGATAGAACTGCTTTACAGAGGGGAATGCAGTGAGCAGATAGAACTACTGTACAAAGCGAATGGAGAGATTAGATAGAACTACTGTACACAGGGAATGGACAGATCAGATAGATCTACTGTACACAAGGAATGAACAGATCAGAAAGAACTACTGTGCACAGGGGAATGGAGTGATCGGATAGAACTGCTGTAGTCAGGGAATGGACAGATCAGATAGAACTACTGTATACAGGGGGGATGGAGAGTTCAGATAAAACTACTGTACACAGGGGAATGGACAGATCAGATAGAACTATTGTACAGAGCGGAATGGACAGATCAGATAGAACTACTGGACACAGGGGAATGGAGTGATCAGATAGAACTACTGTACACAGGGGAATGGAAATATCAGATATATCTACTTTACACAGGGAATGGAGCGATCAGGTAGAACTACTGTACACAGAGGGGATTGGACAAATCAGATAGAACTACTGTACACAGGGAATGGAGAGATCAGATAAAACTACTCTACACAGGGGAATGGACAGATCAGACAGAACTACTGTACACAGAGGAATGGAGAGATCAGATGAAACTAATGTACACAGGGGAATGCACAGAACAGATAGAATTACTGTGCACAGGGGAATGGACAGATCAGATCGAACTACTATACACAGGGGAATGGAATGATCAGATAGATCAACTGTACACTGGGGAATGGACAGATCAGATAGAACGACTGTACACAGGGGAATGGACAAATCAGATAGAACTACTGTGCACAGGGAATGAACAGATCAGGTGGAACTACTGTACAAAGGGGAATGGGGTGATCAGATAGTACTACTCTGCACAGGGGAATGGACATATCAGGTAGAACTACTCTGCACAGGGAAATGGACAGATCAGATAGAACTACTGTACACAGAGGGGAATGGACAGATCAGATAGTACTAATGTACATAGTGAATGGAGAGAACAGATAGAACTACTGTACACGTAAGAATGGACAGATCAGATAGAACTACTGTACACACAGGGGAATGGACAGATCAGATAGAAATACTATACACAGTGGAATGGACAGATCAGATAGAACTACTGTACACAGAGGAATGAACAGATCAGATAGAACTACTGTACACAGAGGAATGAACAGATCAGATAGAACTACTGTACACAGGGGAATGGACAGAACAGATATAACTACTGTACACAGGGAATGGACAGATCAGATAGAATTACTGTAAACAGGGAATGGACAGATCAGATAGAACTACTGTACACAGGGGAATGGACAGAGCAGATAGAACTACTGTACACAGAGGAATGAACAGATCAGATAGAACTACTGTACACAGGGGAATGGACAGAACAGATATAACTACTGTACACAGGGAATGGACAGATCAGATAGAATTACTGTAAACAGGGAATGGACAGATCAGATAGAACTACTGTACACAGAGAATGGACAGATCTGATAGAACTACTGTACACAGGTGATATGAAGAGATTAGATAGAACTACTGTACACAGGGGAATGGACAGATCAGATAGAACTACTGTACACAGGGGAATGGACAGAGCAGATAGAACTACGGTACACAGGGGAATGGAGTGATCGGATAGAACTGCTGTCGTCAGGGAATGGAAAGATCAGATAGAACTACTGTACACAGGGGAATGTACAGATCATGTAGAACGACTGTACACAGGGGAATGGACAAATCAGATAGAACTACTGAGCACAGGGAATGAACAGATCAGGTGGAACTACTGTAAAAAGGGGAAATGGACAGATCATATAGAACTACTGTGCACAGAGGAATGGAGAGATCAGATAGAACTACTGTACAGAGGGGAATGGACAGATCAGATAGAAGTACTGTACACAGAGGAATGGATAGATCTGATAGAAATACTGTACACAGGGGAATGGAAAGATCAGATAGATCTACTGTACATAGTCGAATGGACAGATCAGATAGAACTACTGTACACAGGGGAATGGACAGATCAGATAGAAATACTGTACACAGGGGAATGGAAAGATCAGATAGATCTACTGTACACAGGGAATGGAGAGATCAGGTAGAAATACTCTACACAGGTAAATGGACAGATCAGATAGAACTGCTGTGCACAGGGG
Organism: Pristiophorus japonicus; assembly: GCF_044704955.1. Lineage (NCBI taxonomy): Eukaryota > Metazoa > Chordata > Chondrichthyes > Pristiophoridae > Pristiophorus > Pristiophorus japonicus. The sequence continues at coordinate 9,951,002 of NC_092010.1, forward strand.
AATGGAGAGATCAGATTGAACGACTGTACACAGGGGAATGGACAGATCAGAGAGAACTATGATACACAGGGGAATGGACAGATAAGATACAACTACTTTACACAGGGGAATGGAGAGATCAGATAGAACTATTGTACACAGGGGAATGGACAGATCAGATAGAACTACTGTACACAGAGGAATGGAGAGATCAAATAGAATTACGGTGCACAAGGGAATGGACAGATCAGATAGAACTACTTTACACAGGGAATGGACTGATCAGATAGAACTACTGTACACAGGGGAATGTACAGATCAGATAGAACTACTGTACACAGGGGAATGGACAAATCAGATACAACTACTATACACTGGGGAATGTACAGATCAGATAGAACTATTGTACACAGGGGAATGGACAGATCAGATAGAACTACTGTACACAGAGGAATGAAGTGATCAGATAGAACTACTGCACGCGGCGGAATGGACAGATCAGATAGAACTACTGTACACAGGGGAATGGACAGATCAGATAGAACTCTTGTACACAGCGAATGGACAGATCAGATAGAATTACAGTGCACAAAGGAATGGACAGATCAGATAGAACTGCATTACACAGGGGAATGGACTGATCAGATAGAACTACTGTACACCGAGGAATGGAGAGATCAGATAGAACTACTATATACAGGGGAATGGGCAGATCAGATAGAACTAGTGTGCACAGGGGAATGTACAGATCAGGTAGAACTACTGTATACAGAGGAATGGAGAGATCAGAGAGAACTACTGTTCACAGGGAATGAACTGATCAGATAGAACTACTGTACACAGGGGAATGGAATGATCGGATAGAACTGCTGTACTCAGGGAATGGACAGATCAGATAGAACTCCTGTATACAGCGGGAATGGAGTGATCAGATAGGACTACTGTACACAGGGGAATGGAAAGATCAGATAGATCTACTGTACACAGAAAATGGAGAGATCAGGTAGAACTACTCCACACAGGGGAATGGACAGATCAGATAGAACTACTGCACACAGAGGAATGGAGAGATCAGATAAAATTACAGTGCACAGGGGAATGGACAGATCAGATCGAACTGCTGTACTCAGGGAATGGACAGATCAGATAGAACTACTGTACACGGGGGAATGGATGATCAGATACAACGAATGTACACAGGGGAATGGACGGATCAGATAGGACTACTGCACACAGGGGAATGGACAGAGCAGATAGAACTACTGTACATAGAGGAATTGACAGATCAGATAGAACCACTCTGCACAGGTAAATGGAGATTTCAAAAAGAACTACTGTACACAGGGGAATGGACAGATCAGATGGAACGACTGCACGCAGGGGAATGGACAGATCAGATAGAATACAGTACACAGGGGGATGGACATATCAGATTGAACTACTGTACACAGGGGAATGGAGTGATCAGATAGAACTGCTTTACAGACGGGAATGCAGTGAGCAGATAGAACTACTGTACAAAGCGAATGGAGTGATCAGATAGATCTACTGTACACAAGGAATGAACAGATCAGAAAGAACTACTGTGCACAGGGGAATGGAGTGATCGGATTGAACTGCTGTGCTCAGGGAATGGACAGATCAGATAGAACTACTGTATACAGGGGGGATGGATAGTTCAGATAAAACTACTGTACACAGGGGAATGGAAAGATCAGAGAGATCTACTGTACACAGGGAATGGATAGATCAGGTAGAACTACTCTACACAGGGGAATGGACAGATCAGGTAGAACTATTGTACAGAGCGTAATGGACAGATCAGATAGAACTACTGGACACAGGGGAATGGAGTGATCAGATAGAACTACTGTACACAGGGGAATCGACAGATCAGATAGAACTAATGTACACAGGGGAATGGGCAGATCAGATAGAATGACTGTACACAGGGGAATGGAGTGATCAGATAGAACTACTGTACACAGGGAATTGTCAAATCAGATAGAATTAATGTAAACGGAATGGACAGATCAGATAGAAGTACTGTACACAGGGGAATGGACAGATCAGATAGAACTCCTGTACACAGCGAATGGACAGATCAGACAGAACTACTGTACACAAGGGAATGGACAGATCAGAAAGAACTACTGTACACAGGGGAATGGTGTGATCGGATAGAACTGCTGTCCTCTGTGAATGGACAGATCAGATAGAACTACTGTATACAGGGGGAATGAAGAGTTCAGATAGAACTACTGTACACAGGGGAATGGAAAGATCAGATATATCTACTGTACACAGGGAATGGAGCGATCAGGTAGAAGTACTGTACACAGGGGAATGGACAGATCAGATAGAACTACTGTACACGGGAATGGAGAGATCAGATAGAACTACTGTACACAGGGGAATGGAGTGATCAGATAGAACTACTGTACACAGGGGAATGGACAGATCAGATGGAACTACTGCACACAGGGGAATGGACAGATCAGATAGAATAGAGTACACAGGGGGATGGAGTGATCAGATAGAACTGCTTTACAGAGGGGAATGCAGTGAGCAGATAGAACTACTGTACAAAGCGAATGGAGAGATCAGATAGAACTACTGTACACAGGGAATCGACAGATCAGATAGATCTGCTGTACACAAGGAATGAACAGATCAGAAAGAACTACTGTGCACAGGGGAATGGAGTGATCGGATAGAACTGCTGTACTCAGGGAATGGACAGATCAGATAGAACTACTGTATACAGGGGGGATGGAGAGTTCAGATAAAACTACTGTACACAGGGGAATGGAAAGATCAGAGAGATCTACTGTACACAAGGAATGGATAGATCAGGTAGAACTACGCTACACAGGGGAATGGAGAGATCAGGTAGAATTACTCTACACAGGGGAATGGACAGATCAGATAGAACTATTGTACAGAGCGAATGGACAGATCAGACAGAACTACTGTACACAAGGGAATGGACAGATCAGAAAGAACTACTGTACACAGGGGAATGGTGTGATCGGATAGAACTGCTGTCCTCTGTGAATGGACAGATCAGATAGAACTACTGTATACAGGGGGAATGAAGAGTTCAGATAGAACTACTGTACACAGGGGAATGGAAAGATCAGATATATCTACTGTACACAGGGAATGGAGCGATCAGGTAGAACTACTGTACACAGGGGAATGGACAGATCAGATAGAACTACTGTACACGGGAATGGAGAGATCAGATAGAACTACTGTACACAGGGGAATGGAGTGATCAGATAGAACTACTGTACACAGGGGAATGGACAGATCAGATGGAACTACTGCACACAGGGGAATGGACAGATCAGATAGAATAGAGTACACAGGGGGATGGAGTGATCAGATAGAACTGCTTTACAGAGGGGAATGCAGTGAGCAGATAGAACTACTGTACAAAGCGAATGGAGAGATCAGATAGAACTACTGTACACAGGGAATGGACAGATCAGATAGATCTACTGTACACAAGAAATGAACAGATCAGAAAGAACTACTGTGCACAGGGGAATGGAGTGATCAGATAGAACTGCTGTACTCAGGGAATGGACAGATCAGATAGAACTACTGAATACAGGGGGGATGGAGAGTTCAGATAAAACTACTGTACACAGGGGAATGGAAAGATCAGAGAGATCTACTGTACACAGGGAATGGATAGATCAGGTAGAACTACTCTACACAGGGGAATGGAGAGATCAGGTAGAATTACTCTACACAGGGGAATGGACAGATCAGATAGAACTATTGTACAGAGCGGAATGGACAGATCAGATAGAACTACTGGACACAGGGGAATGGAGTGATCAGATAGAACTACTGTACACAGGGGAATGGACAGATCAGATAGAACTAATGTACACAGGGGAATGGACAGATCAGATAGAATGACTGTACACAGGGGAATGGAGTGATCAGATAGAACTACTGTACACAGGGAATTGTCAAATCAGATAGAATTAATGTAAACAGGGAATGGACAGATCAGATAGAACTACTGTACATAAGGGCAATGGACAGATCAGATAGAACTACTGTACACAGGGATATGGACAGATCAGATACAACTCTGTACACAGTGGAATAGACAGATCAGATAGAACTACTGTACACAGGGGAATGGAGTGATCAGATAGAACTATTGTGCACAGAGGAATGTACAGATCAGATAGAACTACTGTCCACAGGGGTATGGAGAGATCAGATAGAAGTACTGTACACAGGGGAATGGACAGATCAGATAGAACTCCTGCACACAGCGAATGGACAGATGAGACAGAACTACTGTACACAAGGGAATGGACAGATCAGAAAGAACTACTGTACACAGGGGAATGGTGTGATCGGATAGAACTGCTGTCCTCTGTGAATGGACAGATCAGATAGAACTACTGTATACAGGGGGAATGAAGAGTTCAGATAGAACTACTGTACACAGGGGAATGGAAAGATCAGATATATCTACTGTACACAGGGAATGGAGCGATCAGGTAGAACTACTGTACACAGGGGAATGGACAGATCAGATAGAACTACTGTACACGGGAATGGAGAGATCAGATAGAACTACTGTACACAGGGGAATGGAGTGATCAGATAGAACTACTGTACACAGGGGAATGGACAGATCAGATGGAACTACTGCACACAGGGGAATGGACAGATCAGATAGAATAGAGTACACAGGGGGATGGAGTGATCAGATAGAACTGCTTTGCAGAGGGGAATGCAGTGAGCAGATAGAACTACTGTACAAAGCGAATGGAGAGATCAGATAGAACTACTGTACACAGGGAATGGACAGATCAGATAGATCTACTGTACACAAGAAATGAACAGATCAGAAAGAACTACTGTGCACAGGGGAATGGAGTGATCAGATAGAACTACTGTACACAGGGGAATGGACAGATCAGATAGAACAACTGTACACAGAGAAATGGAGAGATCAGATGGAACTAATGTCCACAGGGGAATGCACAGATCAGATAGAACTACTGTACACAGAGGGGAATGGACAAATCAGATAGAACTGCTGTATACAGGGAATGGAGAGATCAGATAGAACTACTCTACACAGGGGACTGGACAGATCAGACAGAACTACTGTACACAGAGGAATGGAGAGATCAGATGAAACTAATGTACACAGGGGAATGCACAGAACGGATAGAATTACTGTGCACAGGGGAATGGACAGATCAGATAGAACTACTATACACAGGGGGATGGAATGATCAGATAGATCAACTGTACACTGGGGAATGGACAGATCAGATAGAACTACTTTGCACAGGGAATGAACAGATCAGTTGTAACTACTGTACAAAGGGGAATGGAGTGATCAGATAGAACTACTCTGCACAGGGGAATGGACATATCAGGTAGAACTACTCTGCACAGGGAAATGGACAGATCAGATAGAACTACTGTACACAGAGGGGAATGGACAGATCAGATAGTACTACTGTACATAGTGAATGGAGAGATCAGATAGAACTACTGTACACGTAGGAATGGACAGATCAGATAGAACTACTGTACACACAGGGGAATGGACAGATCAGATAGAAATACTGTACACAGTGGAATGGACAGATCAGATAGAAATACTGTACACAGTGGAATGGACAGATCAGATAGAACTACTGTACACAGGAATGAACAGATCAGATAGAACTACTGTACACAGGGAAATGGACAGAACAGATATAACTCCTGTACACAGGGAATGGACAGATCAGATAGAATTACTGTAAACAGGGAATGGACAGATCAGATAGAACTACTGCACACACGGGCAATGGACAGATCAGATAGAACTACTGTACATAGAGGAATGCAGAGATCAGATGGAACTAATGCACACAGGGGAATGGACAGATCAGATAGAACTCCTGTACACAGGGGAATAGACAGAGCAGATAGAACTCCTGTGCACAGCGAATGGACAGATCAGATAGATCTACTGTACACAGGGAATGAACAGATCAGAAAGAACTACGGTACACAGGGGAATGGAGTGATCGGATCGAACTGCGGTAGTGAGGGAATGGACAGATCAGATAGAACTACTGTATACAGCGGGAATGGAGAGATCAGATAGAACGACTGTACACAGGGAATGGAGAGATCAGGTAGAACTACTCTACACAGGGGAATGGACAGATCAGATAGAACTACTGTACACAGGGGAATGGAAAGATCAGATAGATCTACTGTACACAGGGAATGGAGAGATCAGATAGAACTACTGTACGCAGGGGAATGTATAGATCAGATAGAACTACTGTACACAGGGGAATGTACATATCAGATCGAACTACTATACACAGTGGAATGGAGAGATCAGATAGAACTACTGTACACGGGAATGGACAGATCAGATAGAACTTCTGTACACAGAGGAATGGAGAGATCAGATTGAACTACTGTAAACGGGAATGGACAGATCAGATAGAACTACTGTACACAGAGTGGAATGGACAGATCAGGTAGAAATACTGTACTCAGGGAATGGAGAGATCAGATAGAGCGACTGTACACGGGGGAATGGACAGATCAGATAGAACTCTTGTACACAGCGAATGGACAGATCAGATAGAATTACAGTGCACAAGGGAATGGACAGATCAGATAGAACTACATTACACAGGGGAATGGACTGATCAGATAGAACTACTGTACACCGAGGAATGGAGAGATCAGATAGAACTACTGTATACAGGGGAATGGGCAGATCAGATAGAACTAGTGTGCACAGGGGAATGTACAGATCAGGTAGAACTACTGTATACAGAGGAATGGAGAGATCAGAGAGAACTACTGTTCACAGGGAATGAACAGATCAGATAGAACTACTGTACACAGGGGAATGGAATGATCGGATAGAACTGCTGTACTCAGGGAATGGACAGATCAGATAGAACTCCTGTATACAGCGGGAATGGAGTGATCAGATAGGACTACTGTACACAGGGGAATGGAAAGATCAGATAGATCTACTGTACACAGAAAATGGAGAGATCAGGTAGAACTACTCCACACAGGGGAATGGACAGATCAGATAGAACTACTGTACACAGAGGGATGGAGAGATCAGATAAAATTACAGTGCACAGGGGAATGGACAGATCAGATCGAACTGCTGTACTCAGGGAATGGACAGATCAGATAGAACTACTGTACACGGGGGAATGGATGATCAGATACAACGAATGTACACAGGGGAATGGACGGATCAGATAGGACTACTGCACACAGGGGAATCGACAGAGCAGATAGAACTACTGTACACAGAGGAATGAAGTGATCAGATAGAACTACTGCACGCGGCGGAATGGACAGATCAGATAGAACTCTTGTACACAGCGAATGGACAGATCAGATAGAATTACAGTGCACAAGGGAATGGACAGATCAGATAGAACTACATTACACAGGGGAATGAACTGATCAGATAGAACTACTGTACACCGAGGAATGGAGAGATCAGATAGAACTACTGTATACAGGGGAATGGGCAGATCAGATAGAACGAGTGTGCACAGGGGAATGTACAGATCAGGTAGAACTACTGTATACAGAGGAATGGAGAGATCAGAGAGAACTTCTGTTCACAGGGAATGAACAGATCAGATAGAACTACTGTACACAGGGGAATGGAATGATCGGATAGAACTGCTGTACTCAGGGAATGGACAGATCAGATAGAACTCCTGTATACAGCGGGAATGGAGTGATCAGATAGGACTACTGTACACAGGGGAATGGAAAGATCAGATAGATCTACTGTACACAGAAAATGGAGAGATCAGGTAGAACTACTGTACACAGGGGAATGGACAGATCAGATAGAACTACTGTACACGGGAATGGAGAGATCAGATAGAACTACTGTACACAGGGGAATGGAGTGATCAGATAAAACTACTGTACACAGGGGAATGGAGTGATCAGATAGAACTACTGTACACAGGGGAATGGGCAGATCAGATGGAACTACTGCACACAGGGGAATGGACAGATCAGATAGAATAGAGTACACAGGGGGATGGAGTGATCACATAGAACTGCTTTACAGAGGGGAATGCAGTGAGCAGATAGAACTACTGTACAAAGCGAATGGAGAGATCAGATAGAACTACTGTACACAGGGAATGGACAGATCAGATAGATCTACTGTACACAAGAAATGAACAGATCAGAAAGAACTACTGTGCACAGGGGAATGGAGTGATCAGATAGAACTGCTGTACTCAGGGAATGGACAGATCAGATAGAACTACTGTATACAGGGGGGATGGAGAGTTCAGATAAAACTACTGTACACAGGGGAATGGAAAGATCAGAGAGATCTACTGTACACAGGGGAATGGAAAGATCAGATAGATCTACTGTACACAAGGAATGGAGAAATCAGGTAGAACTACTCTACACAGGGGGATCGACAGATCAGATAGAATTACTGTTCACAGGGGAATGAACAGATCAGTTAGAACTACTGTACACAGGGGAATGGACAGAACAGATATAACTACTGTACACAGGGAATGGACAGCTCAGATAGAATTACTGTAAACAGGGAATGGACAGATCAGATAGAACTACTGCACACAGGGGAATGGACAGATCAGATTGAACTACTGTACACAGAGAATGGACAGATCTGATAGAACTACTGTACACAGGTGATATGAACAGATTAGATAGAACTACTGTACACAGGGGAATGGACAGATCAGATAGAACAACTGTACACAGGGGAATGGACAGAGCAGATAGAACTACTGTGCACAGCGAATGGACAGATCAGATAGAACTACTGTACAGAGGGGAATGGACAGATCAGATAGAACTACTGTACACAGAGGAATGGACAGATCAGATAGAACTTCTGTACACAGGGGAATGTACAGATCAAATAGAACTACTGTACACAGAGGAATGGATAGATCTGATAGAACTACTGTACACAGGGGAATGGAAAGATCAGATAGATCTACTGTACACAGGAATGAACAGATCAGAAAGAACTACGGTACACAGGGGAATGGAGTGATCGGATAGAACTGCTGTAGTCAGGGAATGGAAAGATCAGATAGAACTACTGTACACAGGGGAATGTACAGATCAGATAGAACGACTGTACACAGGGGAATGGACAAATCAGATAGAACTACTGAGCACAGGGAATGAACAGATCAGGTGGAACTACTGTACAAAGGGGAAATGGACAGATCAGATAGAACTACTGTGCACAGAGGAATGGAGAGATCAGATAGAACCACTTTACACAGGGGAATGGACAGATCAGAGAGAACTACGAAACACAGGGGAATGGACAGATCAGATACAACTACTTTACACAGGGGAATGGAGTGATCGGATAGAACTGCTGCATACAGGGAGAATGGAGAGTTCAGATAGAACTACTGCACACAGGGTAATGGACAGATCAGGTAGAACTATTGTACACAGGGGAATGCAGTGATCAGATAGAACTACTGTACACAGGGGAATTGACAGATCAGATAGAACTACTGTACACAGGGGAATGGGCAGATCAGATAGAACTACTGTACACAGGGGAATGGACAGATCAGATAGAACTACTGTACACAGGGGAATGCACAGATCAGATAGAACTACTGTACACAGGGAATGGGCAGATCAGATAGAACTACTGTACACAGAGGAATGGACAGATCAGATAGAACTACTGTACACAGGGGAATGTACAGATCAGAGAGAACTACTGTACACAGGGGAATGGGCAGATCAGATAGAACTACTGTACACAGGGGAATGTACAGATCAGATAGAACTACTGTACACAGAGGAATGTAGAGATCAGATGGAACTACTGTACTCACGGAATGGAGAGATCAGATAGAACTACTGTACACGCGGGAATGGACATATCAGATACAACGACTGAGCACAGGGGAATGGACAGATTAGATAGAATTACTGTGCACAGGGGAATGGACAGATCAGATAGAACTATTGTACACGGGAATGGAGTGATCAGATAGAACTAATGTACGCAGGGGAATGGAAAGATCAGATAGAACTGCTGTACACAGGGAATGGACAGATCAGATAGAACTACTGTACACACGGGCAATGGACAGATCAGATAAAACTACTGTACATAGAGGAATGCAGAGATCAGATGGAACTAATGCACACAGGGGAATGGACAGATCAGATAGAACTCCTGCACACAGGGGAATAGACAGAGCAGATAGAACTCCTGTGCGCAGCGAATGGACAGATCAGATAGATCTACTGTACACAGGGAATGAACAGATCAGAAAGAACTACGGTACACAGGGGAATGGAGTGATCGGATCGAACTGCGGTAGTGAGGGAATCGACAGATCAGATAGAACTACTGTATACAGTGGGAATGGAGAGATCAGATAGAACGACTGTACACAGGGAATGGAGAGATCAGGTAGAACTACTCTGCACAGGGGAATGGACAGATCAGATAGAACTACTGTACACAGGGGAATGGAAAGATCAGATAGATCTACTGTACACAGGGAATGGAGTGATCAGATAGAACTACTGTACACAGGGGAATGTACATATCAGATAGAACTACTATGCACAGTGGAATGGAGAGATCAGATAGAACTACTGTACACGGGAATGGACAGATCAGATAGAACTACTGTACACAGAGGAATGGAGAGATCAGATTGAACTACTGTAAACGGGAATGGACAGATCAGATAGAACTACTGTACACAGAGTGGAATGGACAGATCAGGTATAAATACTGTATTCAGGGAATGGAGAGATCAGATAGAACGACTGTACACGGGGGAATGGACAGATCAGATACAACTACTGTACACAGGGGAATGGACAGATTAGATAGAATTACTGTGCACAGGGGAATGGACAGATCAGATAGAACTACTGTACACAGGGGAATGGAGTGATCAGATAGAACTACTGTACGCAGTCGAATGGACAGATCAGATAGAACTACTGTACACAGGGGAATGGACAGATCAGATAGAACTACTGTACACAGGGGAATGGACAGAGCAGATAGAACTACTGTGCACAGCGAATGGGCAGATCAGATAGAACTACTGTACACAGGGGAATGGACAGATCAGATAGATGTACTGTACACAGGAATGAACAGATCAGAAAGAACTACGGTACACAAGGGAATGGAGTGATCGGATAGAACTGCTGCACACAGGGAATGGAGAGATCAGGTAGAACTACTCTACACAGGGGAATGGACAGATCAGATAGAAATACTGTACACAGGGGAATGGAAAGATCTGATAGAACGACTGTACACAGGGGAATGGACAGATCAGAGAGAACTATGATACACAGGGGAATGGACAGATCAGATACAACTACTGTACACAGGGGAATGGAGAGATCAGATAGAACTACTGCACGCGGCGGAATGGACAGATCAGATAGAACTACTGTACACAGGGGAATGGACAGATCAGATAGAACTCTTGTACACAGCGAATGGACAGATCAGTTAGAATTACAGTGCACAAGGGAAAGGACAGATCAGATAGAACTACATTACACAGGGGAATGGACTGATCAGATAGAACTACTGTACACCGAGGAATGGAGAGATCAGATAAAATTACAGTGCACAGGGGAATGGACTAATCAGATCGAACTGCTGTACTCAGTGAATGGACAGATCAGATAGAACTACTGTACACGGGGGAATGGATGATCAGATACAACGAATGTACACAGGGGAATGGACAGATCAGATAGGACTACTGCACACAGGGGAATGGACAGAGCAGATAGAACTACTGTACATAGAGGAATGGAGTGATCAGATAGAACTGCTTTACAGAGGGGAATGCAGTGAGCAGATAGAACTACTGTACAAAGCGAATGGAGAGATTAGATAGAACTACTGTACACAGGGAATGGACAGATCAGATAGATCTACTGTACACAAGGAATGAACAGATCAGAAAGAACTACTGTGCACAGGGGAATGGAGTGATCGGATAGAACTGCTGTAGTCAGGGAATGGACAGATCAGATAGAACTACTGTATACAGGGGGGATGGAGAGTTCAGATAAAACTACTGTACACAGGGGAATGGACAGATCAGATAGAACTATTGTACAGAGCGGAATGGACAGATCAGATAGAACTACTGGACACAGGGGAATGGAGTGATCAGATAGAACTACTGTACACAGGGGAATGGAAATATCAGATATATCTACTTTACACAGGGAATGGAGCGATCAGGTAGAACTACTGTACACAGAGGGGATTGGACAAATCAGATAGAACTACTGTACACAGGGAATGGAGAGATCAGATAAAACTACTCTACACAGGGGAATGGACAGATCAGACAGAACTACTGTACACAGAGGAATGGAGAGATCAGATGAAACTAATGTACACAGGGGAATGCACAGAACAGATAGAATTACTGTGCACAGGGGAATGGACAGATCAGATCGAACTACTATACACAGGGGAATGGAATGATCAGATAGATCAACTGTACACTGGGGAATGGACAGATCAGATAGAACGACTGTACACAGGGGAATGGACAAATCAGATAGAACTACTGTGCACAGGGAATGAACAGATCAGGTGGAACTACTGTACAAAGGGGAATGGGGTGATCAGATAGTACTACTCTGCACAGGGGAATGGACATATCAGGTAGAACTACTCTGCACAGGGAAATGGACAGATCAGATAGAACTACTGTACACAGAGGGGAATGGACAGATCAGATAGTACTAATGTACATAGTGAATGGAGAGAACAGATAGAACTACTGTACACGTAAGAATGGACAGATCAGATAGAACTACTGTACACACAGGGGAATGGACAGATCAGATAGAAATACTATACACAGTGGAATGGACAGATCAGATAGAACTACTGTACACAGAGGAATGAACAGATCAGATAGAACTACTGTACACAGAGGAATGAACAGATCAGATAGAACTACTGTACACAGGGGAATGGACAGAACAGATATAACTACTGTACACAGGGAATGGACAGATCAGATAGAATTACTGTAAACAGGGAATGGACAGATCAGATAGAACTACTGTACACAGGGGAATGGACAGAGCAGATAGAACTACTGTACACAGAGGAATGAACAGATCAGATAGAACTACTGTACACAGGGGAATGGACAGAACAGATATAACTACTGTACACAGGGAATGGACAGATCAGATAGAATTACTGTAAACAGGGAATGGACAGATCAGATAGAACTACTGTACACAGAGAATGGACAGATCTGATAGAACTACTGTACACAGGTGATATGAAGAGATTAGATAGAACTACTGTACACAGGGGAATGGACAGATCAGATAGAACTACTGTACACAGGGGAATGGACAGAGCAGATAGAACTACGGTACACAGGGGAATGGAGTGATCGGATAGAACTGCTGTCGTCAGGGAATGGAAAGATCAGATAGAACTACTGTACACAGGGGAATGTACAGATCAGGTAGAACGACTGTACACAGGGGAATGGACAAATCAGATAGAACTACTGAGCACAGGGAATGAACAGATCAGGTGGAACTACTGTAAAAAGGGGAAATGGACAGATCAGATAGAACTACTGTGCACAGAGGAATGGAGAGATCAGATAGAACTACTGTACAGAGGGGAATGGACAGATCAGATAGAAGTACTGTACACAGAGGAATGGATAGATCTGATAGAAATACTGTACACAGGGGAATGGAAAGATCAGATAGATCTAATGTACATAGTCGAATGGACAGATCAGATAGAACTACTGTACACAGGGGAATGGACAGATCAGATAGAAATACTGTACACAGGGGAATGGAAAGATCAGATAGATCTACTGTACACAGGGAATGGAGAGATCAGGTAGAAATACTCTACACAGGTAAATGGACAGATCAGATAGAACTGCTGTGCACAGGGGAATGGAGAGATCAGATTGAACGACTGTACACAGGGGAATGGACAGATCAGAGAGAACTATGATACACATGGGAATGGACAGATAAGATACAACTACTTTACACAGGGGAATGGAGAGATCAGATAGAACTATTGTACACAGGGGAATGGACAGATCAGATAGAACTACTGTACACAGAGGAATGGAGAGATCAAATAGAATTACGGTGCACAAGGGAATGGACAGATCAGATAGAACTACTTTACACAGGGGAATGGACTGATCAGATAGAACTACTGTACACAGGGGAATGTACAGATCAGATAGAACTACTGTACACAGGGGAATGGACAAATCAGATACAACTACTATACACTGGGGAATGTACAGATCAGATAGAACTATTGTACACAGGGGAATGGACAGATCAGATAGAACTACTGTACACAGAGGAATGAAGTGATCAGATAGAACTACTGCACGCGGCGGAATGGACAGATCAGATAGAACTACTGTACACAGGGGAATGGACAGATCAGATAGAACTCTTGTACACAGCGAATGGACAGATCAGATAGAATTACAGTGCACAAAGGAATGGACAGATCAGATAGAACTGCATTACACAGGGGAATGGACTGATCAGATAGAACTACTGTACACCGAGGAATGGAGAGATCAGATAGAACTACTATATACAGGGGAATGGGCAGATCAGATAGAACTAGTGTGCACAGGGGAATGTACAGATCAGGTAGAACTACTGTATACAGAGGAATGGAGAGATCAGAGAGAACTACTGTTCACAGGGAATGAACTGATCAGATAGAACTACTGTACACAGGGGAATGGAATGATCGGATAGAACTGCTGTACTCAGGGAATGGACAGATCAGATAGAACTCCTGTATACAGCGGGAATGGAGTGATCAGATAGGACTACTGTACACAGGGGAATGGAAAGATCAGATAGATCTACTGTACACAGAAAATGGAGAGATCAGGTAGAACTACTCCACACAGGGGAATGGACAGATCAGATAGAACTACTGCACACAGAGGAATGGAGAGATCAGATAAAATTACAGTGCACAGGGGAATGGACAGATCAGATCGAACTGCTGTACTCAGGGAATGGACAGATCAGATAGAACTACTGTACACGGGGGAATGGATGATCAGATACAACGAATGTACACAGGGGAATGGACGGATCAGATAGGACTACTGCACACAGGGGAATGGACAGAGCAGATAGAACTACTGTACATAGAGGAATTGACAGATCAGATAGAACCACTCTGCACAGGTAAATGGAGATTTCAAAAAGAACTACTGTACACAGGGGAATGGACAGATCAGATGGAACGACTGCACACAGGGGAGTGGACAGATCAGATAGAATACAGTACACAGGGGGATGGACATATCAGATTGAACTACTGTACACAGGGGAATGGAGTGATCAGATAGAACTGCTTTACAGACGGGAATGCAGTGAGCAGATAGAACTACTGTACAAAGCGAATGGAGTGATCAGATAGATCTACTGTACACAAGGAATGAACAGATCAGAAAGAACTACTGTGCACAGGGGAATGGAGTGATCGGATTGAACTGCTGTGCTCAGGGAATGGACAGATCAGATAGAACTACTGTATACAGGGGGGATGGAGAGTTCAGATAAAACTACTGTACACAGGGGAATGGAAAGATCAGAGAGATCTACTGTACACAGGGAATGGATAGATCAGGTAGAACTACTCTACACAGGGGAATGGACAGATCAGGTAGAACTATTGTACAGAGCGTAATGGACAGATCAGATAGAACTACTGGACACAGGGGAATGGAGTGATCAGATAGAACTACTGTACACAGGGGAATCGACAGATCAGATAGAACTAATGTACACAGGGGAATGGACAGATCAGATAGAATGACTGTACACAGGGGAATGGAGTGATCAGATAGAACTACTGTACACAGGGAATTGTCAAATCAGATAGAATTAATGTAAACGGAATGGACAGATCAGATAGAACTACTGTACATAAGGGCAATGGACAGATCAGATAGAACTACTGTACACAGGGGAATGGAGTGATCAGATAGAACTATTGTGCACAGAGGAATGTACAGATCAGATAGAACTACTGTCCACAGGGGTATGGAGAGATCAGATAGAAGTACTGTACACAGGGGAATGGACAGATCAGATAGAACTCCTGTACACAGCGAATGGACAGATCAGACAGAACTACTGTACACAAGGGAATGGACAGATCAGAAAGAACTACTGTACACAGGGGAATGGTGTGATCGGATAGAACTGCTGTCCTCTGTGAATGGACAGATCAGATAGAACTACTGTATACAGGGGGAATGAAGAGTTCAGATAGAACTACTGTACACAGGGGAATGGAAAGATCAGATATATCTACTGTACACAGGGAATGGAGCGATCAGGTAGAAGTACTGTACACAGGGGAATGGACAGATCAGATAGAACTACTGTACACGGGAATGGAGAGATCAGATAGAACTACTGTACACAGGGGAATGGAGTGATCAGATAGAACTACTGTACACAGGGGAATGGACAGATCAGATGGAACTACTGCACACAGGGGAATGGACAGATCAGATAGAATAGAGTACACAGGGGGATGGAGTGATCAGATGGAACTGCTTTACAGAGGGGAATGCAGTGAGCAGATAGAACTACTGTACAAAGCGAATGGAGAGATCAGATAGAACTACTGTACACAGGGAATCGACAGATCAGATAGATCTGCTGTACACAAGGAATGAACAGATCAGAAAGAACTACAGTGCACAGGGGAATGGAGTGATCGGATAGAACTGCTGTACTCAGGGAATGGACAGATCAGATAGAACTACTGTATACAGGGGGGATGGAGAGTTCAGATAAAACTACTGTACACAGGGGAATGGAAAGATCAGAGAGATCTACTGTACACAAGGAATGGATAGATCAGGTAGAACTACGCTACACAGGGGAATGGAGAGATCAGGTAGAATTACTCTACACAGGGGAATGGACAGATCAGATAGAACTATTGTACAGAGCGAATGGACAGATCAGACAGAACTACTGTACACAAGGGAATGGACAGATCAGAAAGAACTACTGTACACAGGGGAATGGTGTGATCGGATAGAACTGCTGTCCTCTGTGAATGGACAGATCAGATAGAACTACTGTATACAGGGGGAATGAAGAGTTCAGATAGAACTACTGTACACAGGGGAATGGAAAGATCAGATATATCTACTGTACACAGGGAATGGAGCGATCAGGTAGAACTACTGTACACAGGGGAATGGACAGATCAGATAGAACTACTGTACACGGGAATGGAGAGATCAGATAGAACTACTGTACACAGGGGAATGGAGTGATCAGATAGAACTACTGTACACAGGGGAATGGACAGATCAGATGGAACTACTGCACACAGGGGAATGGACAGATCAGATAGAATAGAGTACACAGGGGGATGGAGTGATCAGATAGAACTGCTTTACAGAGGGGAATGCAGTGAGCAGATAGAACTACTGTACAAAGCGACTGGAGAGATCAGATAGAACTACTGTACACAGGGAATGGACAGATCAGATAGATCTACTGTACACAAGAAATGAACAGATCAGAAAGAACTACTGTGCACAGGGGAATGGAGTGATCAGATAGAACTGCTGTACTCAGGGAATGGACAGATCAGATAGAACTACTGAATACAGGGGGGATGGAGAGTTCAGATAAAACTACTGTACACAGGGGAATGGAAAGATCAGAGAGATCTACTGTACACAGGGAATGGATAGATCAGGTAGAACTACTCTACACAGGGGAATGGAGAGATCAGGTAGAATTACTCTACACAGGGGAATGGACAGATCAGATAGAACTATTGTACAGAGCGGAATGGACAGATCAGATAGAATGACTGTACACAGGGGAATGGAGTGATCAGATAGAACTACTGTACACAGGGAATTGTCAAATCAGATAGAATTAATGTAAACAGGGAATGGACAGATCAGATAGAACTACTGTACATAAGGGCAATGGACAGATCAGATAGAACTACTGTACACAGGGATATGGACAGATCAGATACAACTCTGTACACAGTGGAATAGACAGATCAGATAGAACTACTGTACACAGGGGAATGGAGTGATCAGATAGAACTATTGTGCACAGAGGAATGTACAGATCAGATAGAACTACTGTCCACAGGGGTATGGAGAGATCAGATAGAAGTACTGTACACAGGGGAATGGACAGATCAGATAGAACTCCTGCACACAGCGAATGGACAGATCAGACAGAACTACTGTACACAAGGGAATGGACAGATCAGAAAGAACTACTGTACACAGGGGAATGGTGTGATCGAATAGAACTGCTGTCCTCTGTGAATGGACAGATCAGATAGAACTACTGTATACAGGGGGAATGAAGAGTTCAGATAGAACTACTGTACACAGGGGAATGGAAAGATCAGATATATCTACTGTACACAGGGAATGGAGCGATCAGGTAGAACTACTGTACACAGGGGAATGGACAGATCAGATAGAACTACTGTACACGGGAATGGAGAGATCAGATAGAACTACTGTACACAGGGGAATGGAGTGATCAGATAGAACTACTGTACACAGGGGAATGGACAGATCAGATGGAACTACTGCACACAGGGGAATGGACAGATCAGATAGAATAGAGTACACAGGGGGATGGAGTGATCAGATAGAACTGCTTTGCAGAGGGGAATGCAGTGAGCAGATAGAACTACTGTACAAAGCGAATGGAGAGATCAGATAGAACTACTGTACACAGGGAATGGACAGATCAGATAGATCTACTGTACACAAGAAATGAACAGATCAGAAAGAACTACTGTGCACAGGGGAATGGAGTGATCAGATAGAACTACTGTACACAGGGGAATGGACAGATCAGATAGAACAACTGTACACAGAGAAATGGAGAGATCAGATGGAACTAATGTCCACAGGGGAATGCACAGATCAGATAGAACTACTGTACACAGAGGGGAATGGACAAATCAGATACAACTGCTGTATACAGGGAATGGAGAGATCAGATAGAACTACTCTACACAGGGGACTGGACAGATCAGACAGAACTACTGTACACAGAGGAATGGAGAGATCAGATGAAACTAATGTACACAGGGGAATGCACAGAACGGATAGAATTACTGTGCACAGGGGAATGGACAGATCAGATAGAACTACTATACACAGGGGGATGGAATGATCAGATAGATCAACTGTACACTGGGGAATGGACAGATCAGATAGAACTACTTTGCACAGGGAATGAACAGATCAGTTGTAACTACTGTACAAAGGGGAATGGAGTGATCAGATAGAACTACTCTGCACAGGGGAATGGACATATCAGGTAGAACTACTCTGCACAGGGAAATGGACAGATCAGATAGAACTACTGTACACAGAGGGGAATGGACAGATCAGATAGTACTACTGTACATAGTGAATGGAGAGATCAGATAGAACTACTGTACACGTAGGAATGGACAGATCAGATAGAACTACTGTACACACAGGGGAATGGACAGATCAGATAGAAATACTGTACACAGTGGAATGGACAGATCAGATAGAAATACTGTACACAGTGGAATGGACAGATCAGATAGAACTACTGTACACAGGAATGAACAGATCAGATAGAACTACTGTACACAGGGAAATGGACAGAACAGATATAACTCCTGTACACAGGGAATGGACAGATCAGATAGAATTACTGTAAACAGGGAATGGACAGATCAGATAGAACTACTGCACACACGGGCAATGGACAGATCAGATAGAACTACTGTACATAGAGGAATGCAGAGATCAGATGGAACTAATGCACACAGGGGAATGGACAGATCAGATAGAACTCCTGTACACAGGGGAATAGACAGAGCAGATAGACCTCCTGTGCACAGCGAATGGACAGATCAGATAGATCTACTGTACACAGGGAATGAACAGATCAGAAAGAACTACGGTACACAGGGGAATGGAGTGATCGGATCGAACTGCGGTAGTGAGGGAATGGA
The DNA here is from genome assembly GCF_044704955.1 of Pristiophorus japonicus. Taxonomy (NCBI): domain Eukaryota; kingdom Metazoa; phylum Chordata; class Chondrichthyes; family Pristiophoridae; genus Pristiophorus; species Pristiophorus japonicus. The sequence continues at coordinate 9,971,139 of NC_092010.1, forward strand.
CAGATCAGATAGAACTACTGTATACAGCGGGAATGGAGAGATCAGATAGAACGACTGTACACAGGGAATGGAGAGATCAGGTAGAACTACTCTACACAGGGGAATGGACAGATCAGATAGAACTACTGTACACAGGGAATGGGCAGATCAGATAGAACTACTGTACACAGAGGAATGGACAGATCAGATAGAACTACTGTACACAGGGGAATGTACAGATCAGAGAGAACTACTGTACACAGGGGAATGGGCAGATCAGATAGAACTACTGTACACAGGGGAATGTACAGATCAGATAGAACTACTGTACACAGAGGAATGTAGAGATCAGATGGAACTACTGTACTCACGGAATGGAGAGATCAGATAGAACTACTGTACACACGGGAATGGACATATCAGATACAACGACTGAGCACAGGGGAATGGACAGATTAGATAGAATTACTGTGCACAGGGGAATGGACAGATCAGATAGAACTATTGTACACGGGAATGGAGTGATCAGATAGAACTAATGTACGCAGGGGAATGGAAAGATCAGATAGAACTGCTGTACACAGGGAATGGACAGATCAGATAGAACTACTGTACACACGGGCAATGGACAGATCAGATAAAACTACTGTACATAGAGGAATGCAGAGATCAGATGGAACTAATGCACACAGGGGAATGGACAGATCAGATAGAACTCCTGTACACAGGGGAATAGACAGAGCAGATAGAACTCCTGTGCGCAGCGAATGGACAGATCAGATAGATCTACTGTACACAGGGAATGAACAGATCAGAAAGAACTACGGTACACAGGGGAATGGAGTGATCGGATCGAACTGCGGTAGTGAGGGAATCGACAGATCAGATAGAACTACTGTATACAGTGGGAATGGAGAGATCAGATAGAACGACTGTACACAGGGAATGGAGAGATCAGGTAGAACTACTCTGCACAGGGGAATGGACAGATCAGATAGAACTACTGTACACAGGGGAATGGAAAGATCAGATAGATCTACTGTACACAGGGAATGGAGTGATCAGATAGAACTACTGTACACAGGGGAATGTACATATCAGATAGAACTACTATGCACAGTGGAATGGAGAGATCAGATAGAACTACTGTACACGGGAATGGACAGATCAGATAGAACTACTGTACACAGAGGAATGGAGAGATCAGATTGAACTACTGTAAACGGGAATGGACAGATCAGATAGAACTACTGTACACAGAGTGGAATGGACAGATCAGGTATAAATACTGTATTCAGGGAATGGAGAGATCAGATAGAACGACTGTACACGGGGGAATGGACAGATCAGATACAACTACTGTACACAGGGGAATGGACAGATTAGATAGAATTACTGTGCACAGGGGAATGGACAGATCAGATAGAACTACTGTACACAGGGGAATGGAGTGATCAGATAGAACTACTGTACGCAGTCGAATGGACAGATCAGATAGAACTACTGTACACAGGGGAATGGACAGATCAGATAGAACTACTGTACACAGGGGAATGGACAGAGCAGATAGAACTACTGTGCACAGCGAATGGGCAGATCAGATAGAACTACTGTACACAGGGGAATGGACAGATCAGATAGATGTACTGTACACAGGAATGAACAGATCAGAAAGAACTACGGTACACAAGGGAATGGAGTGATCGGATAGAACTGCTGCACACAGGGAATGGAGAGATCAGGTAGAACTACTCTACACAGGGGAATGGACAGATCAGATAGAAATACTGTACACAGGGGAATGGAAAGATCAGATAGAACGACTGTACACAGGGGAATGGACAGATCAGAGAGAACTATGATACACAGGGGAATGGACAGATCAGATACAACTACTGTACACAGGGGAATGGAGAGATCAGATAGAACTACTGCACGCGGCGGAATGGACAGATCAGATAGAACTACTGTACACAGGGGAATGGACAGATCAGATAGAACTCTTGTACACAGCGAATGGACAGATCAGTTAGAATTACAGTGCACAAGGGAAAGGACAGATCAGATAGAACTACATTACACAGGGGAATGGACTGATCAGATAGAACTACTGTACACCGAGGAATGGAGAGATCAGATAAAATTACAGTGCACAGGGGAATGGACTAATCAGATCGAACTGCTGTACTCAGTGAATGGACAGATCAGATAGAACTACTGTACACGGGGGAATGGATGATCAGATACAACGAATGTACACAGGGGAATGGACAGATCAGATAGGACTACTGCACACAGGGGAATGGACAGAGCAGATAGAACTACTGTACATAGAGGAATGGAGTGATCAGATAGAACTGCTTTACAGAGGGGAATGCAGTGAGCAGATAGAACTACTGTACAAAGCGAATGGAGAGATTAGATAGAACTACTGTACACAGGGAATGGACAGATCAGATAGATCTACTGTACACAAGGAATGAACAGATCAGAAAGAACTACTGTGCACAGGGGAATGGAGTGATCGGATAGAACTGCTGTAGTCAGGGAATGGACAGATCAGATAGAACTACTGTATACAGGGGGGATGGAGAGTTCAGATAAAACTACTGTACACAGGGGAATGGACAGATCAGATAGAACTATTGTACAGAGCGGAATGGACAGATCAGATAGAACTACTGGACACAGGGGAATGGAGTGATCAGATAGAACTACTGTACACAGGGGAATGGAAATATCAGATATATCTACTTTACACAGGGAATGGAGCGATCAGGTAGAACTACTGTACACAGAGGGGATTGGACAAATCAGATAGAACTACTGTACACAGGGAATGGAGAGATCAGATAAAACTACTCTACACAGGGGAATGGACAGATCAGACAGAACTACTGTACACAGAGGAATGGAGAGATCAGATGAAACTAATGTACACAGGGGAATGCACAGAACAGATAGAATTACTGTGCACAGGGGAATGGACAGATCAGATCGAACTACTATACACAGGGGAATGGAATGATCAGATAGATCAACTGTACACTGGGGAATGGACAGATCAGATAGAACGACTGTACACAGGGGAATGGACAAATCAGATAGAACTACTGTGCACAGGGAATGAACAGATCAGGTGGAACTACTGTACAAAGGGGAATGGGGTGATCAGATAGTACTACTCTGCACAGGGGAATGGACATATCAGGTAGAACTACTCTGCACAGGGAAATGGACAGATCAGATAGAACTACTGTACACAGAGGGGAATGGACAGATCAGATAGTACTAATGTACATAGTGAATGGAGAGAACAGATAGAACTACTGTACACGTAAGAATGGACAGATCAGATAGAACTACTGTACACACAGGGGAATGGACAGATCAGATAGAAATACTATACACAGTGGAATGGACAGATCAGATAGAACTACTGTACACAGAGGAATGAACAGATCAGATAGAACTACTGTACACAGAGGAATGAACAGATCAGATAGAACTACTGTACACAGGGGAATGGACAGAACAGATATAACTACTGTACACAGGGAATGGACAGATCAGATAGAATTACTGTAAACAGGGAATGGACAGATCAGATAGAACTACTGTACACAGGGGAATGGACAGAGCAGATAGAACTACTGTACACAGAGGAATGAACAGATCAGATAGAACTACTGTACACAGGGGAATGGACAGAACAGATATAACTACTGTACACAGGGAATGGACAGATCAGATAGAATTACTGTAAACAGGGAATGGACAGATCAGATAGAACTACTGTACACAGAGAATGGACAGATCTGATAGAACTACTGTACACAGGTGATATGAAGAGATTAGATAGAACTACTGTACACAGGGGAATGGACAGATCAGATAGAACTACTGTACACAGGGGAATGGACAGAGCAGATAGAACTACGGTACACAGGGGAATGGGGTGATCGGATAGAACTGCTGTCGTCAGGGAATGGAAAGATCAGATAGAACTACTGTACACAGGGGAATGTACAGATCAGGTAGAACGACTGTACACAGGGGAATGGACAAATCAGATAGAACTACTGAGCACAGGGAATGAACAGATCAGGTGGAACTACTGTAAAAAGGGGAAATGGACAGATCAGATAGAACTACTGTGCACAGAGGAATGGAGAGATCAGATAGAACTACTGTACAGAGGGGAATGGACAGATCAGATAGAAGTACTGTACACAGAGGAATGGATAGATCTGATAGAAATACTGTACACAGGGGAATGGAAAGATCAGATAGATCTAATGTACATAGTCGAATGGACAGATCAGATAGAACTACTGTACACAGGGGAATGGACAGATCAGATAGAAATACTGTACACAGGGGAATGGAAAGATCAGATAGATCTACTGTACACAGGGAATGGAGAGATCAGGTAGAAATACTCTACACAGGTAAATGGACAGATCAGATAGAACTGCTGTGCACAGGGGAATGGAGAGATCAGATTGAACGACTGTACACAGGGGAATGGACAGATCAGAGAGAACTATGATACACATGGGAATGGACAGATAAGATACAACTACTTTACACAGGGGAATGGAGAGATCAGATAGAACTATTGTACACAGGGGAATGGACAGATCAGATAGAACTACTGTACACAGAGGAATGGAGAGATCAAATAGAATTACGGTGCACAAGGGAATGGACAGATCAGATAGAACTACTTTACACAGGGGAATGGACTGATCAGATAGAACTACTGTACACAGGGGAATGTACAGATCAGATAGAACTACTGTACACAGGGGAATGGACAAATCAGATACAACTACTATACACTGGGGAATGTACAGATCAGATAGAACTATTGTACACAGGGAAATGGACAGATCAGATAGAACTACTGTACACAGAGGAATGAAGTGATCAGATAGAACTACTGCACGCGGCGGAATGGACAGATCAGATAGAACTACTGTACACAGGGGAATGGACAGATCAGATAGAACTCTTGTACACAGCGAATGGACAGATCAGATAGAATTACAGTGCACAAAGGAATGGACAGATCAGATAGAACTGCATTACACAGGGGAATGGACTGATCAGATAGAACTACTGTACACCGAGGAATGGAGAGATCAGATAGAACTACTATATACAGGGGAATGGGCAGATCAGATAGAACTAGTGTGCACAGGGGAATGTACAGATCAGGTAGAACTACTGTATACAGAGGAATGGAGAGATCAGAGAGAACTACTGTTCACAGGGAATGAACTGATCAGATAGAACTACTGTACACAGGGGAATGGAATGATCGGATAGAACTGCTGTACTCAGGGAATGGACAGATCAGATAGAACTCCTGTATACAGCGGGAATGGAGTGATCAGATAGGACTACTGTACACAGGGGAATGGAAAGATCAGATAGATCTACTGTACACAGAAAATGGAGAGATCAGGTAGAACTACTCCACACAGGGGAATGGACAGATCAGATAGAACTACTGCACACAGAGGAATGGAGAGATCAGATAAAATTACAGTGCACAGGGGAATGGACAGATCAGATCGAACTGCTGTACTCAGGGAATGGACAGATCAGATAGAACTACTGTACACGGGGGAATGGATGATCAGATACAACGAATGTACACAGGGGAATGGACGGATCAGATAGGACTACTGCACACAGGGGAATGGACAGAGCAGATAGAACTACTGTACATAGAGGAATTGACAGATCAGATAGAACCACTCTGCACAGGTAAATGGAGATTTCAAAAAGAACTACTGTACACAGGGGAATGGACAGATCAGATGGAACGACTGCACACAGGGGAGTGGACAGATCAGATAGAATACAGTACACAGGGGGATGGACATATCAGATTGAACTACTGTACACAGGGGAATGGAGTGATCAGATAGAACTGCTTTACAGACGGGAATGCAGTGAGCAGATAGAACTACTGTACAAAGCGAATGGAGTGATCAGATAGATCTACTGTACACAAGGAATGAACAGATCAGAAAGAACTACTGTGCACAGGGGAATGGAGTGATCGGATTGAACTGCTGTGCTCAGGGAATGGACAGATCAGATAGAACTACTGTATACAGGGGGGATGGAGAGTTCAGATAAAACTACTGTACACAGGGGAATGGAAAGATCAGAGAGATCTACTGTACACAGGGAATGGATAGATCAGGTAGAACTACTCTACACAGGGGAATGGACAGATCAGGTAGAACTATTGTACAGAGCGTAATGGACAGATCACATAGAACTACTGGACACAGGGGAATGGAGTGATCAGATAGAACTACTGTACACAGGGGAATCGACAGATCAGATAGAACTAATGTACACAGGGGAATGGACAGATCAGATAGAATGACTGTACACAGGGGAATGGAGTGATCAGATAGAACTACTGTACACAGGGAATTGTCAAATCAGATAGAATTAATGTAAACGGAATGGACAGATCAGATAGAACTACTGTACATAAGGGCAATGGACAGATCAGATAGAACTACTGTACACAGGGGAATGGAGTGATCAGATAGAACTATTGTGCACAGAGGAATGTACAGATCAGATAGAACTACTGTCCACAGGGGTATGGAGAGATCAGATAGAAGTACTGTACACAGGGGAATGGACAGATCAGATAGAACTCCTGTACACAGCGAATGGACAGATCAGACAGAACTACTGTACACAAGGGAATGGACAGATCAGAAAGAACTACTGTACACAGGGGAATGGTGTGATCGGATAGAACTGCTGTCCTCTGTGAATGGACAGATCAGATAGAACTACTGTATACAGGGGGAATGAAGAGTTCAGATAGAACTACTGTACACAGGGGAATGGAAAGATCAGATATATCTACTGTACACAGGGAATGGAGCGATCAGGTAGAAGTACTGTACACAGGGGAATGGACAGATCAGATAGAACTACTGTACACGGGAATGGAGAGATCAGATAGAACTACTGTACACAGGGGAATGGAGTGATCAGATAGAACTACTGTACACAGGGGAATGGACAGATCAGATGGAACTACTGCACACAGGGGAATGGACAGATCAGATAGAATAGAGTACACAGGGGGATGGAGTGATCAGATAGAACTGCTTTACAGAGGGGAATGCAGTGAGCAGATAGAACTACTGTACAAAGCGAATGGAGAGATCAGATAGAACTACTGTACACAGGGAATCGACAGATCAGATAGATCTGCTGTACACAAGGAATGAACAGATCAGAAAGAACTACAGTGCACAGGGGAATGGAGTGATCGGATAGAACTGCTGTACTCAGGGAATGGACAGATCAGATAGAACTACTGTATACAGGGGGGATGGAGAGTTCAGATAAAACTACTGTACACAGGGGAATGGAAAGATCAGAGAGATCTACTGTACACAAGGAATGGATAGATCAGGTAGAACTACGCTACACAGGGGAATGGAGAGATCAGGTAGAATTACTCTACACAGGGGAATGGACAGATCAGATAGAACTATTGTACAGAGCGAATGGACAGATCAGACAGAACTACTGTACACAAGGGAATGGACAGATCAGAAAGAACTACTGTACACAGGGGAATGGTGTGATCGGATAGAACTGCTGTCCTCTGTGAATGGACAGATCAGATAGAACTACTGTATACAGGGGGAATGAAGAGTTCAGATAGAACTACTGTACACAGGGGAATGGAAAGATCAGATATATCTACTGTACACAGGGAATGGAGCGATCAGGTAGAACTACTGTACACAGGGGAATGGACAGATCAGATAGAACTACTGTACACGGGAATGGAGAGATCAGATAGAACTACTGTACACAGGGGAATGGAGTGATCAGATAGAACTACTGTACACAGGGGAATGGACAGATCAGATGGAACTACTGCACACAGGGGAATGGACAGATCAGATAGAATAGAGTACACAGGGGGATGGAGTGATCAGATAGAACTGCTTTACAGAGGGGAATGCAGTGAGCAGATAGAACTACTGTACAAAGCGACTGGAGAGATCAGATAGAACTACTGTACACAGGGAATGGACAGATCAGATAGATCTACTGTACACAAGAAATGAACAGATCAGAAAGAACTACTGTGCACAGGGGAATGGAGTGATCAGATAGAACTGCTGTACTCAGGGAATGGACAGATCAGATAGAACTACTGAATACAGGGGGGATGGAGAGTTCAGATAAAACTACTGTACACAGGGGAATGGAAAGATCAGAGAGATCTACTGTACACAGGGAATGGATAGATCAGGTAGAACTACTCTACACAGGGGAATGGAGAGATCAGGTAGAATTACTCTACACAGGGGAATGGACAGATCAGATAGAACTATTGTACAGAGCGGAATGGACAGATCAGATAGAATGACTGTACACAGGGGAATGGAGTGGTCAGATAGAACTACTGTACACAGGGAATTGTCAAATCAGATAGAATTAATGTAAACAGGGAATGGACAGATCAGATAGAACTACTGTACATAAGGGCAATGGACAGATCAGATAGAACTACTGTACACAGGGATATGGACAGATCAGATACAACTCTGTACACAGTGGAATAGACAGATCAGATAGAACTACTGTACACAGGGGAATGGAGTGATCAGATAGAACTATTGTGCACAGAGGAATGTACAGATCAGATAGAACTACTGTCCACAGGGGTATGGAGAGATCAGATAGAAGTACTGTACACAGGGGAATGGACAGATCAGATAGAACTCCTGCACACAGCGAATGGACAGATCAGACAGAACTACTGTACACAAGGGAATGGACAGATCAGAAAGAACTACTGTACACAGGGGAATGGTGTGATCGAATAGAACTGCTGTCCTCTGTGAATGGACAGATCAGATAGAACTACTGTATACAGGGGGAATGAAGAGTTCAGATAGAACTACTGTACACAGGGGAATGGAAAGATCAGATATATCTACTGTACACAGGGAATGGAGCGATCAGGTAGAACTACTGTACACAGGGGAATGGACAGATCAGATAGAACTACTGTACACGGGAATGGAGAGATCAGATAGAACTACTGTACACAGGGGAATGGAGTGATCAGATAGAACTACTGTACACAGGGGAATGGACAGATCAGATGGAACTACTGCACACAGGGGAATGGACAGATCAGATAGAATAGAGTACACAGGGGGATGGAGTGATCAGATAGAACTGCTTTGCAGAGGGGAATGCAGTGAGCAGATAGAACTACTGTACAAAGCGAATGGAGAGATCAGATAGAACTACTGTACACAGGGAATGGACAGATCAGATAGATCTACTGTACACAAGAAATGAACAGATCAGAAAGAACTACTGTGCACAGGGGAATGGAGTGATCAGATAGAACTACTGTACACAGGGGAATGGACAGATCAGATAGAACAACTGTACACAGAGAAATGGAGAGATCAGATGGAACTAATGTCCACAGGGGAATGCACAGATCAGATAGAACTACTGTACACAGAGGGGAATGGACAAATCAGATAGAACTGCTGTATACAGGGAATGGAGAGATCAGATAGAACTACTCTACACAGGGGACTGGACAGATCAGACAGAACTACTGTACACAGAGGAATGGAGAGATCAGATGAAACTAATGTACACAGGGGAATGCACAGAACGGATAGAATTACTGTGCACAGGGGAATGGACAGATCAGATAGAACTACTATACACAGGGGGATGGAATGATCAGATAGATCAACTGTACACTGGGGAATGGACAGATCAGATAGAACTACCTTGCACAGGGAATGAACAGATCAGTTGTAACTACTGTACAAAGGGGAATGGAGTGATCAGATAGAACTACTCTGCACAGGGGAATGGACATATCAGGTAGAACTACTCTGCACAGGGAAATGGACAGATCAGATAGAACTACTGTACACAGAGGGGAATGGACAGATCAGATAGTACTACTGTACATAGTGAATGGAGAGATCAGATAGAACTACTGTACACGTAGGAATGGACAGATCAGATAGAACTACTGTACACACAGGGGAATGGACAGATCAGATAGAAATACTGTACACAGTGGAATGGACAGATCAGATAGAAATACTGTACACAGTGGAATGGACAGATCAGATAGAACTACTGTACACAGGAATGAACAGATCAGATAGAACTACTGTACACAGGGAAATGGACAGAACAGATATAACTCCTGTACACAGGGAATGGACAGATCAGATAGAATTACTGTAAACAGGGAATGGACAGATCAGATAGAACTACTGCACACACGGGCAATGGACAGATCAGATAGAACTACTGTACATAGAGGAATGCAGAGATCAGATGGAACTAATGCACACAGGGGAATGGACAGATCAGATAGAACTCCTGTACACAGGGGAATAGACAGAGCAGATAGAACTCCTGTGCACAGCGAATGGACAGATCAGATAGATCTACTGTACACAGGGAATGAACAGATCAGAAAGAACTACGGTACACAGGGGAATGGAGTGATCGGATCGAACTGCGGTAGTGAGGGAATGGACAGATCAGATAGAACTACTGTATACAGCGGGAATGGAGAGATCAGATAGAACGACTGTACACAGGGAATGGAGAGATCAGGTAGAACTACTCTACACAGGGGAATGGACAGATCAGATAGAACTACTGTACACAGGGGAATGGAAAGATCAGATAGATCTACTGTACACAGGGAATGGAGAGATCAGATAGAACTACTGTACGCAGGGGAATGTATAGATCAGATAGAACTACTGTACACAGGGGAATGTACATATCAGATAGAACTACTATACACAGTGGAATGGAGAGATCAGATAGAACTACTGTACACGGGAATGGACAGATCAGATAGAACTTCTGTACACAGAGGAATGGAGAGATCAGATTGAACTACTGTAAACGGGAATGGACAGATCAGATAGAACTACTGTACACAGAGTGGAATGGACAGATCAGGTAGAAATACTGTACTCAGGGAATGGAGAGATCAGATAGAGCGACTGTACACGGGGGAATGGACAGATCAGATAGAACTCTTGTACACAGCGAATGGACAGATCAGATAGAATTACAGTGCACAAGGGAATGGACAGATCAGATAGAACTACATTACACAGGGGAATGGACTGATCAGATAGAACTACTGTACACCGAGGAATGGAGAGATCAGATAGAACTACTGTATACAGGGGAATGGGCAGATCAGATAGAACTAGTGTGCACAGGGGAATGTACAGATCAGGTAGAACTACTGTATACAGAGGAATGGAGAGATCAGAGAGAACTACTGTTCACAGGGAATGAACAGATCAGATAGAACTACTGTACACAGGGGAATGGAATGATCGGATAGAACTGCTGTACTCAGGGAATGGACAGATCAGATAGAACTCCTGTATACAGCGGGAATGGAGTGATCAGATAGGACTACTGTACACAGGGGAATGGAAAGATCAGATAGGTCTACTGTACACAGAAAATGGAGAGATCAGGTAGAACTACTCCACACAGGGGAATGGACAGATCAGATAGAACTACTGTACACAGAGGGATGGAGAGATCAGATAAAATTACAGTGCACAGGGGAATGGACAGATCAGATCGAACTGCTGTACTCAGGGAATGGACAGATCAGATAGAACTACTGTACACGGGGGAATGGATGATCAGATACAACGAATGTACACAGGGGAATGGACGGATCAGATAGGACTACTGCACACAGGGGAATGGACAGAGCAGATAGAACTACTGTACACAGAGGAATGAAGTGATCAGATAGAACTACTGCACGCGGCGGAATGGACAGATCAGATAGAACTCTTGTACACAGCGAATGGACAGATCAGATAGAATTACAGTGCACAAGGGAATGGACAGATCAGATAGAACTACATTACACAGGGGAATGAACTGATCAGATAGAACTACTGTACACCGAGGAATGGAGAGATCAGATAGAACTACTGTATACAGGGGAATGGGCAGATCAGATAGAACGAGTGTGCACAGGGGAATGTACAGATCAGGTAGAACTACTGTATACAGAGGAATGGAGAGATCAGAGAGAACTTCTGTTCACAGGGAATGAACAGATCAGATAGAACTACTGTACACAGGGGAATGGAATGATCGGATAGAACTGCTGTACTCAGGGAATGGACAGATCAGATAGAACTCCTGTATACAGCGGGAATGGAGTGATCAGATAGGACTACTGTACACAGGGGAATGGAAAGATCAGATAGATCTACTGTACACAGAAAATGGAGAGATCAGGTAGAACTACTCCACACAGGGGAATGGACAGATCAGATAGAACTACTGTACACAGAGGGATGGAGAGATCAGATAAAATTACAGTGCACAGGGGAATGGACAGATCAGATCGAACTGCTGTACTCAGGGAATGGACAGATCAGATAGAACTACTGTACACGGGGGAATGGATGATCAGATACAACGAATGTACACAGGGGAATGGACGGATCAGATAGGACTACTGCACACAGGGGAATGGACAGAGCAGATAGAACTACTGTACACAGAGGAATGAAGTGATCAGATAGAACTACTGCACGCGGCGGAATGGACAGATCAGATAGAACTCTTGTACACAGCGAATGGACAGATCAGATAGAATTACAGTGCACAAGGGAATGGACAGATCAGATAGAACTACATTACACAGGGGAATGAACTGATCAGATAGAACTACTGTACACCGAGGAATGGAGAGATCAGATAGAACTACTGTATACAGGGGAATGGGCAGATCAGATAGAACGAGTGTGCACAGGGGAATGTACAGATCAGGTAGAACTACTGTATACAGAGGAATGGAGAGATCAGAGAGAACTTCTGTTCACAGGTAATGAACAGATCAGATAGAACTACTGTACACAGGGGAATGGAATGATCGGATAGAACTGCTGTACTCAGGGAATGGACAGATCAGATAGAACTCCTGTATACAGCGGGAATGGAGTGATCAGATAGGACTACTGTACACAGGGGAATGGAAAGATCAGATAGATCTACTGTACACAGAAAATGGAGAGATCAGGTAGAACTACTGTACACAGGGGAATGGACAGATCAGATAGAACTACTGTACACGGGAATGGAGAGATCAGATAGAACTACTGTACACAGGGGAATGGAGTGATCAGATAGAACTACTGTACACAGGGGAATGGAGTGATCAGATAGAACTACTGTACACAGGGGAATGGGCAGATCAGATGGAACTACTGCACACAGGGGAATGGACAGATCAGATAGAATAGAGTACACAGGGGGATGGAGTGATCAGATAGAACTGCTTTACAGAGGGGAATGCAGTGAGCAGATAGAACTACTGTACAAAGCGAATGGAGAGATCAGATAGAACTACTGTACACAGGGAATGGACAGATCAGATAGATCTACTGTACACAAGAAATGAACATATCAGAAAGAACTACTGTGCACAGGGGAATGGAGTGATCAGATAGAACTGCTGTACTCAGGGAATGGACAGATCAGATAGAACTACTGTATACAGGGGGGATGGAGAGTTCAGATAAAACTACTGTACACAGGGGAATGGAAAGATCAGAGAGATCTACTGTACACAGGGAATGGATAGATCAGGTAGAACTACTCTACACAGGGGAATGGAGAGATCAGGTAGAATTACTCTACACAGGGGAATGGACAGATCAGATAGAACTATTGTACAGAGCGGAATGGACAGATCAGATAGAACTGCTGGACACAGGGGAATGGAGTGATCAGATAGAACTACTGTACACAGGGGAATGGACAGATCAGATAGAACTAATGTACACAGGGGAATGGACAGATCAGATAGAATGACTGTACACAGGGGAATGGAGTGATCAGATAGAACTACTGTACACAGGGAATTGTCAAATCAGATAGAATTAATGTAAACAGGGAATGGACAGATCAGATAGAACTACTGTACATAAGGGCAATGGACAGATCAGATAGAACTACTGTACACAGGGATATGGACAGATCAGATACAACTCTGTACACAGTGGAATAGACAGATCAGATAGAACTACTGTACACAGGGGAATGGAGTGATCAGATAGAACTATTGTGCACAGAGGAATGTACAGATCAGATAGAACTACTGTCCACAGGGGTATGGAGAGATCAGATAGAAGTACTGTACACAGGGGAATGGACAGATCAGATAGAACTCCTGCACACAGCGAATGGACAGATCAGACAGAACTACAGTACACAAGGGAATGGACAGATCAGAAAGAACTACTGTACACAGGGGAATGGTGTGATCGGATAGAACTGCTGTCCTCTGTGAATGGACAGATCAGATAGAACTACTGTATACAGGGGGAATGAAGAGTTCAGATAGAACTACTGTATACAGGGGGAATGAAGAGTTCAGATGGAACTACTGTACACAGGGGAATGGAAAGATCAGATATATCTACTGTACACAGGGAATGGAGCGATCAGGTAGAACTACTGTACACAGGGGAATGGACAGATCAGATAGAACTACTGTACACGGGAATGGAGAGATCAGATAGAACTACTGTACACAGGGGAATGGAGTGATCAGATAGAACTACTGTACACAGGGGAATGGACAGATCAGATGGAACTACTGCACACAGGGGAATGGACAGATCAGATAGAATAGAGTACACAGGGGGATGGAGTGATCAGATAGAACTGCTTTACAGAGGGGAATGCAGTGAGCAGATAGAACTACTGTACAAAGCGAATGGAGAGATCAGATAGAACTACTGTACACAGGGAATGGACAGATCAGATAGATCTACTGTACACAAGAAATGAACAGATCAGAAAGAACTACTGTGCACAGGGGAATGGAGTGATCAGATAGAACTACTGTACACAGGGGAATGGACAGATCAGATAGAACAACTGTACACAGAGAAATGGAGAGATCAGATGGAACTAATGTCCACAGGGGAATGCACAGATCAGATAGAACTACTGTACACAGAGGGGAATGGACAAATCAGATAGAACTGCTGTATACAGGGAATGGAGAGATCAGATAGAACTACTCTACACAGGGGACTGGACAGATCAGACAGAACTACTGTACACAGAGGAATGGAGAGATCAGATGAAACTAATGTACACAGGGGAATGCACAGAACGGATAGAATTACTGTGCACAGGGGAATGGACAGATCAGATAGAACTACTATACACAGGGGGATGGAATGATCAGATAGATCAACTGTACACTGGGGAATGGACAGATCAGATAGAACTACTTTGCACAGGGAATGAACAGATCAGTTGTAACTACTGTACAAAGGGGAATGGAGTGATCAGATAGAACTACTCTGCACAGGGGAATGGACATATCAGGTAGAACTACTCTGCACAGGGAAATGGACAGATCAGATAGAACTACTGTACACAGAGGGGAATGGACAGATCAGATAGTACTACTGTACATAGTGAATGGAGAGATCAGATAGAACTACTGTACACGTAGGAATGGACAGATCAGATAGAACTTCTGTACACACAGGGGAATGGACAGATCAGATAGAAATACTGTACACAGTGGAATGGACAGATCAGATAGAAATACTGTACACAGTGGAATGGACAGATCAGATAGAACTACTGTACACAGGTGAATGGACAGAACAGATATAACTCCTGAACACAGGGAATGGACAGATCAGATAGAATTACTGTAAACAGGGAATGGACAGATCAGATAGAACTACTGCACACACGGGCAATGGACAGATCAGATAGAACTACTGTACATAGAGGAATGCAGAGATCAGATGGAACTAATGCACACAGGGGAATGGACAGATCAGATAGAACTCCTGTACACAGGGGAATAGACAGAGCAGAGAGAACTCCTGTGCACAGCGAATGGACAGATCAGATAGATCTACTGTACACAGGGAATGAACAGATCAGAAAGAACTACGGTACACAGGGGAATGGAGTGATCGGATCGAACTGCGGTAGTGAGGGAATGGACAGATCAGATAGAACTACTGTATACAGCGGGAATGGAGAGATCAGATAGAACGACTGTACACAGGGAATGGAGAGATCAGGTAGAACTACTCTACACAGGGGAATGGACAGATCAGATAGAACTACTGTACACAGGGGAATGGAAAGATCAGATAGATCTACTGTACACAGGGAATGGAGAGATCAGATAGAACTACTGTACACAGGGGAATGTATAGATCAGATAGAACTACTGTACACAGGGGAATGTACATATCAGATAGAACTACTATACACAGTGGAATGGAGAGATCAGATAGAACTACTGTACACGGGAATGGACAGATCAGATACAACTACTGTACACAGAGTGGAATGGACAGATCAGGTAGAAATACTGTACTCAGGGAATGGAGAGATCAGATAAAACGACTGTACACGGGGGAATGGACAGATCAGATAGAACTCTTGTACACAGCGAATGGACAGATCAGATAGAATTACAGTGCACAAGGGAATGGACAGATCAGATAGAACTACATTACACAGGGGAATGGATTGATCAGATAGAACTACTGTACACCGAGAAATGGAGAGATCAGATAGAACTACTGTACACGGGGAATGGAGTGATCAGATAGAACTACTGTACACAGGGGAATGGACAGATCAGATAGAACTACTGTACACGGGAATGGAGAGATCAGATAGAACTACTGTACACAGGGGAATGGAGTGATCAGATAGAACTACTGTACACAGGGGAATGGACAGATCAGATAGAACAACTGTACACAGAGAAATGGAGAGATCAGATGGAACTAATATCCACAGGGGAATGCACAGATCAGATAGAACTACTGTACACAGAGGGGAATGGACAAATCAGATAGAACTGCTGTATACAGGGAATGGAGAGATCAGATAGAACTACTCTACACAGGGGAATGGACAGATCAGACAGAACTACTGTACACAGAGGAATGGAGAGATCAGATGAAACTAATGCACACAGGGGAATGCACAGAACGGATAGAATTACTGTGCACAGGGGAATGGACAGATCAGATAGAACTACTATACACAGGGGGATGGAATGATCAGATAGATCAACTGTACACTGGGGAATGGACAGATCAGATAGAACTACTTTGCACAGGGAATGAACAGATCAGTTGTAACTACTGTACAAAGGGGAATGGAGTGATCAGATAGAACTACTCTGCACAGGGGAATGGACATATCAGGTAGAACTACTCTGCACAGGGAAATGGACAGATCAGATAGAACTACTGTACACAGAGGGGAATGGACAGATCAGATATTACTACTGTACATAGTGAATGGAGAGATCAGATAGAACTACTGTACACGTAGGAATGGACAGATCAGATAGAACTACTGTACACACAGGGGAATGGACAGATCAGATAGAAATACTGTACACAGTGGAATGGACAGATCAGATAGAACTACTGTACACAGGAATGAACAGATCAGATAGAACTACTGTACACAGGTGAATGGACAGAACAGATATAACTCCTGTACACAGGGAATGGACAGATCAGATAGAATTACTGTAAACAGGGAATGGACAGAGCAGATAGAACTCCTGTGCACAGCGAATGGACAGATCAGATAGATCTACTGTACACAGGGAATGAACAGATCAGAAAGAACTACGGTACACAGGGGAATGGAGTGATCGGATCGAACTGCGGTAGTGAGGGAATGGACAGATCAGATAGAACTACTGTATACAGCGGGAATGGAGAGATCAGATAGAACGACTGTACACAGGGAATGGAGAGATCAGGTAGAACTACTCTACACAGGGGAATGGACAGATCAGATAGAACTACTGTACACAGGGGAATGGAAAGATCAGATAGATCTACTGTACACAGGGAATGGAGAGATCAGATAGAACTACTGTACGCAGGGGAATGTATAGATCAGATAGAACTACTGTACACAGGGGAATGTACATATCAGATAGAACTACTATACACAGTGGAATGGAGAGATCAGATAGAACTACTGTACACGGGAATGGACAGATCAGATAGAACTACTGTACACAGAGGAATGGAGAGATCAGATTGAACTACTGTAAACGGGAATGGACAGATCAGATAGAACTACTGTACACAGAGTGGAATGGACAGATCAGGTAGAAATACTGTACTCAGGGAATGGAGAGATCAGATAGAGCGACTGTACACGGGGGAATGGACAGATCAGATAGAACTCTTGTACACAGCGAATGGACAGATCAGATAGAATTACAGTGCACAAGGGAATGGACAGATCAGATAGAACTACATTACACAGGGGAATGGACTGATCAGATAGAACTACTGTACACCGAGGAATGGAGAGATCAGATAGAACTACTGTATACAGGGGAATGGGCAGATCAGATAGAACTAGTGTGCACAGGGGAATGTACAGATCAGGTAGAACTACTGTATACAGAGGAATGGAGAGATCAGAGAGAACTACTGTTCACAGGGAATGAACAGATCAGATAGAACTACTGTACACAGGGGAATGGAATGATCGGATAGAACTGCTGTACTCAGGGAATGGACAGATCAGATAGAACTCCTGTATACAGCGGGAATGGAGTGATCAGATAGGACTACTGTACACAGGGGAATGGAAAGATCAGATAGATCTACTGTACACAGAAAATGGAGAGATCAGGTAGAACTACTCCACACAGGGGAATGGACAGATCAGATAGAACTACTGTACACAGAGGGATGGAGAGATCAGATAAAATTACACTGCACAGGGGAATGGACAGATCAGATCGAACTGCTGTACTCAGGGAATGGACAGATCAGATAGAACTACTGTACACGGGGGAATGGATGATCAGATACAACGAATGTACACAGGGGAATGGACGGATCAGATAGGACTACTGCACACAGGGGAATGGACAGAGCAGATAGAACTACTGTACACAGAGGAATGAAGTGATCAGATAGAACTACTGCACGCGGCGGAATGGACAGATCAGATAGAACTCTTGTACACAGCGAATGGACAGATCAGATAGAATTACAGTGCACAAGGGAATGGACAGATCAGATAGAACTACATTACACAGGGGAATGAACTGATCAGATAGAACTACTGTACACCGAGGAATGGAGAGATCAGATAGAACTACTGTATACAGGGGAATGGGCAGATCAGATAGAACGAGTGTGCACAGGGGAATGTACAGATCAGGTAGAACTACTGTATACAGAGGAATGGAGAGATCAGAGAGAACTTCTGTTCACAGGGAATGAACAGATCAGATAGAACTACTGTACACAGGGGAATGGAATGATCGGATAGAACTGCTGTACTCAGGGAATGGACAGATCAGATAGAACTCCTGTATACAGCGGGAATGGAGTGATCAGATAGGACTACTGTACACAGGGGAATGGAAAGATCAGATAGATCTACTGTACACAGAAAATGGAGAGATCAGGTAGAACTACTCCACACAGGGGAATGGACAGATCAGATAGAACTACTGTACACAGAGGAATGGAGAGATCAGATAAAATTACAGTGCACAGGGGAATGGACAGATCAGATCGAACTGCTGTACTCAGGGAATGGACAGATCAGATAGAACTACTGTACACGGGGGAATGGATGATCACATACAACGAATGTACACAGGGGAATGGACGGATCAGATAGGACTACTGCACACAGGGGAATGGACAGAGCAGATAGAACTACTGTACATAGAGGAATGGACAGATCAGATAGAACCACTCTGCACAGGTAAATGGAGATTTCAAAAAGAACTACTGTACACAGTGGAATGGACAGATCAGATGGAACTACTGCACACAGGGGAATGGACAGATCAGATAGAATACAGTACACAGGGGGATGGACATATCAGATTGAACTACTGTACACAGGGGAATGGAGTGATCAGATAGAACTGCTTTACAGATGGGAATGCAGTGAGCAGATAGAACTACTGTACAAAGCGAATGGAGAGATCAGATAGATCTACTGTACACAAGGAATGAACAGATCAGAAAGAACTACTGTGCACAGGGGAATGGAATGATCGGATAGAACTGCTGTACTCAGGGAATGGACAGATCAGATAGAACTCCTGTATACAGCGGGAATGGAGTGATCAGATAGGACTACTGTACACAGGGGAATGGAAAGATCAGATAGATCTACTGTACACAGAAAATGGAGAGATCAGGTAGAACTACTCCACACAGGGGAATGGACAGATCAGATAGAACTACTGTACACAGAGGGATGGAGAGATCAGATAAAATTACAGTGCACAGGGGAATGGACAGATCAGATCGAACTGCTGTACTCAGGGAATGGACAGATCAGATAGAACTACTGTACACGGGGGAATGGATGATCAGATACAACGAATGTACACAGGGGAATGGACGGATCAGATAGGACTACTGCACACAGGGGAATGGACAGAGCAGATAGAACTACTGTACACAGAGGAATGAAGTGATCAGATAGAACTACTGCACGCGGCGGAATGGACAGATCAGATAGAACTCTTGTACACAGCGAATGGACAGATCAGATAGAATTACAGTGCACAAGGGAATGGACAGATCAGATAGAACTACATTACACAGGGGAATGAACTGATCAGATAGAACTACTGTACACCGAGGAATGGAGAGATCAGATAGAACTACTGTATACAGGGGAATGGGCAGATCAGATAGAACGAGTGTGCACAGGGGAATGTACAGATCAGGTAGAACTACTGTATACAGAGGAATGGAGAGATCAGAGAGAACTTCTGTTCACAGGTAATGAACAGATCAGATAGAACTACTGTACACAGGGGAATGGAATGATCGGATAGAACTGCTGTACTCAGGGAATGGACAGATCAGATAGAACTCCTGTATACAGCGGGAATGGAGTGATCAGATAGGACTACTGTACACAGGGGAATGGAAAGATCAGATAGATCTACTGTACACAGAAAATGGAGAGATCAGGTAGAACTACTGTACACAGGGGAATGGACAGATCAGATAGAACTACTGTACACGGGAATGGAGAGATCAGATAGAACTACTGTACACAGGGGAATGGAGTGATCAGATAGAACTACTGTACACAGGGGAATGGAGTGATCAGATAGAACTACTGTACACAGGGGAATGGGCAGATCAGATGGAACTACTGCACACAGGGGAATGGACAGATCAGATAGAATAGAGTACACAGGGGGATGGAGTGATCAGATAGAACTGCTTTACAGAGGGGAATGCAGTGAGCAGATAGAACTACTGTACAAAGCGAATGGAGAGATCAGATAGAACTACTGTACACAGG
This sequence comes from Pristiophorus japonicus, assembly GCF_044704955.1. Taxonomy (NCBI): domain Eukaryota; kingdom Metazoa; phylum Chordata; class Chondrichthyes; family Pristiophoridae; genus Pristiophorus; species Pristiophorus japonicus. The sequence goes on from NC_092010.1 coordinate 9,992,592, forward strand.
GAATGGACAGATCAGATAGATCTACTGTACACAAGAAATGAACATATCAGAAAGAACTACTGTGCACAGGGGAATGGAGTGATCAGATAGAACTGCTGTACTCAGGGAATGGACAGATCAGATAGAACTACTGTATACAGGGGGGATGGAGAGTTCAGATAAAACTACTGTACACAGGGGAATGGAAAGATCAGAGAGATCTACTGTACACAGGGAATGGATAGATCAGGTAGAACTACTCTACACAGGGGAATGGAGAGATCAGGTAGAATTACTCTACACAGGGGAATGGACAGATCAGATAGAACTATTGTACAGAGCGGAATGGACAGATCAGATAGAACTGCTGGACACAGGGGAATGGAGTGATCAGATAGAACTACTGTACACAGGGGAATGGACAGATCAGATAGAACTAATGTACACAGGGGAATGGACAGATCAGATAGAATGACTGTACACAGGGGAATGGAGTGATCAGATAGAACTACTGTACACAGGGAATTGTCAAATCAGATAGAATTAATGTAAACAGGGAATGGACAGATCAGATAGAACTACTGTACATAAGGGCAATGGACAGATCAGATAGAACTACTGTACACAGGGATATGGACAGATCAGATACAACTCTGTACACAGTGGAATAGACAGATCAGATAGAACTACTGTACACAGGGGAATGGAGTGATCAGATAGAACTATTGTGCACAGAGGAATGTACAGATCAGATAGAACTACTGTCCACAGGGGTATGGAGAGATCAGATAGAAGTACTGTACACAGGGGAATGGACAGATCAGATAGAACTCCTGCACACAGCGAATGGACAGATCAGACAGAACTACAGTACACAAGGGAATGGACAGATCAGAAAGAACTACTGTACACAGGGGAATGGTGTGATCGGATAGAACTGCTGTCCTCTGTGAATGGACAGATCAGATAGAACTACTGTATACAGGGGGAATGAAGAGTTCAGATAGAACTACTGTATACAGGGGGAATGAAGAGTTCAGATGGAACTACTGTACACAGGGGAATGGAAAGATCAGATATATCTACTGTACACAGGGAATGGAGCGATCAGGTAGAACTACTGTACACAGGGGAATGGACAGATCAGATAGAACTACTGTACACGGGAATGGAGAGATCAGATAGAACTACTGTACACAGGGGAATGGAGTGATCAGATAGAACTACTGTACACAGGGGAATGGACAGATCAGATGGAACTACTGCACACAGGGGAATGGACAGATCAGATAGAATAGAGTACACAGGGGGATGGAGTGATCAGATAGAACTGCTTTACAGAGGGGAATGCAGTGAGCAGATAGAACTACTGTACAAAGCGAATGGAGAGATCAGATAGAACTACTGTACACAGGGAATGGACAGATCAGATAGATCTACTGTACACAAGAAATGAACAGATCAGAAAGAACTACTGTGCACAGGGGAATGGAGTGATCAGATAGAACTACTGTACACAGGGGAATGGACAGATCAGATAGAACAACTGTACACAGAGAAATGGAGAGATCAGATGGAACTAATGTCCACAGGGGAATGCACAGATCAGATAGAACTACTGTACACAGAGGGGAATGGACAAATCAGATAGAACTGCTGTATACAGGGAATGGAGAGATCAGATAGAACTACTCTACACAGGGGACTGGACAGATCAGACAGAACTACTGTACACAGAGGAATGGAGAGATCAGATGAAACTAATGTACACAGGGGAATGCACAGAACGGATAGAATTACTGTGCACAGGGGAATGGACAGATCAGATAGAACTACTATACACAGGGGGATGGAATGATCAGATAGATCAACTGTACACTGGGGAATGGACAGATCAGATAGAACTACTTTGCACAGGGAATGAACAGATCAGTTGTAACTACTGTACAAAGGGGAATGGAGTGATCAGATAGAACTACTCTGCACAGGGGAATGGACATATCAGGTAGAACTACTCTGCACAGGGAAATGGACAGATCAGATAGAACTACTGTACACAGAGGGGAATGGACAGATCAGATAGTACTACTGTACATAGTGAATGGAGAGATCAGATAGAACTACTGTACACGTAGGAATGGACAGATCAGATAGAACTTCTGTACACACAGGGGAATGGACAGATCAGATAGAAATACTGTACACAGTGGAATGGACAGATCAGATAGAAATACTGTACACAGTGGAATGGACAGATCAGATAGAACTACTGTACACAGGTGAATGGACAGAACAGATATAACTCCTGAACACAGGGAATGGACAGATCAGATAGAATTACTGTAAACAGGGAATGGACAGATCAGATAGAACTACTGCACACACGGGCAATGGACAGATCAGATAGAACTACTGTACATAGAGGAATGCAGAGATCAGATGGAACTAATGCACACAGGGGAATGGACAGATCAGATAGAACTCCTGTACACAGGGGAATAGACAGAGCAGAGAGAACTCCTGTGCACAGCGAATGGACAGATCAGATAGATCTACTGTACACAGGGAATGAACAGATCAGAAAGAACTACGGTACACAGGGGAATGGAGTGATCGGATCGAACTGCGGTAGTGAGGGAATGGACAGATCAGATAGAACTACTGTATACAGCGGGAATGGAGAGATCAGATAGAACGACTGTACACAGGGAATGGAGAGATCAGGTAGAACTACTCTACACAGGGGAATGGACAGATCAGATAGAACTACTGTACACAGGGGAATGGAAAGATCAGATAGATCTACTGTACACAGGGAATGGAGAGATCAGATAGAACTACTGTACACAGGGGAATGTATAGATCAGATAGAACTACTGTACACAGGGGAATGTACATATCAGATAGAACTACTATACACAGTGGAATGGAGAGATCAGATAGAACTACTGTACACGGGAATGGACAGATCAGATAGAACTACTGTACACAGAGTGGAATGGACAGATCAGGTAGAAATACTGTACTCAGGGAATGGAGAGATCAGATAAAACGACTGTACACGGGGGAATGGACAGATCAGATAGAACTCTTGTACACAGCGAATGGACAGATCAGATAGAATTACAGTGCACAAGGGAATGGACAGATCAGATAGAACTACATTACACAGGGGAATGGATTGATCAGATAGAACTACTGTACACCGAGAAATGGAGAGATCAGATAGAACTACTGTACACGGGGAATGGAGTGATCAGATAGAACTACTGTACACAGGGGAATGGACAGATCAGATAGAACTACTGTACACGGGAATGGAGAGATCAGATAGAACTACTGTACACAGGGGAATGGAGTGATCAGATAGAACTACTGTACACAGGGGAATGGACAGATCAGATAGAACAACTGTACACAGAGAAATGGAGAGATCAGATGGAACTAATATCCACAGGGGAATGCACAGATCAGATAGAACTACTGTACACAGAGGGGAATGGACAAATCAGATAGAACTGCTGTATACAGGGAATGGAGAGATCAGATAGAACTACTCTACACAGGGGAATGGACAGATCAGACAGAACTACTGTACACAGAGGAATGGAGAGATCAGATGAAACTAATGCACACAGGGGAATGCACAGAACGGATAGAATTACTGTGCACAGGGGAATGGACAGATCAGATAGAACTACTATACACAGGGGGATGGAATGATCAGATAGATCAACTGTACACTGGGGAATGGACAGATCAGATAGAACTACTTTGCACAGGGAATGAACAGATCAGTTGTAACTACTGTACAAAGGGGAATGGAGTGATCAGATAGAACTACTCTGCACAGGGGAATGGACATATCAGGTAGAACTACTCTGCACAGGGAAATGGACAGATCAGATAGAACTACTGTACACAGAGGGGAATGGACAGATCAGATATTACTACTGTACATAGTGAATGGAGAGATCAGATAGAACTACTGTACACGTAGGAATGGACAGATCAGATAGAACTACTGTACACACAGGGGAATGGACAGATCAGATAGAAATACTGTACACAGTGGAATGGACAGATCAGATAGAACTACTGTACACAGGAATGAACAGATCAGATAGAACTACTGTACACAGGTGAATGGACAGAACAGATATAACTCCTGTACACAGGGAATGGACAGATCAGATAGAATTACTGTAAACAGGGAATGGACAGAGCAGATAGAACTCCTGTGCACAGCGAATGGACAGATCAGATAGATCTACTGTACACAGGGAATGAACAGATCAGAAAGAACTACGGTACACAGGGGAATGGAGTGATCGGATCGAACTGCGGTAGTGAGGGAATGGACAGATCAGATAGAACTACTGTATACAGCGGGAATGGAGAGATCAGATAGAACGACTGTACACAGGGAATGGAGAGATCAGGTAGAACTACTCTACACAGGGGAATGGACAGATCAGATAGAACTACTGTACACAGGGGAATGGAAAGATCAGATAGATCTACTGTACACAGGGAATGGAGAGATCAGATAGAACTACTGTACGCAGGGGAATGTATAGATCAGATAGAACTACTGTACACAGGGGAATGTACATATCAGATAGAACTACTATACACAGTGGAATGGAGAGATCAGATAGAACTACTGTACACGGGAATGGACAGATCAGATAGAACTACTGTACACAGAGGAATGGAGAGATCAGATTGAACTACTGTAAACGGGAATGGACAGATCAGATAGAACTACTGTACACAGAGTGGAATGGACAGATCAGGTAGAAATACTGTACTCAGGGAATGGAGAGATCAGATAGAGCGACTGTACACGGGGGAATGGACAGATCAGATAGAACTCTTGTACACAGCGAATGGACAGATCAGATAGAATTACAGTGCACAAGGGAATGGACAGATCAGATAGAACTACATTACACAGGGGAATGGACTGATCAGATAGAACTACTGTACACCGAGGAATGGAGAGATCAGATAGAACTACTGTATACAGGGGAATGGGCAGATCAGATAGAACTAGTGTGCACAGGGGAATGTACAGATCAGGTAGAACTACTGTATACAGAGGAATGGAGAGATCAGAGAGAACTACTGTTCACAGGGAATGAACAGATCAGATAGAACTACTGTACACAGGGGAATGGAATGATCGGATAGAACTGCTGTACTCAGGGAATGGACAGATCAGATAGAACTCCTGTATACAGCGGGAATGGAGTGATCAGATAGGACTACTGTACACAGGGGAATGGAAAGATCAGATAGATCTACTGTACACAGAAAATGGAGAGATCAGGTAGAACTACTCCACACAGGGGAATGGACAGATCAGATAGAACTACTGTACACAGAGGGATGGAGAGATCAGATAAAATTACACTGCACAGGGGAATGGACAGATCAGATCGAACTGCTGTACTCAGGGAATGGACAGATCAGATAGAACTACTGTACACGGGGGAATGGATGATCAGATACAACGAATGTACACAGGGGAATGGACGGATCAGATAGGACTACTGCACACAGGGGAATGGACAGAGCAGATAGAACTACTGTACACAGAGGAATGAAGTGATCAGATAGAACTACTGCACGCGGCGGAATGGACAGATCAGATAGAACTCTTGTACACAGCGAATGGACAGATCAGATAGAATTACAGTGCACAAGGGAATGGACAGATCAGATAGAACTACATTACACAGGGGAATGAACTGATCAGATAGAACTACTGTACACCGAGGAATGGAGAGATCAGATAGAACTACTGTATACAGGGGAATGGGCAGATCAGATAGAACGAGTGTGCACAGGGGAATGTACAGATCAGGTAGAACTACTGTATACAGAGGAATGGAGAGATCAGAGAGAACTTCTGTTCACAGGGAATGAACAGATCAGATAGAACTACTGTACACAGGGGAATGGAATGATCGGATAGAACTGCTGTACTCAGGGAATGGACAGATCAGATAGAACTCCTGTATACAGCGGGAATGGAGTGATCAGATAGGACTACTGTACACAGGGGAATGGAAAGATCAGATAGATCTACTGTACACAGAAAATGGAGAGATCAGGTAGAACTACTCCACACAGGGGAATGGACAGATCAGATAGAACTACTGTACACAGAGGAATGGAGAGATCAGATAAAATTACAGTGCACAGGGGAATGGACAGATCAGATCGAACTGCTGTACTCAGGGAATGGACAGATCAGATAGAACTACTGTACACGGGGGAATGGATGATCACATACAACGAATGTACACAGGGGAATGGACGGATCAGATAGGACTACTGCACACAGGGGAATGGACAGAGCAGATAGAACTACTGTACATAGAGGAATGGACAGATCAGATAGAACCACTCTGCACAGGTAAATGGAGATTTCAAAAAGAACTACTGTACACAGTGGAATGGACAGATCAGATGGAACTACTGCACACAGGGGAATGGACAGATCAGATAGAATACAGTACACAGGGGGATGGACATATCAGATTGAACTACTGTACACAGGGGAATGGAGTGATCAGATAGAACTGCTTTACAGATGGGAATGCAGTGAGCAGATAGAACTACTGTACAAAGCGAATGGAGAGATCAGATAGATCTACTGTACACAAGGAATGAACAGATCAGAAAGAACTACTGTGCACAGGGGAATGGAGTGATCGGATTGAACTGCTGTGCTCAGGGAATGGACAGATCAGATAGAACTACTGTATACAGGGGGGATGGAGAGTTCAGATAAAACTACTGTACACAGGGGAATGGAAAGATCAGAGAGATCTACTGTACACAGGGAATGGATAGACCAGGTAGAACTACTCTACACAGGGGAATGGACAGATCAGGTAGAACTATTGTACAGAGCGTAATGGACAGATCAGATAGAACTACTGGACACAGGGGAATGGAGTGAGCAGATAGAACTACTGTACACAGGGAATTGTCAAATCAGATAGAATTAATGTGAACGGAATGGACAGATCAGATAGAACTACTGTACATAAGGGCAATGGACAGATCAGATAGAACTACTGTACACAGGGATATGGACAGATCAGATAGAACTCTGTACACAGTGGAATAGACAGATCAGATAGAACTACTGTACACAGGGGAATGGAGTAATCAGATAGAACTATTGTGCACAGAGGAATGTACAGATCAGATAGAACTACTGTCCACAGGGGTATGGAGAGATCAGATAGGAGTACTGTACACAGGGAATGGAGCGATCAGGTAGAACTACTGTACACAGGGAAATGGACAGATCAGATAGAACTACTGTACACGGGAATGGAGAGATCAGATAGAACTACTGTACACAGGGGAATGGAGTGATCAGATAGAACTACTGTACACAGGGGAATGGACAGATCAGATAGAACAACTGTACACAGAGAAATGGAGAGATCAGATGGAACTAATGTCCACAGGGGAATGCACAGATCAGATAGAACTACTGTACACAGAGGAATGGAGAGATCAGATGAAACTAATGTACACAGGGGAATGCACAGAACGGATAGAATTACTGTGCACAGGGGAATGGACAGATCAGATAGAACTACTATACACAGGGGAATGGAATGATCAGATAGATCAACTGTACACTGGGGAATGGACAGATCAGATAGAACTACTTTGCACAGGGAATGAACAGATCAGGTGGAACTACTGTACAAAGGGGAATGGAGTGATCAGATAGAACTACTCTGCACAGGGGAATGGACATATCAGGTAGAACTACTCTGCACAGGGAAATGGACAGATCAGATAGAACTACTGTACACAGAGGGGAATGGACAGATCAGATAGTACTACTGTACATAGTGAATGGAGAGATCAGATAGAACTACTGTGCACAGGAATGAACAGATCAGATAGAACTACTGTACACAGAGGAATGAACAGATCAGATAGAACTACTGTACACAGGTGAATGGACAGAACAGATATAACACCTGTACACAGGGAATGGACAGATCAGATAGAATTACTGTAAACAGGGAATGGACAGATCAGATAGAACTACTGCACACAGGGGAATGGACAGATCAGATTGAACTACTGTACACAGAGAATGGACAGATCTGATAGAACTACTGTACACAGGTGAATGAACAGATTAGATAGAACTACTGTACACAAAAGAATGGAGTGATCAGATAGAACTACTGTACACAGGGGAATGAACAGATCAGATAGAACATCTGCACAGGTGAATGGACAGATCAGATCGAACTACTGTACACAGGGAATGGACAGATCAGATAGAACTATTATCCACAGGGGAATGGACAGATCAGATAGAACTACTTTACACATGGTAATGAACAGATCAGATAGAACTACTGGACACAGGGGAATGGACCGATCAGATAGAACTACTGTCCACAGGGGAATGGACAGATCAGATAGAACTACTATACACTGTGAATGGACAGATCAGATAGAACTACTGTACACAGGGGAATGGACAGATCAGATAGAACTACTGTACACCCAGGGGAATGGACAGATGAGATAGAACTACTGTACACCGGGAATGGACAGATCAGATAGAACTAATGCACACAGTGGTTTAATGGGCAGATTTGTTAAAAGCAGCATTGAGCTAAAATGTGACACACGGGTGATGATTTTAAACAAGCTGATATTGGGGAAACCTGTGTCAAATCATTCTCAGAGAGGTAAGCAGTTGCAGGAGAGCAGTCTGCAGGAGCCCTGTTACAGCAGGGAGCCTGTGTTCATGCTTTCTCACAAACTTGTGGATATTGTGGATCCCAGAGTATGGGTGGTACCAGGCTGAGCTTTGATCAAAGCTGCCTGTTCTGGTGGCATTGGATTCTGTTCTTGATGGCTCTGCTACAGCGTCTTGAAGCATTTCTTCGATGCTGTGTTTGATGAGCCCACACAAGTTGGAAGTGGACTCGTCCGCGCTGTCCATGTGGTGCCCAGGCTGCTGCGAGATCATCCAATGCATTGAGAAATCGCTGATGCACATTCTTCATTTATATCGCACCTTTCACTACCTTAGCACGTCCCAAAACACTTCACCGCCAATGACGTACTTTTGAAGTGTAGTCACTGTTGTAATATGTGAAACGCGGCAGCCAATTTGCACACAAGCTCCCACAAACAGCAATGTGATGATGACCAGAAAGTGGGAGCTAAAATCGATCGCCCCCTAAAACAGGTGCGGGGATCGCGATGTGCGTTTATCCTGTGCCTGTTGCTTCTGATTCAGGCAGCATACCAGCTTTTTGCTGCCTGCTAATTAACATGATTGTAGTGTGCAGCGTGCAACCAGCACTACGTATTGAGTGGCTGAATGCCTCAGCAAGTGGCCCAAAACTGTGAGAGGCTAGCACAACTTATCGCTAACCTGCACTACCTAAAGCCTGCCTCCATCTCCTAAAGGGGAGGTGCATTATGGCCGGAGCAGGTGGTGGAATTCATTGTGGAACTCATTCTGACGTGGAAAAAGATGTTATAATGGCACAACATGGGAGAGAGCGGACTCCAAGATTTTCAGACACTGCACTGTCGGCCTTGGTGGGAGATGTGCTCTATCTACAGGGCAAGGAGGCCCTCCAGACAAACTCTCAGGAGGCAGTGGGACCAGATTGCCATGGTGGTCAATACCAGGATTTAAGCCCCGAGGAACTCGATGCCGTGCCGCAAAAAGTTCAATGACCTCACATGAATGGTGAAGATCAGTGAATGTATCTTCAAATGCCATATCCCACCTACTTCACCACCAGCCTGTCGTGCTAACTGCCCAATGCACCACGCCCCATCACTCACCAACATTACTTTCTATCAATCAGGACTCATACCTAAAATTCAAAGCGGATGCCCCGCCCACTTCATGCTCATTTTGGGGGGGAAGTTGAAAGTTCTCCCCAGGATGTCACTCCATCATTATCGCTGAATGCAGCTGCCCATAATAGGACGGAGATTTTCTGGCCTTGTGTCAATCACTGCCAGAAAATCAAGGTGCTACAAAACACGAGGGAAATCTTGCATTAGGTGTCTACATACCAGGATTAGACAGGGGAAAGTCCTGGCAGGAGGCCTGGTCCATTTTGAAGAGGCAGCCCGCCGACTCTGGGCCACTGCATCATCGTGCAGCCTTGTTGAGCTCCTGGAGTTGGTGCAAGAAGCTCCTCCCAAAAATAGAAAGAGGAATTTTCGGTAGGATCATCTTCAGCTGGATCACCAGCTGCTGCTGGTCGGAGGGCACACTGACACTGGTAGGAACACTGACACTGGTGGGAACACTGAAACTGGAGGGCACACTGACACTGGTAGGAACACTGACACTGGTGGGAACACTGACACTGGTGGGCACGCTTGTACTGATGGGAACACTGACTCTGGAGGGCTCACTGACACTGGTGGGAACACTGACACTGGTGGGAACACTGACACTGGTGGGAAAAATGATACTGGTGGGCACACTGACACTGGTGGGCACACTGACACTGGTGGGAACAGTGGCACAGGTGGTCAGACTGACACTGGTAGGCAAAAGGGCACTGTTGAGCACACTGCCACTGGTGGGTACACTGACATTGGTGGGTACATTGACACTGGTGGGAAGACTGACACAAGTGGGAAGACTGACACTGGTAGTCACACTGACACTGGTAGTCACACTGACACTGGTGGGCACACTGACACTGGTGGGAACACTGACACTGGTGGGAACACTGACACTGGTGGGCACACTGACACTGCTGGGGACACTGACACTGATGGGCACACTGACACTGATGGGCACACTGACACAGGTGGTCAGACTGACACTGGTAGGCAAAAGGGCACTGTTGAGCACACTGCCACTGGTGGGTACACTGACACTGGTGGGTACATTGACACTGGTGGGAAGACTGACACAAGTGGGAAGACTTACACTGGTAGTCACACTGACACTGGTAGTCACACTGACACTGGTGGGCACACTGGCACTGGTGGTCACACTGACGCTGGTGGGCACACTGACACTGGTGGGAACACTGACACTGGTGGGAACACTGACACTGGTGGGCACACTGACACTGCTGGGGACACTGACACTGATGGGCACACTGACACTGGTGGGAACAGTGACACTGTGGGTCACAATGCCACTGGTGGGCAAACAGAAAATGGTGGGAACGCTGAAACTGGTGGGCACACTGTCACTAGTGGACACACTGACACTGGTGGGCACACTGACACTGGTGGGCACACTGACACTGGTGGTCACACTGACATTGGTGGGAACACTGACACTGGTGGGCTCACCGACACTGGTGGTCACACTGACACTGGTGGTCACACTGACATTGGTGGGAACACTGACACTGGTGGGCACACCGACACTGGTGGGAACAATGACACAGGTGGGCAAACTGACACAGGTAGGCACACTGTCACTGGTGGGCACACTGTCACTGGTGGTCACACTGACACTGGTAGGCACACTGACACTGGTGGGAACATTGACACTTGTGGTCACACAGCTACTGGTGGGCACACTGACACAGGTGGGAACAGTGACACAGGTGGGAACAGTGACACTGGTGGGAGCACTGACACTGGTGGTCACACTGACACTAGTGGGAACACCTACACAGGTGGGCACACTGACGCTGGTGGGAACACTGACACTGGTGGTCACACTGACACTGGTGGTCACATTGACACTGGTGGGAACACTGACACTGGTGGGAACACTGACACTGCTGGGAACACTGACACTAGTGGTCACACTGACACTGGTGGAAACACTGACACTGGTGGAAACACTGACACTGGTGGGCATAGTGACACAGGTAGGCACACTGACACTGGTGGGAACACTGACACTGGAGGGCACACTGACACTGGTGGGAACATTGACACTGGTGGGCACACTGACACTGGTGGGCACACTGACACTGGTGGTCACACTGACTCTGGTGGACCCACTGACACTGGTTGTTACACAAACACTGGTGGACACACTGACACTGGTGCGCACACTGACACTGGTGGGCACACTGAAACTGGTGGGCACACTGACACAGGTGGGAACACTGACACGGGTGGGAACACTGACACTGGTGGGTACAGTAACACTTGTCGGAACAATGACAATGGTGGTCACACAGACACTGGTGGGCACACTGACACTGGTGGGCACACTGACTCTGGTGGACCCACTGACACTGGTGGTCACACAGCCACTGGTGGGCACACTGACACTGGTGGGAATACTGACACTGGTGGGAACACTGACACTGGTGGGAACACTGATAATTGTGGGAACACTGATAATGGTGGTCACACTGACACTTGTGGGCATACTGACACTGGTGGGAACACTGACACTTGTGGGCAAACTGACACTTGTGGGCAAACTGACACTTGTGGGCAAACTGACACTGGTGGTCACATTGACACTGGTGGTCACACTGACACTGGTGGGAACACTGATAATGGTGGTCACACTGACACTGGTGGTCACACTGACACTGGTGGTCACACAGACACTGGTGGGCACACTGACTCTGGTGGACCAACTGGCCCTGGTGGACCCACTGACCCTGGTGGTCAAACAAACACTGGTGGGCACATTGACACTGGTGGGCACACTGACACTGTTGGACAGACTGACACTGGTGTTCACACAGACACTGGTGGGAACACTGACACTGGTGGGCACAGTGACACTGGTTGTTACACAGTCACTGGTGGGCACACTGACACTGGTTGGAACAGTGACACTGGTGGGAACACTGATAATGGTGGGAAAACCGATAATGGTGGGAACGCTGATAATGGTGGGAACACTGATAATGGTGGGAAAACTTACACTGGTGGGTACACTAACACTTGTGGGAACATTGACAATGGTGGTCACACAGACACTGGTGGGCACACTGACACCGGTGGGCACACTGACACCGGTGGACCCACTGTCACTGGTGGTCACACAGACACTGGTGGGCACACTGACACTGGTGGGCACACTGACACTGGTGGGAACAGTGACACTGGTGGGAACACTGACACTGGTGGGAACACTGATAATGGTGGGAAAACTGATAATGGTGGGCAAACTGACACTGGTGGGCACACTGACACTGGTGGTCACACTGACACTGGTGGTCACACAGACACTGGTGGGAACACTGACAACGGTGGGCACACTGACACTGGTAGGAACACTGACACTGGTGGGAACACTGACACTGGTGGTCACACTGACACTGGTGCGCACACTGACACAGGTGGTCAGACTGACATTGGTTGGCACACTAACACTGGTGGGAACACTGACACTGGTGGGAAAACTTACACAGGTGGGCACACTGACACTGGTGGACACACTCTCACTGGTGGGCACACTGACACAGGTGGGAACACTGACACTGGTGGGCACACTGACACTGCTGGGAACACTGACACTGGTGGTGACACTGATACTTGTGGTCACAGTGACACTGGTGAGCACACTGACACTGGTGGTGACACTGATACTTGTGGTCACAGTGAAACTGATGGGCACACTGACACTGGTGGGAACAGTGACACTGGTGAGCACACCGACACTGGTGGACACACTGGCACTGGTCACACTGACACTGGTGGGTACACTGGCATTGGTGGGCATAGGCACTGGTGGGTACACTGGCACTGGTGGTCACACTGGCACTGGTGGGTACACTGGCATTGGTGGGTACACTGGCATTGGTGGGCACACTGACACTGGTGGTCACACTGACACTGATGGTCACACTGACACTGGTGGTCACACTGACACTGGTGGGCACACTGACACTGATGGTCACACTGACACTGATGGTCACACAGACACTGGTGGGCACACTGACACTGGTGGGAACATTGACACTGGTGGGCACACTGACACTGGTGGGCACACTGACACTGGTGGTCACACAGACACTGGTGGGCACACTGACACTGGTGGGAACATTGACACTGGTGGAAACACTGATAATGGTGGGAACACTGATAATGGTGGTCACACTGACACTAGTGGGCACACTGACACTGGTGGGAACACTTACACAGGTGGGCACACTGACACTGGTGGGAACATTGACACTGGTGGGCACACTGACACTGGTGGGCACACTGACAACGGTGGGCACACTGACACTGGTAGGAACACTGACACTGGTGGGAACACTGACACTGGTGGTCACACTGACACTGGTGCGCACACTGACACAGGTGGTCAGACTGACATTGGTTGGCACACTAACACTGGTGGGAACACTGACACTGGTGGGAAAACTTACACAGGTGGGCACACTGACACTGGTGGACACACTCTCACTGGTGGGCACACTGACACAGGTGGGAACACTGACACTGGTGGGCACACTGACACTGCTGGGAACACTGACACTGGTGGTGACACTGATACTTGTGGTCACAGTGACACTGGTGAGCACACTGACACTGGTGGTGACACTGATACTTGTGGTCACAGTGAAACTGATGGGCACACTGACACTGGTGGGAACAGTGACACTGGTGAGCACACCGACACTGGTGGACACACTGGCACTGGTCACACTGACACTGGTGGGTACACTGGCATTGGTGGGCATAGGCACTGGTGGGTACACTGGCACTGGTGGTCACACTGGCACTGGTGGGTACACTGGCATTGGTGGGTACACTGGCATTGGTGGGCACACTGACACTGGTGGTCACACTGACACTGATGGTCACACTGACACTGGTGGTCACACTGACACTGGTGGGCACACTGACACTGATGGTCACACTGACACTGATGGTCACACAGACACTGGTGGGCACACTGACACTGGTGGGAACATTGACACTGGTGGGCACACTGACACTGGTGGGCACACTGACACTGGTGGTCACACAGACACTGGTGGGCACACTGACACTGGTGGGAACATTGACACTGGTGGAAACACTGATAATGGTGGGAACACTGATAATGGTGGTCACACTGACACTAGTGGGCACACTGACACTGGTGGGAACACTTACACAGGTGGGCACACTGACACTGGTGGGAACATTGACACTGTTGGGCACACTGACACTGGTGGGCACACTGACACTGGTGGTCACACTGACTCTGGTGGACCCACTGACACTGGTTGTTACACAAACACTGGTGGGCACACTGACACTGGTGTGCACACTGACACTGGTGGGCACACTGAAATTGGTGGGCACAGTAACACTTGTCGGAACAATGACAATGGTGGTCACACAGACACTGGTGGGCACACTGACACTGGTGGGAACACTGATAATTGTGGGAACACTGACACTGGTGGTCACACAGACACTGGTGGGCACACTGACTCTGGTGGACCCACTGGCCCTGGTGGACCCACTGACCCTGTTGGTCAAACAAACACTGGTGGGCACATTGACACTGGTGGGCACACTGACACTGGTGGACAGACTGACACTGGTGTTCACACAGACACCGGTGGGAACACTGACACTGGTGGGCACAGTGACACTGGTTGTTACACAGTCACTGGTGGGCACACTGACACTGGTTGGAGCAGTGACACTGCTGGGAACACTGATAATGGTGGGAAAACTGATAATGGTGGGAACACTGATAATGGTGGGAACACTGATAATGGTGGGAAAACTTACACTGGTGGGTTCACTAACACTTGTGGGAACATTGACAATGGTGGTCACACAGACACTGGTGGGCACACTGACACCGGTGGGCACACTGACTCTGGTGGACCCACTGTCACTGGTGGTCACACAGACACTGGTGGGCACACTGACACTGGTGGGCACACTGACACTGGTGGGCACACTGACACTGGTGGGAACAGTGACACTGGTGGGAACACTGATAATGGTGGGAAAACTGATAATGGTGGGCAAACTGACACTGGTGGGCACACTGACACTGGTGGTCGCACTGACACTGGTGGTCACACAGACACTGGTGGAAACACTGACAACGGTGGGCACACTGACACTGGTAGGAACACTGACACTGGTGGGAACACTGACACTGGTGGTCACACTGACACTGGTGCGCACACTGACACAGGTGGTCAGACTGACATTGGTTGGCACACTAACACTGGTGGGAACACTGACACTGGTGGGAAAACTTACACAGGAGGGCACACTGACACTGGTGGACACACTCTCACTGGTGGGCACACTGACACAGGTGGGAACACTGACACTGGTGGGCACACTGACACTGCTGGGAACACTGACACTGGTGGTGACACTGATACTTGTGGTCACAGTGACACTGGTGAGCACACTGACACTGGTGGTGACACTGATACTTGTGGTCACAGTGAAACTGATGGGCACACTGACACTGGTGGGAACAGTGACACTGGTGAGCACATTGACACTGGTGGGCACACTGGCACTGGTCACACTGACACTGGTGGGTACACTGGCATTGGTGGGCATAGGCACTGGTGGGCACACTGACACTGGTGGTCACACTGGCACTGGTGGGTGCACTGGCATCGGTGGGTACACTGGCATTGGTGGGCACACTGCCACTGGTGGTCACACTGACACTGATGGTCACACTGACACTGGTGGTCACACTGACACAGGTGTGCACACTGACACTGATGGTCACACAGACACTGGTGGTCACACAGACACTGGTGGGCACACTGACACTGGTGGGAACATTGACACTGGTGGGAACACTGATAATGGTGGGAACACTGATAATGGTGGTCACACTGACACTAGTGGGCACACTGACACTGGTGGGAACACTGACACTTGTGGGCAAACTGACACTGGTGGTCACACTGCCAATGGTGGTCACACAGACACTGGTGGGAATAGTGACACTGGTGGTCACACTGACACTTGTGGGCAAACTGACACTGGTGGTCACACTGCCAATGGTGGTCACACAGACACTGGTGGGAATAGTGACACTGGTGGGCGCAATGACACTGGTGGGCACACTGACACTGGTGGTCACACTGACACTGATGGGAACAGTGACACTGGTGGGAACAATGACACTGATGGCCACACTGTACACTGGTGGGCACACTGACACTGATGGGCACACTGTACACTGATGGGCACACTGTACACTGGTGGGCACACTGACACTGGTGCTCATACTGACGCTGGTCGGCACACTGACACTGGTGGGCACACTCATACTGGTGGGCACACTCATACTGGTGGGAACACTGACACTGGTGGGCACACTGACACTGGTGGGCACACTGACACTGGTGCTCACACTGACACTGGCGGGCACACTTGCACTGCTGGGAACAATGGCACTGGTGGGCACACTGACATTACTGGTCAAACTGACACTGGTGGGAACACTGACACTGGTGGGAACACTGAGACTGGTGGGCACACTGTCACTGGTGGACACAGTGACACTGGTGGGCACACCGACACTGGTGGGCACACTGACACTGGTGGGCACACTGACACTGGTGGGCACACCGACACTGGTGGAACACTGACACTGGTGGGCACACAGAAACTGGTGGGCACACTGACACTGGTGGGCACACTGACACTGGTGGGCACACCGACACTGGTGGGAACACTAACACTAGTGGTCACACAGACACTGGTGGGAACACTGACACTGGTGGGAAAACAGACACTGCTGGGAACACTGACTCTGGTGGGCTCACTGACACTGGTGGGAACACTGACACTGGTGGGAACACTGACACTGGTGGGCACACCGACACTGGTGGAACACTGACACTGGTGGTCACACTGACACTGGTGGGAATACTGACACTTGTGGTCACACTGACACTGGTGGGCACACTGGCACAGGTGGGAACAGTGACACAGGTGGTCAGACTGACACTGGTTGGCACAATTGCACTGTTGAGCACACTGACACTGGTGGGTACACTGACACTGGTGGGAAGACTGAGACTTGTGGTCACACTGACACTGGTGGGCACACTGGCACTGGTGGTCACACTGACACTGGTGGGCACACTGACACAGGTGGGAACACTGCCACTGCTAGGAAAACTGACACTGGTGTGCACACTGTCATTGTTGGGCACGCTGACACTGGTGGAAACACTGACACTGGTGGGAACAGTGACACTGGTGGTCACACTGCCACTGGTGGGCACACAGAAACTGGTGGGTACACTGACACTGGTGGGCACACTGACACTGGTGGGCACACCGACACTGGTGGGAACACTGACACAAGTGGTCACACAGCCACTGGTGGGAACACTGACACTGGTGGTCACACTGACACTGGTGGGAACATTTACACTGGTGGGCACACTGACATTAGTGTTCAAACTGACACCAGTGGCAACACTGAGACTGGTGGGCACACTGTCACTGGTGGACACAGTGACACTGGTGGGCACACCGACACTGGTGGGCACACTGACACTGGTGGGCACACTGACACTGGTGGGAACACTGACACTGGTGGGCACACCGACACTGGTGGAACACTGACACTGGTGGTCACACTGACACTGGTGGGAACACTTACACTGGTGGGCACACTGACACTGGTGGGCACACTGACACTAGTGGTCACACTGACACTGGTGGGAACACTGACACTGGTGGGAAAACAGACACTGCTGGGAACACTGACTCTGGTGGGCTCACTGACACTGGTGGGAACACTGACACTGGTGGGAACACTGACAATGGTGGGCACACCAACACTGGTGGAACACTGACACTGGTGGGCACACTGGCACAGGTGGGAACAGTGAAACAGGTGGTCAGACTGACACTGGTTGGCACAATTGCACTGTGGAGCACACTGTCACTGGTGGGTACACTGACACTGGTGGGATGACTGAAACTTGTGGTTACACTGACACTGGTGGGCACACTGGCACTGGTGGTCACACTGACACTGGTGGGCACACTGACACAGGTGGGAACACTGACACTGGTGGAACAATGACACAGGTGGGCACACTGACACTGGTGGGAACACTGACACTGGTGGGAACACTGACATTGGTGGGAACACAGACACTGCTGGGAACAGTGACACTAGTGGTCACACTGACACTGGTGGGCACACTGACACTGGAGGGCACACTGACACTGGAGGGCACACTGACACTGGTGGTCACACTGACACTGGTGGGCACACTGACACAGGTGGGAACACTGACACTGCTAGGAAAACTGACACTGGTGGGCACACTGTCATTGTTGGGCACGCTGACACTGGTGGAAACACTGACACTGGTGGGAACAGTGACACTGGTGGTCACACTGCCACTGGTGGGCACACAGAAACTGGTGGGCACACTGACACTGGTGGGCACACCGACACTGGTGGAACAATGACACAGGTGGGCACACTGACACTGGTGGGAACACTGACACTGGTGGGAACACTGACATTGGTGGGAACACAGACACTGCTGGGAACAGTGACACTAGTGGTCACACTGACACTGGTGGGCACACTGACACTGGAGGGCACACTGACACTGGAGGGCACACTGACACTGGTGGTCACACTGACACTGGTGGTCACACTGACACTGATGGGAACACTGACACTGGTAGTCCCACTGACACTGGGGGTGACACTGACACTGGTGGGAACACTGACACTGATGGGCACACTGACACTGGTGGGAACACTGACATTGGTGGGCACAATGACACAGGTGGTCTGACTGACATTGGTTGGCACACTAACACTGGCGGGAGCACTGACACTGGTGGGAACACTGACACTGGTGGGCACACTGACACAGGTGGGAACACTGACACTGGTGGGCACACTGACACTGCTGGGAACACTGACACTGGTGGTGACACTGCTGATCACATATACACCACTGCTCATACATACACTGGTGCTCACACGTACACCACTGCTCGCACGTACACCACTACTCGCACGTACACTGGTACTCACATGTACACTGCTGCTCACACTGACACTGGTGCTCAAACTGGCACTGGTGCTCACACGTACACCGCTGCTCACACATACACTGGTGCTCACAAGTACACCACTGCTAACACGTACAAAACTGCTCACACGTACACTGGTGCTCACACGTACAGCACTGCTCACACGTACACTGGTACTCACACGTACACTGGTGCTCACACATACACTGGTGCTCACACGTACATCACTGCTCACATGTACACCACATACATTGGTCCTCACATGGACACTGGTGCTCACACGTACAAAGGTGCTCACATGTACACTGGTGCTCACACGTACGCTAGTGCTTACACTTTCACTGATAGTCATGCATACACTGGTGCTCACATGTACACCACTGCTCACACATACACTGGTGCTCACACTTACACCACTGCTCACATGGACACTGGTGCTCACACGTACACTGGTGCTCGCATATACACCACTGCTCACACGTACACTGGTGCTCACACGTACACCGGTGCTCACATGTACACTGGTGCACACATGTGCTCCGGTGCTCACGCTTATACCGCTGCTCACACGTACACTGGTGCTCACACATATACTGGCGCTCACACGTACACTGGCGCTCACACGTACACTGGCGCACACACGTACACTGGCGCTCACACGTACACTGGTGCTCACAAATACACTGGTGTTCACACGTACAATGGTGATCACATGTAAACTGGTAATCACATGTACACTGGTGCTCACACGTAAACTGGCGCTCACACATACACTGGTGCTCACATGTACACTGCTGCTCACACGCACACTGGTGCTCACACGTACACTGGTGCTCACATATACTCCACTGCTCACATGTACACCACTGCTCACACGTACACTGGTGATCACACGTACACTGGCACTCACACATACACTGGCGCTCACACGTACCGGTGCTCACACATACACTGGCGCTCACACATACACTGGTGCTCACACATACACTGGTGCTCACACATGCACTGGTGATCACATGTACACTGGTGCTCACACGTACACTAGTGCTCACACATATACTGGCGCTCACATGTACACTGGTGCTCACACGTACACTGGTGTTCACACGCACACTGGTGCTCACACGTACAATGGTGATCACATGTAAACTGGTGCTCACACGTACACTGATGCTCACACGTACACCGGTGCTCACACATACACCACTGCTCACTCGTACACTGGTGCTCACACATACACCACGGCTCACACGGACACCGCTGCTCACATGTACACTGGTGCTCACACATGCACCACTGCTCACTCATACACTGGTGCTCACATGTACACTAGTAGTCACACATACACTAGTGCTCACACATACACTGGTGCTCACACGTACACTGATGTTCACACGTACACCGGTGCTCACACATACACCACTGCTCACTCGTGCACTGGTGCTCACATGTACACTGGTGCTCACACATACACTACGGCTCACACGGACACCGCTGCTCACACGTACACTGGTGCTCACACATACACCACTGCTCACTCATACACTGGTGCTCACATGTACACTAGTACTCACACATACACTGGCGCTCACACGTACCGGTGCTCACACATACACTGGAGCTCACAAGTACACTGGCGTTCACACATACACTGGTGCTCACACATGCACTGGTGATCACATGTACACTGGTGCTCACACGTACACTAGTGCTCACACATATACTGGCGCTCACATGTACACTGGTGCTCACACATACACTAATGCTCACACGTACACTGGTGCTCACACGTACACTGGTGCTCACACGTACACTGGTGCTCACACGTACAATGGTGATCACATGTAAACTGGTGCTCCCACACACACTTATACAGGCGCTCACACAAAAACTGGTGTTCACACGTACACTGGTGCTCACACGTAGACCACTGCTCACTCGTACACTGGTGCTCACATGTACACAAGTGCTCACACATACACTGGTGCTCACACGTACACTGATGCTCACACGTACACCGGTGCTCACACGTACATCACTGCTCACTCGTACACTGGTGCTCACATGTACACAAGTGCTCACACATACACTGGTGCTCACATGTACACTGGTGCTCACACATACACCACTGCTCACAATGACACCACTGCTCACACGTACACTGTTGCTCACACGTACACTGTTGCTCACACGTACACTGCTGCTCACACATACACTGGTGCTCACACGTACACTGGTGCTCACACGTACACTGGTGATCACATGTACACTGGTGCACACACGTATACTGGCGCTCACATGTACACTGGTGCTCACACGTACACTGGTGATCATGTACACTGGTGATCACGTACACTGGTGCTCACTCGTACACTGGTGCTCACATGTACACTGCTGCTCACACATATACTGGCGCTCACATGTACACTGGTGTTCACACGTACACTAGTGCTCACACGTGCACTGGTGATCACATGTATACTGGTGCTCACACGTACACTGGTGATCACATGTACACTGCTGCTCACACATATACTGGCGCTCACATGTACACTGGTGTTCACACGTACACTAGTGCTCACACGTACACTGGTGATCACATGTATACTGGTGCTCACACGTACACTGGTGCTCACACGTACAATGGTGATCACACGTAAACTGGTAATCACACGTACACTGGTGCTCACACGTAAACTGGCGCTCACACATACACCACTGCTCACTCGTACACCGGTGCTCACACGTACACTGGTGCTCACACATACACCACGGCTCACACGGACACCGCTGCTCACATGTACACTGGTACTCACACGTACACCACTGCTCACTCGTACACTGGTGCTCACATGTACACTAGTGCTCACACGTACACTGGCGCTCACACATACATTGGCGCTCACCCGTACACAGGTGCTCACACATACACCACTGCTCACATGTACACCACTGCTCACACGTACACTGGTGCTCACACGTACACTGCTGCTCACACATACACTGGTGCTCACACATACACTGCTGCTCACATGTACACTGGTGATCACATGTACACTGGTGCACACACGTATACTGGCGCTCACATGTACACTGGTGCTCACACGTACACTACTGCTCACATGTACACTGGTGCTCACACGTACACTGGTGCTCACACATACAATGGTGATCACATGTAAACTAGTGCTCACATGTACACTTATACTGGCGCTCACACAAAAACTGGTGTTCACACGTATACTGGTGCTCACTCGTAAACTGGTGCTCACATGGACACCACTGCTCACACGTACACGTGTGATCACAGGTACACTGGTGCTCACACGGACACTGGTGGTCACACGTACAATGGTGATCACACGTAAACTGGTAATCACATGTACACTGGTGCTCACACGTAAACTGGCGCTCACACATACACTGGTGCTCACATGTACACTGCTGCTCACACGCACACTGGTGCTCACACGTACACTGGTGCTCACATATACTCCACTGCTCACATGTACACCACTGCTCACACGTACACTGGTGATCACACGTACACTGGCACTCACACATACACTGGCGCTCACACGTACCGGTGCTCACACATACACTGGCGCTCACACGTACACTGGCGCTCACACATACACTGGTGCTCACACATGCACTGGTGATCACATGTACACTGGTGCTCACACGTACACTAGTGCTCACACATATACTGGCGCTCACATGTACACTGGTGCTCACACGTACACTAATGCTCACACGTACACTGGTGCTCACACGTACACTGGTGCTCACACGTACAATGGTGATCACATGTAAACTGGTGCTCCCACACACACTTATACAGGCGCTCACACAAAAACTGGTGTTCACACGTACACTGGTGCTCACACGTACACCACTGCTCACTCGTACACTGGTGCTCACATGTACACAAGTGCTCACACATACACTGGTGCTCACACGTACACTGATGCTCACACGTACACCGGTGCTCACACGTACATCACTGCTCACTCGTACACTGGTGCTCACATGTACACAAGTGCTCACACATACACTGGTGCTCACATGTACACTGGTGTTCACACATACACCACTGCTCACAATGACACCACTGCTCACACGTACACTGTTGCTCACACGTACACTGTTGCTCACACGTACACTGCTGCTCACACATACACTGGTGCTCACACGTACACTGGTGCTCACACGTACACTGGTGATCACATGTACACTGGTGCACACACGTATACTGGCGCTCACATGTACACTGGTGCTCACATGTACACTGGTGCTCACACGTACACTGGTGATCATGTACACTGGTGATCACGTACACTGGTGCTCACTCGTACACTGGTGCTCACATGTACACTGGTGTTCACACGTACACTGGTGTTCACACGTACACTAGTGCTCACACGTACACTGGTGATCACATGTATACTGGTGCTCACACGTACACTGGTGATCACATGTACACTGCTGCTCACACATATACTGGCGCTCACATTTACACTGGTGTTCACATGTACACTAGTGCTCACACGTACACTGGTGATCACATGTATACTGGTGCTCACACGTACACTGGTGCTCACACGTACAATGGTGATCACACGTAAACTGGTAATCACACGTACACTGGTGCTCACACGTAAACTGGCGCTCACACATACACCACTGCTCACTCGTACACCGGTGCTCACACGTACACTGGTGCTCACACATACACCACGGCTCACACGGACACCGCTGCTCACATGTACACTGGTGCTCACACGTACACCACTGCTCACTCGTACACTGGTGCTCACACGTACACTAGTGCTCACACGTACACTGGCGCTCACACATACATTGGTGCTCACCCGTACACAGGTGCTCACACATACACCACTGCTCACATGTACACCACTGCTCACACGTACACTGGTGCTCACACGTACACTGCTGCTCACACATACACTGGTGCTCACACATACACTGCTGCTCACACGTACACTGGTGATCACATGTACACTGGTGCACACACGTATACTGGCGCTCACATGTACACTGGTGCTCACACGTACACTGGTGATCACATGTACACTGGTGCTCACATGTACACTGGTGCTCACACATATACTGGCGCTCACATGTACACTGGTGCTCACACGTACACTACTGCTCACATGTACACTGGTGCTCACACGTACACTGGTGCTCACACATACAATGGTGATCACATGTAAACTAGTGCTCACATGTACACTTATACTGGCGCTCACACAAAAACTGGTGTTCACACGTACACTGGTGCTCACTCGTACACTGGTGCTCACATGGACACCACTGCTCACACGTACACATGTGATCACAGGTACACTGATGCTCACACGGACACTGGTGGTCACACGTACAATGGTGATCACACGTAAACTGGTAATCACATGTACACTGGTGCTCACACGTAAACTGGCGCTCACACGTACACTGGTGCTCACAAATACACTGGTGTTCACACGTACACTGGTGCTCACTCGTACACTGGTGCTCACATATACTCCACTGCTCACATGTACACCACTGCTCACACGTACACTGGTGATCACACGTACACTGGCACTCACACATGCACTGGCGCTCACACGTACACTGGCGCTCACACATACACTGGTCCTCACACATGCACTGGCGATCACATGTACACTGGTGCTCACACGTACACTAATGCTCACACGTACACTGGTGCTCACACGTACACTGGTGCTCACACGTACACTGGTGCTCACACGTACAATGGTGATCACATGTAAACTGGTGCTCCCACACACACTTATACAGGCGCTCACACAAAAACTGGTGTTCACACGTACACTGGTGCTCACACGTACACCACTGCTCACTCGTACACTGGTGCTCACATGTCCACAAGTGCTCACACATACACTGGTGCTCACACGTACACTGATGCTCACACGTACACCGGTGCTCACACGTACATCACTGCTCACTCGTACACTGGTGCTCACATGTACACAAGTGCTCACACATACACTGGTGCTCACATGTACACTGGTGTTCACACATACACCACTGCTCACAATGACACCACTGCTCACACGTACACTGTTGCTCACACGTACACTATTGCTCACACGTACACTGCTGCTCACACATACACTGGTGCTCACACGTACACTGGTGCTCACACGTACACTGGTGATCACATGTACACTGGTGCACACACGTATACTGGCGCTCACATGTACACTGGTGCTCACACGTACACTGGTGATCATGTACACTGGTGATCACGTACACTGGTGCTCACTCGTACACTGGTGCTCACATGTACACTGCTGCTCACACATATACTGGCGCTCACATGTACACTGGTGTTCACACGTACACTAGTGCTCACACGTACACTGGTGATCACATGTATACTGGTGCTCACACGTACACTGGTGATTACATGTACACTGCTGCTCACACATATACTGGCGCTCACATGTACACTGGTGTTCACACGTACACTAGTGCTCACACGTACACTGGTGATCACATGTATACTGGTGCTCACAAGTACACTGGTGCTCACACGTACAATGGTGATCACACGTAAACTGGTAATCACACGTACACTGGTGCTCACACGTAAACTGGCGCTCACACATACACCACTGCTCACTCGTACACCAGTGCTCACACGTACACTGGTGCTCACACATACACCACGGCTCACACGGACACCGCTGCTCACATGTACACTGGTGCTCACACGTACACCACTGCTCACTCGTACACTGGTGCTCACATGTACACTAGTGCTCACACGAACACTGGCGCTCACACATACATTGGCGCTCACCCGTACACAGGTGCTCACACATACACTGCTGCTCACATGTACACCACTGCTCACACGTACACTGGTGCTCACACGTACACTGCTGCTCACACATACACTGGTGCTCACACATACACTGCTGCTCACACGTACACTGGTGATCACATGTACACTGGTGCACACACATATACTGGCGCTCACATGTACACTGGTGCTCACACGTACACTGGTGATCACATGTACACTGGTGCTCACATGTACACTGGTGCTCACACATATACTGGCGCTCACATGTACACTGGTGCTCACACGTACACTACTGCTCACATGTACACTGGTGCTCACACGTACACTGGTGCTCACACATACAATGGTGATCACATGTAAACTAGTGCTCACATGTACACTTATACTGGCGCTCACACAAAAACTGGTGTTCACACGTACACTGGTGCTCACTCGTACACTGGTGCTCACATGGACACCACTGCTCACACGTACACATGTGATCACAGGTACACTGGTGCTCACACGGACACTGGTGGTCACACGTACAATGGTGATCACACGTAAACTGGTAATCACATGTACACTGGTGCTCACACATACACTGGCACTCACACGTACACTGGCGCTCACACGTACACTGGTGCTCACAAATACACTGGTGTTCACACGTACACTGGTGCTCACTCGTACACTGGTGCTCACATGGACACCACTGCTCACACGTACACGTGTGATCACAGGTACACTGGTGCTCACACGGACACTGGTGGTCACACGTACAATGGTGATCACACGTAAACTGGTAATCACATGTACACTGGTGCTCACACGTAAACTGGCGCTCACACATAAACTGGTGCTCACATGTACACTGCTGCTCACACGCACACTGGTGCTCACACGTACACTGGTGCTCACATATACTCCACTGCTCACATGTACACCACTGCTCACACGTACACTGGTGATCACACGTACACTGGCACTCACACATGCACTGGCGCTCACACGTACACTGGCGCTCACACATACACTGGTGCTCACACATGCACTGGCGATCACATGTACACTGGTGCTCACACGTACACTAATGCTCACACGTACACTGGTGCTCACACGTACACTGGTGCTCACACGTACAATGGTGATCACATGTAAACTGGTGCTCCCACACACACTTATACAGGCGCTCACACAAAAACTGGTGTTCACACGTACACTGGTGCTCACACGTACAATGGTGATCACATGTAAACTGGTGCTCCCACACACACTTATACAGGCGCTCACACAAAAACTGGTGTTCACACGTACACTGGTGCTCACACGTACACCACTGCTCACTCGTACACTGGTGCTCACATGTCCACAAGTGCTCACACATACACTGGTGCTCACACGTACACTGATGCTCACACGTACACCGGTGCTCACACGTACATCACTGCTCACTCGTACACTGGTGCTCACATGTACACAAGTGCTCACACATACACTGGTGCTCACATGTACACTGGTGTTCACACATACACCACTGCTCACAATGACACCACTGCTCACACGTACACTGTTGCTCACACGTACACTGTTGCTCACACGTACACTGCTGCTCACACATACACTGGTGCTCACACGTACACTGGTGCTCACACGTACACTGGTGATCACATGTACACTGGTGCACACACGTATACTGGCGCTCACATGTACACTGGTGCTCACACGTACACTGGTGATCATGTACACTGGTGATCACGTACACTGGTGCTCACTCGTACACTGGTGCTCACATGTACACTGCTGCTCACACATATACTGGCGCTCACATGTACACTGGTGTTCACACGTACACTAGTGCTCACACGTACACTGGTGATCACATGTATACTGGTGCTCACACGTACACTGGTGATTACATGTACACTGCTGCTCACACATATACTGGCGCTCACATGTACACTGGTGTTCACACGTACACTAGTGCTCACACGTACACTGGTGATCACATGTATACTGGTGCTCACACGTACACTGGTGCTCACACGTACAATGGTGATCACACGTAAACTGGTAATCACACGTACACTGGTGCTCACACGTAAACTGGCGCTCACACATACACCACTGCTCACTCGTACACCAGTGCTCACACGTACACTGGTGCTCACACATACACCACGGCTCACACGGACACCGCTGCTCACATGTACACTGGTGCTCACACGTACACCACTGCTCACTCGTACACTGGTGCTCACATGTACACTAGTGCTCACACGTACACTGGCGCTCACACATACATTGGCGCTCACCCGTACACAGGTGCTCACACATACACTGCTGCTCACATGTACACCACTGCTCACACGTGCACTGGTGCTCACACGTACACTGCTGCTCACACATACACTGGTGCTCACACATACACTGCTGCTCACACGTACACTGGTGATCACATGTACACTGGTGCACACACATATACTGGCGCTCACATGTACACTGGTGCTCACACGTACACTGGTGATCACATGTACACTGGTGCTCACATGTACACTGGTGCTCACACATATACTGGCGCTCACATGTACACTGGTGCTCACACGTACACTACTGCTCACATGTACACTGGTGCTCACACGTACACTGGTGCTCACACATACAATGGTGATCACATGTAAACTAGTGCTCACATGTACACTTATACTGGCGCTCACACAAAAACTGGTGTTCACACGTACACTGGTGCTCACACGTACACTGGTGCTCACATGTACACTAGTGCTCACACATACACTGGTGCTCACACGTACACTGATGCTCACACGTACACCGGTGCTCACACATACACCACTGCTCACTCGTACACTGGTGCTCACACATACACCACGGCTCACACGGACACCGCTGCTCACATGTACACTGGTGCTCACACATGCACCACTGCTCACTCATACACTGGTGCTCACATGTACACTAGTAGTCACACATACACTAGTGCTCACACATACACTGGTGCTCACACGTACACTGATGCTCACACGTACACCGGTGCTCACACATACACCACTGCTCACTCGTACACTGGTGCTCACATGTACACTGGTGCTCACACATACACCACGGCTCACACGGACACCGCTGCTCACACGTACACTGGTGCTCACAAATACACCACTGCTCACTCATACACTGGTGCTCACATGTACACTGATGCTCACATGTACACTGCTGCTCACACATATACTGGCGCTCACATGTACACTGGTGTTCACACGTACACTAGTGCTCACACGTACACTGGTGATCACATGTATACTGGTGCTCACACGTACACTGGTGATTACATGTACACTGCTGCTCACACATATACTGGCACTCACATGTACACTGGTGTTCACACGTGCACTAGTGCTCACACGTACACTGGTGATCACATGTATACTGGTGCTCACACGTACACTGGTGCTCACACGTACAATGGTGATCACACGTAAACTGGTGCTCACACATACACCACGGCTCACACGGACACCGCTGCTCACATGTACACTGGTGCTCACACGTACACTAGTGCTCACACGTACACTGGTGATCACATGTATACTGGTGCTCACACGTACACTGGTGCTCACACGTACAATGGTGATCGCACGTAAACTGGTAATCACACGTACACTGGTGCTCACACGTACACAGGTGCTCACACATACACCACTGCTCACATGCACTGGTGTTCACACGTACACTGGCGCTCACGCATACACTGGTGATCACACGTACACTGGTGCTCACATATATACTGCCGCTCACATGTACACTGGTGCTCACACGTACACTAGTGCGCACACGTACACTGGTGCCCACAGGTACACTGGTGCTCACACGTACACTGGTGATCAGATGTACATTGGTGCTCACACGTACACTGGTGCTCACACGTACACTGGTGCTCACTCGTACACTGGTGATCACATGTACACTGGTGCTCACATGTACACTGGTGATTACATGTACACTGGTGTTCACACGTGCACTAGTGCTCACACGTACACTGGTGCTCACACGTAAACTGGCGCTCACACATACACCACTGCTCACTCGTACACCAGTGCTCACACGTACACTGGTGCTCACACATACACCACGGCTCACACGGACACCGCTGCTCACATGTACACTGGTGCTCACACGTACACTAGTGCTCACACGTACACTGGTGATCACATGTATACTGGTGCTCACACGTACACTGGTGCTCACACGTACAATGGTGATCGCACGTAAACTGGTAATCACACGTACACTGGTGCTCACACGTACACAGGTGCTCACACATACACCACTGCTCACATGCACTGGTGTTCACACGTACACTGGCGCTCACGCATACACTGGTGATCACACGTACACTGGTGCTCACATATATACTGCCGCTCACATGTACACTGGTGCTCACACGTACACTAGTGCGCACACGTACACTGGTGCCCACAGGTACACTGGTGCTCACACGTACACTGGTGATCAGATGTACATTGGTGCTCACACGTACACTGGTGCTCACACGTACACTGGTGCTCACTCGTACACTGGTGATCACATGTACACTGGTGCTCACATGTACACTGGCGCTCACACATACACTGGTGCCCACACGTACACTGTTGCTCACACGTACACTGGTGTTGACATATACACCGGTGCTCACACATACACTGGTGCTTGCACATTCACCACTGCTCACACGTACACAGGTGCTCACACGTACACCGGTGCTCACACGTACACCACTGCTCACACGTACACCGTTGCTCACACGGACACGGCTGCTCATACATACACTGGTGCTCACACGTACACCATTGCTCACATGTACACTGGTGCTCACAATTACACTGGTGATCATACGTACACTGGTGCTCACACATAGACTGGTGCTCACATGTACACTGGTGCTCACACACACCACTGCTCATACATACACTGGTGCTCAGACGTACACTGCTGCTCACACGTACACAGCTGCTCACACGTACATTGGTGCTTACACGTGCACTGGTGCTCACATGTACACCACTGCTCACACGTGCACCAATGCTCACACGTACACTGGTGCTCACACGTACACTGGTGCTCACACGTACACTGGTGCTCACACGTACACTGGTGCTCACACATACACTGGCACTCACACGTACACTGGTGCTCACACGTACACTGGTGCTCACATGTGCAGTGGTGCTCACAAGAACACTGGCGCTCACACGTACACAAGTGCTCACACGTACACAGGTGCTCACACATACACCACTGCTCACATTTACACCACTGCTCACACATGCACTGGTGTTCACATGCACACTGGTGCTCACGCATACACTGGTGCTGAGACGTACATTGGTGCTCACACGTACACTGGTGATCACATGTACACCGGTGCTCACACACATACTGGCGCTCACATGTACATTGGTGCTCACACGTACACTGGCGCTCACACGTACACTGGTGATCAGATGTACACTGGTGATCAGATGTGCATTGGTGCTCACACGTACACTGGTGCTTACATGTACACTGGTGATCACATGTACACTGGTGCTCACATGTACATCGGTGCTCACACGTACACTGGTGCTTACACATTCACCACTGCTCACATGTACACAGGTGCTCACAAGTACACTGGCACTCACACGTACACCACTGCTCACACGTACACCGTTGCTCACACGGACACAGGTGCTCATACATACACTGGTGCTCACACGTACACCATTACTCACATGTACACTGGTGCTCACAATTAATCTGGTGATCACACGTACACTGGTGCTCACACATAGACTGGTGCTCACACGTACACTGGTGCTCACACATACACTGGTGCTCACACAGACCACTGCTCATACATACACTGGTGCTCAGACGTACACTGCTGCTCACACGTACACAGCTGCTCACACGTGCATTGGTGCTTACACGTACACTGGTGCTCACACTTACACCACTGCTCACACGTGCACTGGTGCTCACACGTACACTGGTGATCACATGTACACTGGTGCTCACACATATACTGGCGCTCACATGTACACTGGTGCTCACACGTACACTAGTGCGCACACGTACACTGGTTATCACATGTACACTGGTGCTCACATGTACACTGCTGATCAGATGTGCATTGGTACTCACACGTACACTGGTGCTCACACGTACACTGGTGATCACATGTACACTGGTGCTCACACGTACACTGGCGCTCACACATAGACTGGTGTCCACACGCACACTGGTGCTCACACGTACACTGGTGTTGACATGTACACCGGTGCTCACACGTACACTGGTGCTTACACATTCACCACTGCTCACATTTACACCACTGCTCACACATGCACTGGTGTTCACATGCACACTGGTGCTCACGCATACACTGGTGCTGAGACGTACATTGGTGCTCACACGTACACTGGTGATCACATGTACACCGGTGCTCACACACATACTGGCGCTCACATGTACATTGGTGCTCACACGTACACTGGCGCTCACACGTACACTGGTGATCAGATGTACACTGGTGATCAGATGTGCATTGGTGCTCACACGTACACTGGTGCTTACATGTACACTGGTGATCACATGTACACTGGTGCTCACATGTACATCGGTGCTCACACGTACACTGGTGCTTACACATTCACCACTGCTCACATGTACACAGGTGCTCACAAGTACACTGGCACTCACACGTACACCACTGCTCACACGTACACCGTTGCTCACACGGACACAGGTGCTCATACATACACTGGTGCTCACACGTACACCATTACTCACATGTACACTGGTGCTCACAATTAATCTGGTGATCACACGTACACTGGTGCTCACACATAGACTGGTGCTCACACGTACACTGGTGCTCACACGTACACTGGTGCTCACACAGACCACTGCTCATACATACACTGGTGCTCAGACGTACACTGCTGCTCACACGTACACAGCTGCTCACACGTGCATTGGTGCTTACACGTACACTGGTGCTCACACTTACACCACTGCTCACACGTGCACTGGTGCTCACACGTACACTGGTGATCACATGTACACTGGTGCTCACACATATACTGGCGCTCACATGTACACTGGTGCTCACACGTACACTAGTGCGCACACGTACACTGGTTATCACATGTACACTGGTGCTCACATGTACACTGCTGATCAGATGTGCATTGGTACTCACACGTACACTGGTGCTCACACGTACACTGGTGATCACATGTACACTGGTGCTCACACGTACACTGGCGCTCACACATAGACTGGTGTCCACACGCACACTGGTGCTCACACGTACACTGGTGTTGACATGTACACCGGTGCTCACACGTACACTGGTGCTTACACATTCACCACTGCTCACATGGACACAGGTGCTCACAAGTACACTGGCACTCACACGTACACTGGTGCTCACACGTACACTGGTGCTCACACGTACACCACTGCCCATACGTACACTGTTGCTCACATGGACAAGTGTGCTCACACGTACACGGGTGCTCACACGTACACTGGCACTCACACGTACTCAGGTGCTCACACATACACTGTTGCACAGACTTACACCGCTGCTCAGACGTACACTGGCGCTCACACGTCCACTGGTGCTCACACCCACACTGGCACTCACACGTACACTGGTGCTCACACGTACACTGATGCTCACACGTATACTGGTGCTCACACGTACACTGGTGCTCACACGTACACTGGTGCACACACATACACCACTGCTCATACATACA
This sequence comes from Pristiophorus japonicus, assembly GCF_044704955.1. Taxonomy (NCBI): domain Eukaryota; kingdom Metazoa; phylum Chordata; class Chondrichthyes; family Pristiophoridae; genus Pristiophorus; species Pristiophorus japonicus. Next base: position 10,027,248 of record NC_092010.1, read on the forward strand.
CTGGTGCTCACACGTACACCACTGCTCACACATACACTGGTGCTCACAATTACACTGGTGATCACACGTACACTGGTGCTCACACATACACCACTGCTCACACATACTCTGGTGCTCAGACGTACACTGCTGCTCACACGTACACTGGTGATCACATGTACACTGGCGCTCACATGTACACTGGTGCTCACACCCACACTGGCGCTCACACGTACACTGGTGCTCACACATACACTGGTGCTCACACATACACTGGTGCTCACACGTATACTGGCGATCACACGCACACTGGTGCTCACACGTAGACTGGTGCTCCCACGTACATTGGTGCTTACACGTACACTGGTGCTCACACGTACACCACTGCTCACACGTGCACTGGTGCTCATAATTACACTGGTGATCACACGTACACTGGTGCCCACACATACACCACTGCTCATACATACACTGGTGCTCACACGTACACCACTGCTCTCACGTGCACTGGTGCTCACAATTACACTGGTGATCACACGTACACTGGTGCTCACATGTACACCACTGCTCACACATACTCTGGTGCTCAGACGTACACTGCTGCTCACACGTACACTGGTGATCACATGTACACTGGTGCTCACACGTACACTGGTGATCACATGTACATTGGTGCTCACACGTACACTGGTGTTGACATGTACACCGCTGCTCACACATACACTGGCGCTCACACGTACACTGGTTCTCACACCCACACTGGCGCTCACACGTTTACTGGTGCTCACACATATACTGGTGCTCACACATACACCACTGCTCACACGTACACTGGTGCTCACACGTACACTGGTGCTCACACGTACACTGGTGCTCACACATACACCGCTACTCACACGTACACTGGTGCTCACACATATACTGGTGCTCACACATACACTGGTGATCACACGTACACTGCTGCTCACACGTACACAGCTGCTTACACGTACACTGGTGCTTACACGTACACTGGTGCTCACACCTACACCACTGCTCACATGTACACTGGCACTCACACGTACACAGCTGCTTACACATACACTGGTGCTTACACGTACACTGGTGCTCACACATACACCACTGCTCACATGTACACCACTGCTCACACATGCACTGGTGCTCACGTGTATACTGGCGCTCACATGTACACTGGTGATCGCATGTACACTGGTGCTCACAAGCACACCACTGCTCACACGTACACCGGCACTCACACATACACTGGTGCTCACACGTACACTGGTGGTCACACGTACACTGGTGCTCACATGTATCTGGTGCTCACACATACACCACTGCTCACTTGTACACCACTGCTCACACATACACTGGTGCTCATGTGTATACTGGTGCTCACATGTACACTGGTGATCACATGTACACTGGTGATCACACGTACACTGGTGCTCCACACATACACTGGTGATCACACGTACATTGGTGCTCACAAGTATACTGGTGCTCACACATACAGGGTGCTCACATGTACACTGGTGCTCACACGTACACTGGTGCTCACACGTATAGCACTGCTCGCTCGTACACTGGTGCTCACACGTACACTGTTGCTCACATATACACCACTGCTCACATGTACACAGGTGCTCACAAGTACACTGGCACTCACACGTACACCACTGCTCACATGTACACTGGTGCTCACACGTACACTGGCGCTCACATGTACACTGGTGCGCACACATACACTGGTGCCCACAGGTACACTGGTGCTCACACGTACACTGGTGATCAGATGTACATTGGTGCTCACACGTACACTGGTGCTCACAATTAAACTGGTGATCACACGTACACTGGTGCTCACACATAGACTGGTGCTCACACGTACACTGGTGCTCACACGTGCACTGGTGCTCACACACACCACTGCTCATACATACACTGGTGCTCAGACGTACACTGCTGCTCACACGTACACAGCTGCTCACACGTGCATTGGTGCTTACATGTACACTGGTGCTCACACTTACACCACTGCTCACACGTGCACTGGTGCTCACACGTACACTGGTGATCACATGTACAGTAGTGCTCACACATATACTCAGGTGCTCACACATATACTGGCGCTCACACGTACACTGGCGCTCACACGTACACTAGTGCGCACACGTACACTGGTTATCACATGTACTCTGGTGCTCACATGTACACTGCTGATCAGATGCACATTGGTGCTCAAACGTACACTGGTGCTCACACGTACACTGGTGATCACATGTACACTGGTGCTCACACGTACACTGGCACTCACACATAGACTGGTGTCCACACACACACTGGTGCTCACACGTACACTGGTGTTGACATGTACACTAGTGCGCACACGTACACTGGTTATCACATGTACACTGGTGCTCACATGTACACTGCTGATCAGATGCACATTGGTGCTCAAACGTACACTGGTGCTCACACGTACACTGGTGATCACATGTACACTGGTGCTCACACGTACACTGGCACTCACACATAGACTGGTGTCCACACACACACTGGTGCTCACACGTACACTGGTGTTGACATGTACACCGGTGCTCACACGTACACTGGTGCTTACACATTCACCACTACTCACATGTACACAGGTGCTCACAAGTACACTGGCACTCACACGTACACTGGTGCTCACACGTACACTGGTGCTCACACGTACACCACTGCTCATACGTACACCGTTGCTCACATGGACAAGGGTGCTCACACGTACACGGGTGCTCAAACGTACACTGGCGCTCACACGTACACAGGTGCTCACACATGCACCGTTGCACAGACTTACACCGCTGCTCAGACGTACACTGGCGCTCACACGTCCACTGGTGCTCACACCCACACTGGCGCTCACACGTACACTGGTGCTCACACGAACACTGACGCTCACACGTATACTGGTGCTCACAATTACACTGGTGATCACACGTACACTGGTGCTCACACATACACCACTGCTCACACATACTCTGGTGCTCAGACGTACACTGCTGCTCACACGTACACTGATGCACACACATATACTGGTGCTCACACGTACACTGGTGCTCACACGTACACTGGTGCTCACATGTACACCACTGCTCACATGTACACTGGTGCTCACAATTACACTGGTGATCACACGTACACTGGTGCTCACACATACACCACTGCTCACACATACTCTGGTGCTCAGACGTACACTGCTGCTCACACGTACACTGGTGATCACATGTGCACTGGCGCTCACATGTACACTGGTGCTCACACACACACTGGCGCTCACACGTACACTGGTGCTCACACATACACTGGTGCTCACACATACACTGGTGCTCACACGTATACTGGCGATCACACGTACACCGGTGCTCACACGTAGACTGGTGCTCACACATACATTGGTGCTTACACGTACACTGGTGCTCACATGTACACCACTGCTCACATGTGCACTGCTGCTCACAATTACACTGGTGATCACACGTACACTGGTGCTCACACATACACCACTGCTCATACATACACTGGTGCTCACACGTACACCACTGCTCACACGTGCACTGGTGCTCACAATTACACTGGTGATCACACGTACACTGGTGCACACATGCACACCACTGCTCACACATACTCTGGTGCTCAGACGTACACTGCTGCTCACACGTACACTGGTGATCACATGTACACTGGTGCTCACACATACACTGGTGATCACACGTACATTGGTGCTCACACGTACACTGGTGTTGACATGTACACCGCTGCTCACACGTACACTGGCGCTCACAGGTACACTGGTTCTCACACCCACACTGGCGCTCACACGTTCACTGGTGCTCACACATACACTGGTGCTCACACATACACTACTGCTCACACGTACACTGGTGCTCACACGTATACTGGCGCTCACAATTACACTGGTGCTCACACGTACACTGGTGCTCACACATACACCGCTGCTCACACGTACACTGGTGCTCACACGTACACTGGTGCTCACACCTACACCACTGCTCACACGTACACTGGCACTCACACGTACACAGCTGATTACACATACACTGGTGCTTACACGTACACTGGTGCTCACACATACACCACTGCTCACATGTACACCACTGCTCACACATGCACTGGTGCTCACACGTACACTGTTGCTCACACATACACCACTGCTCACATGTACACAGGTGCTCACAAGTACACTGGCACTCACACGTACACCACTGCTCACATGTACACTGGTGCTCACACGTACACTGGCGCTCACATGTACACTGGTGCTCACACGTACACTGGCGCTCACACGTACACCGGTGCTCACATGTACACCGCTGCTCACACGTATACTGGTGTTCACACGTATACTGGTGCTCACACGTACACTGGTGCTCACACGTACACTGGTGCTCACATGTACACCACTGCTCACACATACACTGGTGCTCACAATTACACTAGTGATCACACGTACACTGGTGCTCACACATACACCACTGCTCACACATACGCTGGTGCTCAGACGTACACTGCTGCTCACACGTACACTGCTGATCACATGTACACTGGCGCTCACATGTACACTGGTGCTCACACCCACACTGGCGCTCACACGTACACTGGTGCTCACACGTTCACTGGTGCTCACACATACACTGGTGCTCACACATACACTGCTGCTCACACGTACACTGGTGCTCACACGTATACTGGCGCTCACAATTACACTGGTGCTCACACGTATACTGGTGCTCACACATACACCGCTGCTCACACGTACACTGGTGCTCACACGTACACAGCTGCTCACACATACACTGGTGATCACACGTACACTGCTGCTCACATGTACACAGCTGCTTACACATACACTGGTGCTTACACGTACACTGGTGCTCACACCTACACCACTGCTCACACGTACACTGGCACTCACACGTACACAGCTGCTTACACATACACTGGTGCTTACACATACACTGGAGCTCACACATACACCACTGCTCACATGTACACCACTGCTCACACATGCACTGGTGCTCACGTGTATACTGGCACTCACATGTACACTGGTGATCGCATGTACACTGGTGCTCACACGCACACCACTGCTCACACGTACACTGGTGATCACATGTACACTGGTGGTCACACGTACACTGGTGATCACACGTACATTGGTGCTCACACGTACACTGGTGTTGACATGTACACCGCTGCTCACACGTACACTGGCGCTCACACGTACACTGGTTCTCACACCCGCACTGGCGCTCACATGTTCACTGGTGCTCACACATACACTGGTGCTCACACATACACCGCTGCTCACACGTACACTGGTGCTCACACGTACACTGGTGCTCACACGTATACTGGCGCTCACACTTACACTGGTGCTCACACGTACACTGGTGCTCACACGTACACTGGTGCTCACACATACACTGGTGATCACACGGACACTGCTGCTCACACGTACACAGCTGCTTACACGTACACTGGTGCTCACATGTACACTGGTGGTCACACGTACACTGGTGCTCACATGTACACTGGTGCTCACACATACACCACTGCTCACACGTACACCACTGCTCACACATACACTGGTGCTCATGTGTATACTGGTGCTCACATGTACACTGGGGATCAAATGTACACTGGTGATCACACATACATTGGTGATCACACGTACACTGGTGCTCACACGTAAACCACTGCTCACTCGTACACTGGTGCTCACACGTACACCACTGCTGACATGTACACAGGTGCTCACAAGTACACTGGCACTCACACGTACACCACTGCTCACATGTACACTGGTGCTCACACGTACACTGGTGCTCACATGTACACTGGTGCTCACACGTACACTGGCGCTCACACGTACACCGGTGCTCACATGTACACCGCTGCTCACACGTATACTGGTGTTCACACGTATACTGGCGCTCACATGTACACTGGTGCTCACACATACACTGGCGCTCACACGTACACCGGTGCTCACATGTACACCGCTGCTCACACGTATACTGGTGTTCACACGTATACTGGCGCTCACATGTACACTGGTGCTCACACGTACACTGGCGCTCACATGTACACAGGTGCTCACATGTACACTGGTGCACACACGTACACTGGCGCTCACACGTACACTGGCGCTCACACGTACACTGGTGCTCAAACGTTCACTGTCGCTCACACCTACACTGGTGCTCACACGTACACTGGTGCTCACAATTACACTGGTGATCACACGTACACTGGTGCTCACACATACACCACTGCTCATACATACACTGGTGCTCACACGTACACCACTGCTCACACGTGCACTGGTGCTCACAATTACGCTGGTGATCACACGTACACTGGTGCTCACATGTACACCACTGCTCACACATACTCTGGTGCTCAGACGTACACTGCTGCTCACATGTACACTGGTGATCACATGTACACTGGTGCTCACACGTACACTGGTGATCACACGTACACTGGTGTTGACATGTACACCGCTGCTCACACGTACACTGGCGCTCACACGTACACTGGTTCTCACACCCACACTGGCGCTCACACGTTCACTGGTGCTCACACATACACTGGTGCTCACATATACACCGCTGCTCACACGTACACTGGTGCTCACACGTATACTGGCGCTCACACTTACACTGGTGCTCACACGTACACTGGTGCTCACACATACACCGCTGCTCACACGTACACCACTGCTCACATGTACACTGGTGCTCACACGTACACTGGCGCTCACATGTACACTGGTGCTCATACGTACACTGGCGCTCACACGTACACCGGTGCTCACATGTACACCGCTGCTCACACGTATACTGGTGTTCACACGTATACTGGCGCTCACATGTACACTGGTGCTCACACATACACTGGCGCTCACACGTACACCGGTGCTCACATGTACGCCGCTGCTCACACGTATACTGGTGTTCACACGTATACTGGCGCTCACATGTACACTGGTGCTCACACGTACACTGGGAGCTCACATGTACACAGGTGCTCACATGTACACTGGTGCACACACGTAAACTGGCGCTCACACGTACACTGGCGCTCACACGTACACTGGTGCTCAAACGTTCACTGTCGCTCACACCTACACTGGTGCTCACACATACACTGGTGCTCACAATTACACTGGTGATCACACGTACACTGGTGCTCACACATACACCACTGCTCATACATACACTGGTGCTCACACGTACACCACTGCTCACACGTGCACTGGTGCTCACAATTACACTGGTGATCACACGTACACTGGTGCTCACATGTACACCACTGCTCACATGTACACCACTGCTCACACATGCACTGGTGCTCACGTGTATACTGGCGCTCACATGTACACTGGTGATCGCATGTACACTGGTGCTCACACGCTCACCACTGCTCACACGTACACCGGCGCTCACACGTACACTGGTGCTCACACGTACACTGGTGGTCACACGTACACTGGTGCTCACATGTACACTGGTGCTCACACATACACCACTGCTCACATGTACACCACTGCTCACACATACACTGGTGCTCATGTGTATACTGGTGCTCACATGTACACTGGTGATCACATGTACACTGGTGATCACATGTACACTGGTGATCACACGTACACTGGTGCTCCACACATACACTGGTGATCACACATACACTGGTGCTCACACGTATACCACTGCTCACTCGTACACTGGTGCTCACACGTACACTGTTGCTCACACATACACCACTGCTCACATGTACACTGGTGCTCACACGTACACTGGCGCTCACATGTACACTGGTGCTCACACGTACACTGGCGCTCACACGTACACCGGTGCTCACATGTACACCGCTGCTCACACGTATACTGGTGTTCACACATATACTGGTGCTCACACGTACACTGACGCTCACACGTATACTGGTGCTCACACGTACACTGGTGCTCACAATTACACTGGTGATCACACGTACACTGGTGCTCACACATACACCACTGCTCACACATACTCTGGTGCTCAGACGTACACTGCTGCTCACACGTACACTGCTGATCACATGTACACTGGCGCTCACATGTACACCAGTGCTCACACCCACACTGGCGCTCACACGTACACTGGTGCTCACACATACACTGGTGCTCACACATACACTGGTGCTCACACGTATACTGGCGATCACACGTACACTGGTGCTCACACGTAGACTGGTGCTCACACGTACATTGGTGCTTACACGTACACTGGTGCTCACATGTACACCACTGCTCACATGTGCACTGCTGCTCACAATTACACTGGTGATCACACGTACACTGGTGCTCACACATACACCACTGCTCATACATACACTGGTGCTCACACGTACACCACTGCTCACACGTGCACTGGTGCTCACAATTACACTGGTGATCACACGTACACTGGTGCTCACATGTACACCACTGCTCACACATACTCTGGTGCTCAGACGTACACTGCTGCTCACACGTACACTGGTGATCACATGTACACTGGTGCTCACACATGCACTGGTGATCACACGTACATTGGTGCTCACACGTACACTGGTGTTGACATGTACACCGATGCTCACACGTACACTGGCGCTCACACGTACACTGGTTCTCACACCCACACTGGCGCTCACACGTTCACTGGTGCTAACACATACACTGGTGCTCACACATACACCGCTACTCACACGTACACTGGTGCTCACACGTATACTGGCGCTCACAATTACACTGGTGCTCACACGTATACTGGTGCTCACACATACACTGGTGATCACACGTACACTGCTGCTCACACGTACACAGCTGCTTACACGTACACTGGTGCTTACACGTACACTGGTGCTCACACCTACACCACTGCTCACACGTACACTGGCACTCACACGTACACAGCTGCTTACACATACACTGGTGCTTACACGTACACTGGTGCTCACACATACACCACTGCTCACATGTACACCACTGCTCACACATGCACTGGTGCTCACGTGTATACTGACGCTCAAATGTACACTGGTGATCGCATGTACACTGGTGCTCACACGCACACCACTGCTCACACGTACACTGGTGATCATATGTACACTGGTGCTCACACGTACACTGGTGATCACACGTACATTGGTGCTCACACGTACACTGGTGTTGACATGTACACCGCTGCTCACACGTACACTGGCGCTCACACGTACACTGGTTCTCACACCCACACTGGCGCTCACATGTTCACTGGTGCTCACACATACACTGGTGCTCACACATACACCGCTGCTCACACGTACACTGGTGCTCACACGTATACTGGCGCTCACACTTACACTGGTGCTCACACGTACACTGGTGCTCACACGTACACTGGTGCTCACACGTATACTGGTGCTCACACATACACTGGTGATCACACGTACACTGCTGCTCACACGTACACAGCTGCTTACACGTACACTGGTGCTCACACGTACACTGGTGGTCACACGTACACTGGTGCTCACACATACACCACTGCTCACACGTACACCACTGCTCACACATACACTGGTGCTCATGTGTATACTGGTGCTCACATGTACACTGGGGATCACATGTACACTGGTGATCACACATACACTGGTGATCACATGTACACTGGTGCTCACACGTATACCACTGCTCACTCGTACACTGGTGCTCACACGTACACTGTTGCTCACACATACACCACTGCTGACATGTACACAGGTGCTTACAAGTACACTGGCACTCACACGTACACCACTGCTCACATGTACAACGCTGCTCACACATACACTGGTGCTCATGTGTATACTGGTGCTCACATGTACACTGGGGATCACATGTACACTGGTGATCACACATACACTGGTGATCACACGTACACTGGTGCTCACACGTATACCACTGCTCACTCGTACACTGGTGCTCACACGTACACTGTTGCTCACACATACACCACTGCTGACATGTACACAGCTGCTCACACGTACACTGGCGCTCACATGTACACTGGTGCTCACACGTACACTGGCGCTCACACGTACACCGGTGCTCACATGTACACCGCTGCTCACACGTATACTGGTGTTCACACGTATACTGCCGCTCACATGTACACTGGTGCTCACACATACACTGGCGCTCACACGTACACCGCTGCTCACACGTATACTGGTGTTCACACGTATACTGGCGCTCACATGTACACTGGTGCTCACACGTACACTGGCGCTCACATGTACACAGGTGCTCACATGTACACTGGTGCACACACGTACGCTGGCGCTCACACGTACACTGGCGCTCACACGTACACTGGTGCTCAAACGTTCACTGTCGCTCACACCTACACTGGTGCTCACACGTACACTGGTGCTCACAATTACACTGGTGATCACACGTACACTGGTGCTCACACATACACCACTGCTCATACATACACTGGTGCTCACACATACACCACTGCTCACATGTGCACTGGTGCTCACAATTACACTGGTGATCACACGTACACTGGTGCTCACATGTACACCACTGCTCACACATACTCTGGTGCTCAGACGTACACTGCTGCTCACACGTACACTGGTGATCACATGTACACTGGTGCTCACACGTACACTGGTGATCACACGTACACTGGTGTTGACATGTACACCGCTGCTCACACGTACACTGGTGCTCACACGTATACTGGTGCTCACACATACACTGGTGATCACACGTACACTGCTGCTCACACGTACACAGCTGCTTACACGTACACTGGTGCTTACACGTACACTGGTGCTCACACCTACACCACTGCTCACACGTACACTGGCACTCACACGTACACAGCTGCTTACACATACACTGGTGCTTACACGTACACTGGTGCTCACCCATACACCACTGCTCACATGTACACCACTGCTCACACATGCACTGGTGCTCACGTGTATACTGGCGCTCACATGTACACTGGTGATCGCATGTACACTGGTGCTCACACGCACACCACTGCTCACACGTACACCGGCGCTCACACGTACACTGGTGCTCACACGTACACTGGTGCTCACACGTACACTGGTGGTCACACGTACACTGGTGCTCACAATTACACTGGTGATCACACGTACACTGGTGCTCAAACGTTCACTGTCGCTCACACATACACTGGTGCTCACAATTACACTGGTGATCACACGTACACTGGTGCTCACACAAACACCACTGCTCATACATACACTGGTGCTCACACGTACACCACTGCTCACACGTGCACTGGTGCTCACAATTACACTGGTGATCACACGTACACTGGTGCTCACATGTACACCACTGCTCACACATACTCTGGTGCTCAGACGTACACTGCTGCTCACACATACACTGGTGTTGACATGTACACCACTGCTCACACGTACACTGGCGCTCACACATACACTGGTTCTCACACCCACACTGGCGCTCACACGTTCACTGGTGCTCACACATACACTGGTGCTCACACATACACCGCTGCTCACACGTACACTGGTGCTCAAACGTATACTGGCGCTCACACTTACACTGGTGCTCACACGTACACTGGTGCTCACACATACACCGCTGCTCACACGTACACTGGTGCTCACACGTATACTGGTGCTCACACATGCACTGGTGATCACACGTACACTGCTGCTTACACGTACACAGCTGCTTACACGTACACTGGTGCTTACACGTACACTGGTGCTGACACCTACACCACTGCTCATACGTACACTGGCACTCACACGTACACAGCTGCTCACACATACACTGGTGCTTACACATACACTGGTGCTTACACGTACACTGGTGCTCACACATACACCACTGCTCACACGTACACCACTGCTCACACATGCACTGGTGCTCACGTGTATACTGGCGCTCACATGTACACTGGTGATCGCATGTACACTGGTGCTCACACGCACACCACTGCTCACACGTACACCGGCGCTCACACGTACACTGGTTCTCACACGTACACTGGTGCTCACACGTACACTGGTGGTCACACGTACACTGGTGCTCACATGTACACTGGTGTTCACACATACACCACTGCTCACGTGTACACCACTGCTCACACATACACTGGTGCTCATGTGTATACTGGTGCTCACATGTACACTGGTGATCACATGTACACTGGCGCTCGCACGTACACAGGTGCTCACATGTACACTGGTGCACACACGTACACTGGCGCTCACACGTACACTGGCGCTCACACGTACACTGGTGCTCAAACGTGCACTGTCGCTCACATGTACACTGGTGCTCCACACATACACTGGTGATCACACGTACACTGCTGCTCACAAGTATACCACTGCTCACTCGTACACTGGTGCTCACACGTACACTGTTGCTCACACATACACCACTGCTCACATGCACACAGGTGCTCACAAGTACACTGGCACTCACACGTACACCACTGCTCACATGTACACTGGTGCTCACACGTACACTGGCGCTCACATGTACACTGGTGCTCACACGTACACTGGCGCTCACACGTACACCGGTGCTCACATGTACACCGCTGCTCACACGTATACTGGTGTTCGCACGTATACTGGCGCTCACATGTACACTGGTGCTCACACGTACACTGGCGCTCGCACGTACACAGGTGCTCACATGTACACTGGTGCACACACGTACACTGGCGCTCACACGTACACTGGCGCTCACACGTACACTGGTGCTCAAACGTGCACTGTCGCTCACATGTACACTGGTGCTCACACGTACACTGGTGCTCACACATACACTGGTGCTCACACGTGCGCACACGTACACTGTCGCTCACACGTACACTGGTGCTCACTTGTACACTGGTGCTTACACATGCCCTTCCCAGCAGTAGTCAGTGAGGTGTGAAAAGGAGCGGGGATCGAAGCTGAGTTTTTCCCTGTGCTGCAATGGATGCTGAGGCTAATTGTAGCCCCCTCAACTGCTGCTGCAGCTCAGGTCACCAACTCGCTGGCCTGCTGATTTGTGCCGCGGCAACATCAAAGCCTAGCTGTACTTCAGCTTTTCTTTTGAAAATGAAATGTATTTATGATATTGAATGGTGGGATGATTGGTACAATCTCTGCTCTTCTCCAGGGGGAGTTCGGAGGAAGGCACAGTGCTGAACCGATCATGCACAGGGTCAGATTGCAGGCCGAATGAGAATGGGTTGCCTCCATTCGGCTTGGTGTGGCAGCAGCCCATGGATTCGAAATGGGTTCTTAAATTAGAATTGAATACAAGTTATTTTTATAAATTCGGTAGCTCTGATCAAGGTCAGAATGCTCCACTGGACTCATTGTCCGACTCTGAGCCATATTCCTGTTTGTGCTGAGAACTGTGTGTTTGGAGGAATTTTATGGAAAAGTGGAGACACTTCCTCAAGGGACTGAACATGATGTTTCCTCTCGAGCTGCATTTTGCCACAAACAGCTGGTTATTTTAATGAACTGGATGTGTGTTACGTGAGGGCTGTCAATGCTGGGAACGAGATACTTTCCCATGCTTTTACACCATCAATATCAGGTGGTAGATACTATTGACTGTCAGGCACACTAGGAATTGTGTTGAGACCAATTTCAGTTTACTTCACTTAGGACCCGCACAGTTGTCAGAGGAAGACCTTCAGCCCATCATCAATCAACTTACATCAGTGTCTCAGCAAATTCACTTTCCACAAGTTGGTTACATGACCTCCTCCCCAGTGAGGTACCTTCACAGTCTCACTGTACTGCAGCTTTTACATGGATGCAATGCAAAAATCACATCATGACAACACAGAAAAAAACAACAGTACAATTGTACCATTAAAAACCAGGCATAAAGTAGAGTAAATGAAAAATTGCTGTGTGATTTAAAGTAAGAATGTCGAGGCCATGCGGTGAAGCAGATCTGGAAGAGAAATGAAGGAGTCAGTTGAATGAATGTTACTCAGTTGTGCAGTTAATTGCTGGTGGTATGCCACCACACTGCTCCTTCCGCTCCTCGGCCTGCTCCGATGGTGCTCACAGGCCAGGGGCCGCACAGACTGCTGTCCTCGAACTTGAGAGAGGTACTGGGGCCGATTTTTGATTCCAGTGGACATTGAACGAGCGGTGCGCAGAGTGACAGGGTATTTTCAGGGAGCAGCACGTGCTGGAGCAGGAGAGCAACGGCAGTGAAGAATGACGTCATCAAGGTCCAGGTCGGTGATTGGAGCGTGGGCAGATACAGCAGGAGCGGCGAGGTCGGGGCGAAGGAGCGGTGAGAGACTGTAGAGGGACGTGACCGGGGCCCAGGGGAGACGTGAGTTCGGGGCCAGGGGCCCAGGGGCAGCACGGGCCAGCCCACACTGCGATATGTGTGCGCACTAGGTCCGTGCAGCAGAGCTGGTCTCCAGTTGTCTTGGTTAACCCTTGCCACTGGACCAAGACCTAGCTCTGTCTAACCCGTGTGATGGCTGGGGTGCAACGGCCACCACACGTTAAAACAATCCACGCACAGGCATCTTCCACCCTCGGACCTGGAATTTTAGGTCCTTCATTGAAACACCTGTGAACTTTTTGACGTGGAAACAAGTCATCCTCGATTCGAGGGACTGCCTATAATGATGATGATAATTGATAGTGGTGTATTAGAGCTTATACATTGACTGGAAGAGGAAGAGATAGAGAGTAAGACAGCAGCGTACAGAGTAGCCTCCATGTCCAGCCCTTGACTGTGCTGTCCTCGAACTTGAAAGAGATACTGGGGCCGATTTTTGTTTCCAGTGGATATTGAATGGGCGGTGCGCAGAGTGACAGGGTATTTTCAGGTTCGTTCCCCTTTAAAAGCACTGGAAGTCGTTTTTCCAGCTTGTACCACCCAGTACTAGTGGGCAGGACCAGCATTGTCCATTTCTCTTGTTAACTCGTCCGAAAATGGAATCGGGGTCCTAGTTACTTCATGGGACCCTAACTTGCATACCGTAACGAGACTTCCGGCAGCTACCTGGGCTGCCCATCTCAAGGACCCCAGCAAAGTGGCAGGAGTGGGAGTAGCAGCGGGAGTGGGGTGGTCAGCACTGCGCCATGATTTACACCACACTACTGCCCCATTCCCACCCAAAAAACAGGGTCAAAATCAGCCGCTCTTGCTCCTGAAACACTCCTAATGCTAGTTTTGGTTGTTTGGTACATTTTTCCAGGACAAAGCTGCCTCCACTGGCTGCTGGAGATGAAAAATTCTCACAGGCAAATGTCAAAGCCTTGCAGGAAATTACTTCCAGCTGTTCCCAGTCAGCAGCAGCTTTTCATAAAATTCCAATGAGTGACAGTCCTGATAGAGAGATCGCAAACTGTGAGTCCTCTTCCTGTTTTGTGTTGAGAATCACATCTAATTTTAGAAAAACTTTTTTGAAGTAAGGACACTTAGTCCTAGGAGGGTTCAACATTGTATTTCTTGAAAGACTTCGAAAAGTGTGCGGAAATGTTGGCGGGGTAAAGGTTTTAACCTATACCATGTTGGATATGCTGACGTTTTGTAGTGCACAATTTCCTGATCCTTGAAGATTTTCCCATCTGCTCTGTCAGATATGTTGTCCTGATTACAATGGGAGATGTGTGAGTGGTACCTAGGCCGTAATACGATACATGACACTCGTGCCCCCCTCACAAACTAACGCAAGAGCTGTATGATCATGAGCTGTTTCCCTCCCGAAGCATTGAAGTAGTACCTTCAGTGCTGAGGGCAAGGTGGGGGATTAAAAAATCAACAGGGCAATATATCAGTGCAATGTAACTTCGTTAAGAACAAAGATAGCAAATAAGTCATCGTTACAGCTTAGTGATGGAAAGACGCCAGCCTTGCGATAGGGAGTACCATAGCACAGTGCAGAGCAGGAGTCGGTGCCATACTTTACTGTGTATCTGACCCGTGCTGTACCTGCCCTGAGAGTGTTTGATGGGACAGTGTAGAGGGAGCTTTACTCTGTATCTAACCCCATTGTGTACCTGCCCTGGGAGTGTTTGATGGGACAGTGTAGAGAGAGCTTTACTCTGTATCTAACCCCATCGTGTACCTGCCCTGGGAGTGTTTGATGGGACAGTGTAGAGGAAGCTTTACTCTGTATCTAACCCCGTGCTGTACCTGCCCTGGGAGTGTTTAATGGGACAGTGTAGAGAGAGCTTTACTCTGTATCTAACCCCATCGTGTACCTGCCCTGGGAGTGTTTGATGGGACAGTGTAGAGGAAGCTTTACTCTGTATCTAACCCCCTGTACCTGCCCTGGGAGTGTTTGATGGGACAGTGTAGAGGGAGATTTACTCTGTATCTAACCCGTGCTGTACCTGCCCTAGGAGTGTTTGATGGGACATTGTAGAGGGAACTTTACTCTGTATCTAACTGGGCTATACCTGCTGTTGTGTATGCAATAACTGTTAGACTGAGTACTGTTTAACTCCAAGAGGTATGACCTTGGCTCTGCTTTATTAAGGCCCAAAGTGACTAATATGCAAAATGGCTGGCCTTTTATACTTGGCCTGCACACACATGCGTGCAGCCCAATGGCCTCCAACAGTGATACCACCTCGTGGCCAGTGATCCCAAAAGTACATACATGACAATACCCCCCTCTGAGATATTAACACAGTCTTTTACAAATTGAGACGGTGTTTTACATTTCCGGGTTGCCCGTCTCAGTTCAACTCCAGCCTTGGGTGAGTGTTCAGAGTCTGTTGTGACTGGTGGTTGGGTGGCTGACCTGGTGGGAGTGGCAATGGCCATGTCAGAGATTGAAAGTCCAGATTCACTGATGACCACTGAGTCCTCTGCTAACTGGGGGTAGGTTGGTTGGTCATCGATTGTCTCTTCCTCCGACTGTTCCAGTTCGTCTGTGTGCCGCAGCTTTGTCTGATCCATATGTTTCCTGAATGTTTGCCCATTTTTGAGCTTGACAATAAATACTCTGTTACCCTCCTTGGCCATGACAGTACCAGCGATCCACTTGGGACCCTGACAATAATTCAGAACATATACAGAATCATTTACAGAAATATCGCATGACACAGCTGCGCGATCGTGATACCCTTGCTGACATTGTCTTCTATATTCAACATGATTATTCAAGTCAGGGTGTACAAGAGATAGCTTGGTCTTAAGACCGCTCCATCATTAGTTCAGCAGGCGAGACCCCGGTAAGCGTGTGTGGTCTTGTCCTGTAACTAAGCAGTATGCATGACAGGCGGGTCTGCAGTGACCCTTGGGTTACTCGCTTCATACTCTGCTTTATGATTTGGACAGCACGTTCTGCTTGCCCATTGGATGCAGATTTGAACGGTGCTGACCTTACATGTTTGATACCATTGAGTTTCGTGAACTCTTGAAACTCCTGACTGGTGAAGCACGATCCGTTGTCGCTAACAACGATGTCAGGCAGACCATGTGTCGCAAACATGACACTGAGATTCTCAATGGTAGCTGTGGATGTGCTGGATGACATGATTATACACTCTATCCACTTCGAATATGCATCCACCACAACTGAAAACATCTTCCCCAGGAAGGGACCTGCAAAGTCTATGTGGATCCATCGATACCAGCACCCCATTAAATTTCACGTTGATCATTATCGGTTTGCTCTTAGTTAGGAACGAGTACAGTCCATACACTTCCTCCTCTGGTATCTCAGATTGCGTATCCGGATCTGCACTAGTCTGACCACCATCCTCCACGTGGTGTGTTGCAGCACGCTCATCTGCGGACACTCGCGCTGGAGATGCACCACTCTCAGACAGCCTGTGCAACTACATTGCTTAAATCGTCACAACGCCAACACGGAGAAATCGGATGCATTCCTACAGGCGGACTTTGGGCAGCCACAGGTTTCGCGTACGCAGTCGGGTAGGCCCTGCCATGTGCCACTCTGCCGAACGCCGAATCAATCATATTTACAGTACTTGCCGAGTTTTGATTTTTCACTGATATCTGCTTTAGACTTCTATCCGTCGTCATGCATGACTGAACGATCGTGATGGCCCTGTTCAAGTCCAACGTCTCCACCGTCAGTAGTTTACGCAGGATCACCTCGTGGTTGATGCCGATAACAAAGAAGTCCCGCAGCATGTCTGCCAACACAGCCCAGAACTTACACGGTCCTGCTAGATGCCTCAGGTCGGCAAAGAATTCTGCCGCATTCTGGCCCTCTGAGCGAACGGGCGTGTAAAATCTGTATCTCGAGATGATGATGCCTTCGTCTGGCTTAAGGTGGTCCTGTACCAGTGCACACAATTCTTCATATGTTTTCTCTGTTGGACTCACAGGCAGGAGTAGATTTTTTATCAGACCATAAATTTTCGGACCGCAAACCGTGAGGAACACCGCCCAGCACCGATCTGTGTCGCCGACCTCCTCCATTTTGTTGGCCACAAAGAACTGGCTCAAACGGCTCACAAAGTCTGCCCAATCTTCTCCTTCCACAAATCGCTCCAACAATCCAATTGTGCTCAT
The DNA here is from genome assembly GCF_044704955.1 of Pristiophorus japonicus. Classification (NCBI taxonomy): domain Eukaryota; kingdom Metazoa; phylum Chordata; class Chondrichthyes; family Pristiophoridae; genus Pristiophorus; species Pristiophorus japonicus. The sequence goes on from NC_092010.1 coordinate 10,045,843, forward strand.
TTTTGCATGCAAATGTTCTTGTTGTCTCGTCGCCAAATGTTGTGTATGCAATAACTGTTAGACTGAGTACTGTTTAACTCGAAGAGGTATAGAAACATAGAAACATAGAAAATAGGTGCAGGAGAAGGCCATTCAGCCCTTGGGGCCTGCACCGCCATTCAATAAGATCATGGCTGATCATTTCATGATGACCCTTGGTTCTGCTTTATTAAGGCCCAAAATGACTAATATACAAAATGGCTGGCCTTTTATACTTGGGCTGCACACACATGACGCCATCTAGTGGCTAGTGATCCCAAAAGTACATACATGACACCTGCCCTGGGAGTGTTTGATGGGACAGTGTAGAGGGAGCTTTACTCTGTCCCTAACCCGTGCTGTACCTGCCCTGGGAGTGTTTGATGGGACAGTGTAGAGGGAGCTTTACTCTGTATCTAACCCGTGCTGTACCTGCCCTGGGAGTTTTTGATGGGACAGTGCAGAGGGAGCTTTACTCTGTATCTAACCCATGCTGTACCTGCCCTGGGAGTGTGTGATGGGACAGTGTAGAGGGAGCTTTACTCTGTATCTAACCCGTGCTGTACTTGCCTTGGAGTATTTGATGGGACAGTGTACATAAGAACATAAGAAATAGGAGCAGGAGTAGGCCATTTGACCCCTCGAGCCTGCTCCGCCATTTAATAAGATCATGGCTGATCTGATCATGGACTCAATTCCACTTCTCTGCCCGCTCCCTATAACCCTCGACTCCCTTATCGTTCAAAAATCTGTCTATCTCTGCCTTAAATATATTCAATATCCCAGCCTCCACAGCTCTCTGGGGCAGAGAATTCCACAGATTTACAACCCTCTGAGAGACGAAATTCCTCCTCATCTCAGCTTTAAATGGGCGGCATCTTATTCTAAGACTATGTCCCCTAGTTTTAGTTTCCCCTATGAGTGGAAATATCCTCTCTTCATCCACCTTGTCAAGCCCTCTCATTATCTTATATGTTTCGATAAGATCAGCTCTCATTCTTCTGAACTCCAATGTGTATAGGCCCAACCTATCTTCATAAGTCAACCCCCTCATCGCCGGAATCAAACTCGTGAACCTTCTCTGAACAGCCTCCAATGCAAGTATATCCTTCCTTAAATACAGAGACCAAAACTGTACAGAGTACTCCAGGTGTGGCCTTACCAATATCCTGTACAGTTGTAGCAGGACTTCTCTGCAAAAAATCTGCAAAAGGAGATAGACAGGCTAAGTGAGTGGGCACAAATTTGGCAGGTGGAGTATAATGTTGGAAAGTGCGAGGTCATGCACTTTGGCAGAAAAAAATCAAACAGCAAGTTATTATTTAAATGGAGAAAGATTTCAAAGTGCTGCAGTACAGCGCGACCTGGGGGTACTTGTGCATGAAACACAAAAGGATAGTGTTGTGCTTATAATAAAGTGATACAACTGAGTACTGTATGCAATGAGTAAGTGTGACCTTAGCTCCTTTAATTAAACTCCAGAGTGCTGGTACAGCATGGGAGGCCTGCTTATGTACAATGCTCTCAAGGGATGCGGGGATCCCTTGGGACTCCAACAGGTAAGCCCTCTGGTGGTGGTGTGATACAGGTTGCCAAGGGTTACATACATAACATCACTCACTCGCGAAGTCAATAGGACACTTATTTACAGGGTGAGACGATCTGGGGCTTTTCGCTCCCTTGTCGATCGTCTCAGTACAAATGCAGGTGTGGGTGAGTTGGTTGGTTCTTCACTGGGCTGCTGGGCAGCTGGCCTTGCTGGGCGGCTGGGGATGGTGAGTTCAGCTTCGTGGTCAACCATGATGTTGGTTGCCACTTGTGTGTGTGTTGGAGGGTCGAAGTTGGTGGTGTCCTCTTTGGGTTGCTTGTGGCTGTTTGTGAATCGCAATTTGGTTTGGTCCAAATGCTTTCTGATCATTAGTCCATTGGACAATTTGACCTGAAACACCCTACTCCCCTCTTTGGCTGTGATCTTGCCATTTGGGACCATGTCCATAGTTGAGTACAAATACAGGGTCATTGACTTCAATATCGCGTGACAAATTTGCGCGATCATGGTACATGCTTTGTTGATGCCGCCTGCCCTCGACGTGATCATGGAGATCAGGGTGGACTAGAGAGAGCCTTGTTTTGAGCGCCCTTTTCATGAGCAGCTTGGCTGGGGGAGCCCCGGTGAGCGAGTGGGGTGTGGTGCAGTAGCTAAGCAGGACTCGGGACAGGCGGGTCTGCAGGGAGCCTTCCGACACACGTTTCAAGCTTTGTTTGATGGTTTGGACTGCCCATTCTGCCTGGCCGTTAGATGCGGGCTTGAACGGGGCAGATGTGACGTGCTTGATCCCATTGCGGGTCATGAATTCCTTGAATTCAGCACTGGTGAAACATGGCCCATTGTCGCTGACTAGGACATCAGGCAGGCCGTGCGTGGCAAACATGGCTCGTAGGCTTTCGATGGTGGCAGTGGACGTGCTTATAGACATTATTACACATTCAATCCATTTTGAATAAGCATCCACAACAACCAAGAACATTTTGCCTAGGAATGGGCCCGCAAAGTCAACGTGGATCCTAGACCACGGTTTGGAGGGCCATGACCACAAACTTAGCGGTGCCTCCCTGGGTGCATTGCTCAGTTGAGAGCAAGAGTTGCATTGGCGCACACATGACTCTATGTCTGAGTCAATGCTGGGCCACCACACATGGGATCTGGCTATGGCTTTCATCATTACTGTGCCTGGGTGGGTACTGTGTAGGCACAAAATACGGTCAGCCTGTGTGGACATTTCGTCTTTGTGCCGCTGGAATGGCTTGATCTCTTCATGCATCTCCACTGGGATGCTGGACCAGCTCCCATGGAGGACACAGTTTTTTACCAGGGACAGTAAAGGATCCTGGCTGGTCCAGGTCCTGATCTGGTGGGCCGTAACGTGTGATTTTTCGTTTTTGAATGCATCCATCGCCGAGCAAGTCTGCAGGCTGTGCCATTTATACCTCGGTGGTGGGCAATGGTAGCCGACTGAGAGCATCTGCTCAGTTCTCTGTGCCTGGTCTGTGGTGGATTACATAGTTGTATGCAGACAGCGTGAGCGCCCATCTTTGGATGCGAGCAGAGGCATTGGTATTAATCCCTTTGCTCTCTGAGAATAGTGATATGAGCGGTTTATGGTCAGTTTCTAGTTCAAACTTGAGACCAAACAGTTACTGGTGCATTTTTTTCACCCTGTAAACGCATGCCAGAGCTTCTTTTTCAATCATGCTGTAGGCCCGTTCAGCCTTGGACAAACTCCTGGATGCATAGGCGACCAGTTGCAATGTTCCCGATTCGTTAGCCTGTTGTAACACACACCCGACCTCGTATGACGACGCATCGCAAGCCAGCACTAATCGTTTACATGGGTTATACAGAACAAGCAGTTTGTTGGAAGAAAACAGATTTCTGGCTTTCTCAAAAGCAGCCTCTTGTGATTTCCCCCATACCCAGTCATCTCCCTTGCGCAGTAGTACATGTAGGGATTCTAGCAAGGTGCTTAACCCGAGTAGGAAATTACCGAAATAGTTAAGGAGTCCCAGGAATGACCGCAGCTCCGTCATGTTCTGTGGTCTCGGCGCGTTCTTGACGGCCTCCGTCTTGAAGTTGGTGGGTCTGATGCTGTCTGCCGCGATTCTTCTTCCTAAGAACTTGACCTCTGGCGCCAGGAAAACACACTTCGAGCGTTTCAACCTGAGTCCCATGCGATCTAGCCGCCTTAGAACCTCTTCCAGGTTCTGCAAGTGTTTAATGGAGCCCCGACCTGTGACCAGTATGTTGTCCTGGAAAACCACGGTGCGAGGAACCAACTTTAGCAACTCTCCATGTTCGTTGGAAAATTGCTGCGGCCGAACAAATCCCGAACGGGCATCTGTTGTAGATGAACAGGCCTTTGTGCGTTTTGATGCAGGTGAGGCCTTTCGAAGATTCCTCCAGCTCCTGCGCCATGTAGGCCGAGGTCAGGTCCAACTTAGTGAACGTCTTTCCTCCAGCCAGGGTCGCAAATATCGTCTGCCTTGGGTAGCGGGTACTGGTCCTGTAGTGGAAAACGGTTAATCGTTACTTTATAGTTCCCACAAATTCTGACCGTGCCGTCGCCTTTGAGAACTGGAACAATCGGACTGGCCCACACATTGAACTACACGATAATGCCGTCTCGCTGCAGCCTGTCCAGCTCAATTTCCACCTTCTCTCGCATCATATATGGCACCACCCATGCCTTGTGGTGGATGGGCCGTGTACTGGGGACCAAGTGGATCTACACCTTCGCCCCCGAGAAACTTCCAATGCCTGGCTCAAACAACGACGGGAATCTGCTCAGAACCTGGGCACATGAGGCGTCGTCGACGGACGAAAGCGCTCGGATGTCGTCCCAGTTCCAGTGGATTTTTCTCAGCCAGCTTCTGCCGAATAGTGTGGGGCCATCTCCTGGTACTATCCACAGCGGGAGTTCGTGTACTGCTCCGTCATAGGAGACTTTTACTTCTGCGCTGCCAATAACAGAGATCAGCTCTTTGGTGTAAGTTCCGAGCTTGTTGTGAATGGGGCTACGCTTGGGCCTGTGTGCCTTGTTGCACCACAGCCTGTCGAAGGCCTTTTTGTTCATTATAGACTGACTCGCAGCCATGTCCAATTTCATGGATACTGGAATTCCGTTCAGTTCAACTTTTAACGTGATCAGTGTACATTTCGTGGTGTGTACCCCGTACACTTCTGCCTCCTCGTTCGAGTCTCCAGTTCAGCCTGATCCACCATGGATCGATCTTCCTTTGCAACGTGGTGGTTTGCAGGGTTTGCAACTCGTCTGCACATTCGCTGCAGGTGTCCCATTGTTCCACAGCCTTTGCACGCATAGTGTTTGAAGCGGCATTGATGGGCTCGATGATCATCTCCACAACGCCAACAAGGTGTTAACTGCCTCGCATTAATGATTGATGGCGGACTCAGTCATCTGAGGTCATGCAGCTGCTGGCGTGTACGTTCTACCATATGCATTCCTGCTTGAAAACGACATTACTTTGTGTACAGTACTAGCTGAAACCTCTTTGTGCTGTGAAATTTGTTTGGTGTTATCGCTGGTGGACGTAAATGCCTGAGCTATTGTTATGGCTTTGCTCAGATTCGGTGTTTCAACAGTCAATAGTTTGCGAAGGATAACCTCATGGCCAATGACAAGCACAAAAAAGTCTCTTAGCATCTGTTCAAGTAATCCATCAAATTCGCAATGTCCTGCAAGGCGCCTTAGTTCGGCAATATAGCTTGCCACTTCCTGGCCTTCAGACCGTTGACAGGTATAAAACCGATACCTTGCCATCAAAACGCTTTCCTTCGGATTTAGGTGCTCCCGGACCAGCTTACACAGTTCTTCATAGGATTTCGTTGTTGGTTTCACCGGAGCTAAAAGATTCTTCATGAGGCCATAGGTTGTTGCTCCACAGACGGTGAGGAGAATCGCCCTTCGTTTGGCAGCGTTCTCGTCCCCTTCCAGCTCGCTGGCCACAAAGTATTGGTCAAGTCGCTCCACGAAGTATTGGTGAGGCCACATCTAGAATACTGCATGCAGTTTTGGCTTCCATATTTACGAAAGGATATACTTGCTTTGGAGGCAGTTCAGAGAAGGTTCACTAGGTTGATTCCGCAGATGAGGGGGTTGACTTATGAGGAAAGGTTGAGTAGGTTGGGCCTCTACTCACTGGAATTCAGAAGAATGAGAGGTGATCTTATCGAAATGTATAAGATTATGAGGGGGCTTGACAAGGTGGATGCAGAGAGGATGTTTCCACTGATGAGGGAGACTAGAACTAGAGGGCGTGATCTTAGAATAAGGGGCCACCCATTTAAAACTGAGAGAAGGAGAAATTTCTTCCCTCTGAGGGTTGTAAATCTGTGGAATTCTCTGCCTCAGAGAGCTGTGGAAGCTGGGACATTGAATAAATTTAAGACAGAAATAGACAGTTTCTTAAACAATAATGTGTTAATGGGGAGCAGGCAGGGAAGTGGACCTGAGTCCATGATCGGATCAGCCATGATTGTATTAAATGGCGGAGCAGGCTCGAGGGGCTATATGGCCTTCTCCTGCTCCTATTTCTTATGTTTTTATGTTCTTAGGAATTCCTTTTCTGGTTATCTCTAACAATTGCTCCATATCCTCCCCTTATTGCACGTATATTCTCACTTCTCCCATTTGTAAAATAAACAATGAAATATATGTATTTACAAGATGGCAAGAGAATTATGAATGAGAGAATCCATTTGGCCCACCTTAATTCACCTATCTCAAAAGATAGTAAAGTCTCCATTAGTTCTGGAATGATTCTGGGGTTTTTGCCTCCAAGACTCTATCCAGGAGTCAGGTCCGTGTGTTCATACTTGTGTGAGGAAGAATTTCCTGATATCAGGCCTAACTTTGTCTTTTACTGCTTCGAGCCCATGTCGCCTCATTCGACTGCAATTTCATTTAAAGTACTGTTCTAGCTTTACTTTTTCCATTCTATTAACAATTTTATACCTCGAAGATTGCCTTCTCTGAGTTGAAAGCCCAGTCTCTCCCCATAACTCAGACCCCGGATACACTGGGGATCAGCCTCGTGGTTTTCCTCAGCACTGCCTCTTCGAACTTGTATTCTACTGTTTCGGCTGTGATTGTTGGACATGTTGAGTTTACTGAGACTACAAGGTCTCTTTCAGCTTCATCCTTCACTATTTCCACACCATTCATGGAGTACGTGCGTTCCCCATTGCTCCTTCCTATGGGAAATGCTTTACACTTGTCCGCATTAAATTTCATCTGCCATTGTTCTGCCACCTTAAATATATTGTACAGCTTCTGTGCTTTCTGAGCTGCCTTCTCCGATTTCACTGTCCTTACAAGTTGTGTATCATTTGCAAATTTGTACAGTTTGCATTGAGTTTGTGAAATCACTTTATTTATGTCACTAGTCTCCGTGCTCTGGAAGTGTGTGACGGGACACTGCAGGGAACATTACTGTGTATCTAACCCAAGCTGTACCTGTCCTGGGAGAGTTTGATGGGACAGTGTAGAGGAAGCTTTACTCTGTATCTAACTCCGTGCTGTACCTGTCCTGGGAGTGTTTGATGGGACAGTGTAGAGGGAGCTTTACTCTGTATCTAACCCCGTGCTGTACCTGCCCTGGGAGTGTTTGATGGGACAGTGTAGAGGGAGCTTTACTCTGTAAAGTCCTGTCCCCTCAGTACAGACTCACACGAGGCATGTAGTGAAGTCAAGGTCACTCTGGACCTGCACCTTTATTTCACAGCTCTGGAATGCTGCACTTGCCTGAGACCTGTCCTTATATACCTGTCTCTTGCAAGTGCACCCCTGGTGGTAAGGTATGCTGGTGGTTACAGGTCATATCTTATTACAGTCATGTATAGCATGTTAGGATACAGTTATATATAATAATGTAAGATACATGACATCACCCTCCCCCAAGGTCTTATTGTCGTTATAGGTTCAGTCTCTCAGGTGGTCTATGCTCTCGCGTGGAGCGTCTGAGTTGTGGTTCAGTTGTTTGCCTTGGTGTCTGTTTTTCTTTGGGTGTTGTTACTGGTATCTCGCCTGGGCTGTCTGTTTCGATTGGTGTGATTGTTGTTGACTCGCCTGGGCATTCTGTTGGGATTGCCCTTTCCTCAGGTTGTTCCCTGTGTCTGTCCACCAGGTGTGGTGCAAGTTCCACATTGTAGTCTGCCTCTTGTTCCACAGTGTTGTTGGTAAATCTGCTTTTGACTTGGTCTACATGCCTCCGGCAGGTTTTGCCATTGTCCATTTGTACTACCAGTAGCCTGTTTCCTTCCTTGCCCGTTACTGTCCCTGCAAGCCATTTGGGACCCCTGATATAGTTTAGTACAAACACTTTGTCCCCTATCTCATTCCATCTCCCCCTCAAATTTCTGTCATGGTACTCAGTCAGGTTACGGTGCTTTGCCTCAACGATTTCGTGCATGTCTGAGAGGATTAATGAGAGCCTTGTTTTTAAAGTCCTTTTCATCAACAGTTGCGCGGGGGGGATCCCAATCAGTGAGTGCGGACGAGATCTGTATGCCAGCAGCAGTCGCGACAGGCGACCCTGCAGCGTGGGACCTTGGATTTTAAGCATGCCTTGTTTAATGATTTGCACTGCTCTCTCCGCCTGGCCGTTGGAGGCCGGCTTGAACGGTGCCGTCTTGACATGATTTATGCCGTGGTCAATTATAAAGTCTTGGAATTCTGCGCTGGTGAAGCACGGACCATTGTCACTGACCAATATGTCAGAGATTCCGTGCATTGCAAACTCATCTACAACTACGAGGAACATTTTGCCCATGAATGGGCCCGCATAGTCTACGTGCACTCGCGACCACGGTTTGGTAGGCCAGGGCTAGGGGCTCAGTGGAGCCTCCCTGGGGGCATTGCTGAGTTGGGCACAAATGGTGCACCTTCGGACGCAGAGCTCCAAGTCCGCGTCAATACCAGGCCACCAGACATGGGATCTGGCTATGGCCTTCATGAGAACGATCCCCGGGTGCTCGCGGTGGAGCTCCCGGACAAATGCCTCTCTGCCTCGCAGAGGCATGACTACTCGGCTGCCCCACATCAGGCAGTCTGCTTGCAGTGATAGCTCATGCATGCGCCTGTGAAAGGGTTTTAATTCCTCGGGGCAGGCATCGCGAGCCTCTGCCCAGTCACCGGTTAGGACACATCTTTTTACTAAGGATAACGTGGGGTCGCTGGCCATCCAGGCTCTGATTTGGCGAGCCGTCATGGCGAACCTGTGGACTCAAAGACATTGATTGCCATGACTATCTCACAGTCCTGTTCATCAGACCCTTCCGTGGTCGCCAGGGGTAGCCTGCTGAGCACGTCGGCACAGTTGTCTGTGCCTTATGGTATAGCCGTAGGACGCCAGCATGAGTGCCCACCATTGAATTTGCGCCGAGGCGTTGCCGTTTATTGCCTTGCTCTCGGATAGGAGGGACGAGAGGGGCTTGTGGTCGGTTTCCAATGCGAACTTGGCCCCGAAAAGGTATTCGTGCATCTTTTTACACCATACACGCACGTGAGCGGCTCCTTCTCTACCATTCTGAACCCGCGCTCCGCCCGCGAAAGTGACCTGGAGGCATAAGCTATGGGTTGTAATTTGCCCGCACTGTTGACATGTTGCAAAACGCACCCGACCCCATACGCTGACGCATCACATGTGAGAACTAGCTTTTTACCTGGGTCAAAGAAAGTCAAAACACTGTTGGAACACAGAAGGTTGCGTGCCTTATTGAAGGCGCGTTCCTGGGCGTCCCCCCAAAACCAATCGCACCCCTTCCTGAGTAGCACATGGAGAGGCTCCAGCAGCGTGCTTAAGTTCTGCATAAAGTTCCCAAAGTAATTGAGTGGTCCGAGAAAGGCGCGCAGTTCTGAGACATTCCGGGGCCTGGGTGCCAGGCGAATTGCTTCTGTTTTGGACTCTGTTGGGCGGATTCCATCAGCGGCAATCCTTCTGCCCAAAAATTCAACCTCGGGTGCGAGAAACAGGCACTTGGATTTCTTGACTCGTAGGCATACCCGATCCAACCGCTTTAGTACTTCCTCCAAATTACGGAGATGGGGGTCGGTGTCCCTGCCCGTGATAAGTATGTCGTCTTGAAATACAACCGTCCCCGGGATGGACTTGAGCAGACTCTCCATGTTGCGCTGGAATATGGCAGCTGCCGACCTGATGCCGAATGGGCATCGATTGTCCATGAAAAGGCCTCGATGTGTGTTGGTGTGTGGTGAGTAGCTTGGATTCCTCGGTCAATTCTTGAGGTCTAATTTTGAAAAAAATTTACCTCCAGCCAATGCGGCAAATAAGTCCTCCGTTCTGGGCAGCGGGTACTGGTCCTGTAGAGAGACTCTGTTTATGGTAGATTTGTCGTCCCCACAGATTCGTACGGATCCATCAGGCTTCATGACTGGGACGATGGGACTTGCCCAGTCGCTAAATTCCACAGGTGATATAATGCCTTCCCGCAGAAGCCTGTCTAGATCGTGTTCAATCTTTTCCCTCATCACATAGGGTACAGCTCTGGCCTTGTGATGGACCGGTCTCGCATCCTGTGTGATGTAGATTTTGACTTTGGCCCCTTTGAAAGTGCCCACACCTGGCTGAAAGAGATGTTCAAATCGCTTTATAACTGTTGAGCAGGAGGTCCGTTCCTCTAATGACATGGCATGGACATCATCCCATTTCCAGTTTAGTTTTGCCAGCCAGCTTCTCCCCAGCAGTGCTGGGGGGGTCTCCGGGGACAATCCATAGGGGAAGTCGGTTCACTTTGTGTGTGACAGAGAGCATGGCGCTGCCGAGGACTGGTACGATTTCTTTGGTATAGGTCCTTAGTTTGGTGTTGACCCTTGTGAGTTTTGGTCTGTCTCTTTTATGCGGCCCCAGTTGTTCAAATTGTTGAGCGCCCATGAGAGATTGACTCGCTCCCGTATCCAGCTCCATGTTGACAGGTATCCCCTTGAGTAGGACCCTCATCATTATAGGAGGCGTCCTGTTGTAGGAGCAGCGGCCATTGATCGTGTTGACCCGCTGTACACCGGTGTCCCGGGTACTGTCCCCACTGTCTTCTGGTCCGCTTTCCGACCCATCCGATTCGTATACCAGCCGAGCTGCCGTTTTTTTGCACATGCGGGCCAAATGCCCTGTATATTCACAGTTCCTACAAACAGCCTGCTGAAATCGACATCCCCTTGACGAGTGCCCACCCCCACACCTCCAGCACAGACCTGTTCCATTGTTCAGAGTTTCCAAAGAATGAGCTGCGTCTGGCTGATCTCTCTTGAGCTTCTCTCAGTTTGTAGTTGATTGCTCGCATTGTGGGTTGATGAGGTGTGAACGGCCGTTCCTGTGGCCCTTGATGGCTTCTGCCTGCTGTCGAGAGCCTGTTCTCCCGGTTTTGTCTGTGTGTGGGGGTAGCAGCTTGTTTAGTGCTGTGAACTTCTTGTTCCGATAATTCGTTAGTTGTCGTACCTGCATTGTAAATCAACCTCGTTTCTTCTTCCCCTACCAAGAATGTCTGTGCAACCAGTGCTGCTGCCTCTAAGGTCAGGTTCTTGGTCTCTATGAGCTTTCGGAATATGCCTGCGTGGCCTATTCCTTCAATGAAAAAGTCTCTCAGCATTTCTCTCCTCAGTTCATCGGAGAACTCACATAAACTAGCCAACCTCCGAAGTTCCGCCACGAAGTCGGATATGCTCTGGCCCACACAGCGTCTGTAGTTGTCGAACCTGTGTCTGGCCATGTGTAAACTGCTCGCTGGCTTCAGGTGGTCTCTTACCAGTGTGCTCAATTCTTCAAATGACTTGCTTGCTGGTTTCTTGGGTGCCAACAGATCCTTCATTAAAGCGTATGTTTTCGAGCCACAGCTGGTCAAGAGATGACCTCTTCTCTTGTCTGCCTTATCGTCGCCTAACCAGTCTTTGGTTACAAAGCTTTGCTGGAGCCTTTCTATAAAGTCCTCCCAATTATCTCCCGCATTGTACTTTACATCTGATCCGTTGTTCGCCATTCTGTGGATTCTGTAATCCCGTAACTCGTCGCCACTGTAAAGTCCTGTCCCCTCAGTACAGACTCACACGAGGCATGTAGTGAAGTCAAGGTCACTCTGGACCTGCACCTTTATTTCACAGCTCTGGAATGCTGCACTTGCCTGAGACCTGTCCTTATATACCTGTCTCTTGCAAGTGCACCCCTAGTGGTAAGGTATGCTGGTGGTTACAGGTCATATCTTATTACAGTCATATATAGCATGTTAGGATACAGTTATATATAATAATGTAAGATACATGACATACTCTGTATCTAAACCGTGCTGTACCTGCCCTGAGAGTGTTTGATGGGCGAGTGTAGAGGGAGCTTTACTCTGTATCTAACTCATGATGTACCTGCCCTGGGAGTGTTTGATGGGATAGTGTAGAGGGAGCTTTACTCTGTATCGAATGCATGCTGTAGCTGCCCTGGGAGTGTTTGATGGGGCAGCGTAGAGGGAGCATTACTCTATATCGAACCCCGTGCTGTACCTGCCCTGGGAGTGTTTGATGGGACAATGTCGAGGGAGCTTCATTCTGTGAGGAGGACACAAAAGATCTGCAAAAGGACATAGACAGGCTAAGTGAGTGGGCAAAAATTCGGCAGATGGAGTATAATGTTGGAAAGTGTGAGGTCATGCACTTTGGCAGAAAAAATCAAAGAGCAAGTTATTATTTCAATGAAGAACGATTGCGAAGTGCTGCAGTACAGCGGGACATAGAAACATAGAAAATAGGTGCATGAGTCGGCCATTCTGCCCTTTGAGACTGCACCAACATTCAATAAGATCATGGCTGATCATCACCTCAGTACCCCTTTCCTGCTTTCTCTCCATACTCCTTGATCCCTTCAGCCGTAAGGGCCTGATCTAACTCCCTCTTGAATACACAGGTTAACAACTCTCTGAGTGAAGAAGTTTCTCCTCATCTCAGTCCTAAATGGCTTACTCCTTATCCTTAGACTGTGTCCCCTGGTTCTGGACTTCCCCAACATCGGGAAGAATCTTCCCGCATCTAACCTGTTCAGTCCCGTCAGAATTTTAGATGTTTCTACGAGATCCCCTCTCATCCTTCTAAACTCCAGTGAATACAGGCCCAGTTGATCCAGTCTCTTCTCATATGGCAGTCCTGCCACCCCGGGAATCAGTCTGGTGAACCTTCGCTGCACTCCCTCAATAACAAGAATATCCTTCCTTAGATTAAGAGAACAAAACTGAACACAGTATTCCAGGTGAGGCCTCACCAAGGCCCTGTCCAACTGCAGTAAGACCTCCCTGCTCCTACACTCAAATCCCCTAGCTATGAAGGCCAACATGCCATTTGCCTTCTTCACCACCTGCTGTACCTGCATGTCAACTTTCAATGACTGATGTACCATGACACCCAGGTCTTGTTGCACCTCCCCATTTCCTAATCTGCCGCCATTCAGATAATATTCTGCCTTTGTGTTTTTGCCACCAAAGTGGATAACTTCACATTTATCCACATTATACTGCATCTGCCATGCATTTGCCCACTCACTTAACCTGCCCAAGTCACCCTGCAGCCTCTTAGCATCCTCCTCACAGCTCACAACGCCACCCAGCTTCATGTCATCTGCAAACTTGGAGATATTACGCTCAATTCCTTCATCTAAATCATGAATGTATATTGTAAATAACTGGGGTCCCAGCACTAAGCCCTGCATCACCCCACAAGTCACTGCCTGTCATTCTGAAAAGGACCCGTTTAACCCGACTCTCTGCTTCCTGTCTGCCAACCAGTTCTCTATCTTCGTCAATGCATTACCCCAATATCATGTGCTTTAATTTTGCACACCAATCTCTTGTGTGGGACCTTGTCAAAAGCCTTTTAAAAGTCCAAATACACCACATCCACTGGTTTTCCCCTGTCCACTCTGCCAGTTACATCCTCAAAAGAATTCTAGAAGATTTGTCAAACATGATTTCCCTTTCATAAATCCATGCTAACTTGGACCGATCCTGTCACTGCTTTCCAAATGCGCTGGTATTTCATCTTTAATAATTGATTCCAGCATTTTCCCCACTACTGATGTCAGGCTAACCGGCCTACAATTCCCCATTTTCTCTCTCCCTCCTTTCTTAAAAAGTGGTGTTACATTAGCTACCCTCCAGTCCATAGGAACTGATCCAGAGTCGATAGACTGCTCGAAAATGATCACCAATGCATCCACTATTTCTCGGGCCACTTCCTTAAGTACTCTGGGATGCAGACTATCAGGCCCGGGGGATTTATCGGCCTTCAATCCCATCAATTTCCTGAACATAATTTCCTGACTAATAAGGATTTCCTTCAGTTCCTCCTTCTCACTAGACCCTCGGTCCCCGAGTATTTCTGGAAAGTTATTTGTGTCTTCCTTTGTGAAGACAGAACCAAATTATTTGTTCAATTGGTCTGCCATTTCTTTGTTCCCCATTATAAATTCACCTGAATCCGACTGCAAGGGACCTACGTTTGTCTTCACTAATCTTTTTCTCTTCACATATCTAAAGAAGCTTTTGCAGTCAGTTTATATGTTCCCAGAAAGCTTCCTTTCATACTCTATTTTCCCCCTCCTAATTAAACCCTTTGTCCTCCTCTGCTGAATTCTAAATTTCTCCCAGTCCGCAGATTTGCTGCTTTTTCTGGCCAATTTATATGCCTCTTCCTTGGATTTAACACTATCCTTAATTTCCCTTGTTAACCACGGTTGAGCTACCTTCCCCGTTTTATTTTTACTCCAGACCAGGATGTACAATTGTTGAAGTTCATCCATGTGATCTTTAAATGTTTGCCATTGCCTATCCACCTGGGGGTACTTGTGTATGAAGCACAAAAGGTTAGTATGCAGGTGCAGCAAGTGACCAGGAAGCCCAATAGAATCTTGGCCTTTACTGCAAAGGGGATGGAGTATAAAAACAGGGAAGTCTTGCTACAGTTATACAGGGTATTGGTGAGGCCACACCTAGAATACTGCGAGTAGCTTGAGTTTCCATATTTATGAAAGGATATACTTGCTTTGGAGGAAGTTCAGAGAAGGTTCACGAGGTTGATTCCGGGGATGAGGGGGTTGACTTATGAGGAAAGGTTGAGTAGGTTGAGCCTCTACTCGTTGGAATTCAGAGGAATGGGAGATGATCATATCGAAATGTATAAGATTATGAGGGGACTTGACGAGGTGGATGCAGAGAGAATGTTTCCACTGATAGGGGAGACTCGAACAAGGGGGCGTAATCTTAGAATAAGGGGCCGACCATTTAAAACTGAGATCTAGGGGCTGGGAGTGTGTTACATGGAACATCTAGAGGCTGGGAGTGTGTTGCATGGGACACCTAGGGGCTGGCAGTGTGTTACCTGGGACACTGAGGGGCTGGGAGTGTGTTACATGGGACATCTAGGGGCTGGGAGTGTGTTACGTGGGAGATCTCGGGGCTGGGAGTGTGTTACATGGGACATCTAGGGGCTGGGAGTGTGTTACATGGGAGATCTAGGAGCTGGGAGTGTGTTACATGGGACATCTAGGGGCTGGGAGTGTGTTACATGGGACATCTAGGGGCTGGGAGTGTGTTACATGGGAGATCTAGGAGCTGGGACTGTGTTACATGGGACATCTCGGGGCTGGGAGTGTGTTACATGGGACATCTAGGGGCTGGGAGTGTGTTACATGGGACATCTAGGGGCTGGGAGACTGTTGCATGGGACATCTAGGGGCTGGGAGTGTGTTACGTGGGACATCTAGGGGCTGGGAGTATGTTACATGGGACATCTAGGGGCTGGGAGTGTGTTACATGGGACATCTAGGGGATGGGAGTGTGTTACAAGGGACATCGAGGGGCTGGGAGTAGGTTACAATGGACATCTAGGGGCTGTGAGTGTGTTACATGGGAGACCTAGGGGCTGGGAGTGTGTTACATGGGACACCGAGGGGCTGGGAGTGTGTTACATGGGAGATCTAGGGGCTGGGAGCGTGTTAGACGGGACATCTAGAGGCTGGGAGTGTGTTACATGGGACATGTAGGGTTTGGGAGTGTGTTACATGAGACATCTAGGGGCTGGGAGTGTGTTACGTGGGACATCTAGAGGCTAGGAGTGTGTTACATGGGACATCTAGGGGCTGGGAATATGTTACATGCCACATCGAGGGGCTGGGAGTGTGTTATATGGGACATCTAGGAGCTGGGAGTGTGTTACCTGTGACATGTAGGAGCAGGGAGTGTGTTACATGGGACAACGAGGGGTTGGGAGTGTGTTACATGGGACACCTAGGGGCTGGGAGTGTGTTACATGGGACACATAGGGGCTGGGAGTGTGTTAGACGGGACATCTAGAGGCTGGGAGTATGTTACACAGGACATGTAGGGGCTGGGAGTGTGTTGCATGGGACATCCATGGGCTGGGTGTGTGTTACATGGGACATCGAGAGCCTGGGAGTGTGTTACATGGGACATCCATGGGCTGGGAGTGTGTTACATGGGACATCTAGGGGCTGAGAGTGTGTTACATGGGACATCCAGGGGCTGGGAATGTGTTACATTGGACATCTCTGGGCTGAGAGTATGTTACATGGCACATCGAGGGGCTGGGAGTGTGTTACATGGGACACCTAGGGGCTGGGAGTGTGTTAGACGGGACATGTAGAGGCTGTGAGTGTGTTACATGTTACATCTAGAGGCTGTGAGTGTGTTACATGTGACATCTAGGGGCTGGGAGTGTGTTACATGTGACATCTAGGGGCTGGGACTGTGTTACATGTGACATCTAGGGGCTGGGAGTGTGTTACATGTGACATCTAGGGGCTGGGAGTGTGTTACATGTGACATCTAGAGGCTGGGATTGTGTTACCTGTGACATCTAGGGGCAGGGAGTGTGTTACATGGGACATCGAGGGGTTGGGAGTGTGTTAAACAGGACATCTAGGATCTGGGCGTGTGTTACATGGGACATCTAGGGGCTGGGAGTGTGTTACATGGGAAATCTAGGGGTTGGGAGTGTGTTACATGGGACATCTAGGGGCTGTGAGTATGTTACATGGGACACCTAGTGGCTGGGAGTGTGTTACATGGGACACATAGGGGCTGGGAGTGTGTTAGACAGGACATCTAGAGGCTGGGAGTATGTTACACGGGACATGTAGGGGCTGGGAGTGTGTTGCATGGGACATCTAGGGGCTGGGAGTGTGTTACATGGGACATCCATGGGCTGGGAATGTGTTACATGGGACATCTAGGGGCTGGGAGTGTGTTACATGGGACAGCTAGCGGGTGGGAATGTGTTACATGGGACATCTAGGGGCTGAGAGTGTGTTACATGCCACATCGAGGGGCTGGGAGTGTGTCACGTGGGACATCTAGAGGCTAGGAGTATGTTACATGGCACATCTAGGGGCTGGGAGTGTGTTACGTGGGACATCCATGGGCTGGGTGTGTGTTACGTGGGACATCTAGGGCCTGGAATTGTGTTACATGGGACATCTAGGGGCTGGGAGTGTGTTACTTGGGACATCTAGAGGCTGGGAATGTGTTACATGGGATATCTAGAGGCTGGGAGTGTGTTACATGTGACATCTAGGGGCTGTGAGTGTGTTACATGTGACATCTAGATGCTGGGAGTGTGTTACATGTGAAATCTCGGGGCTGGGAGTGTGTTACATGTGACATCTAGGGTCTGTGAGTGTGTTACATGGGACATCTAGGGGCTAGGAAGTGTGTTACATGGGACATCCAGGGGCTCGGAATGTGTTATATGGGACATCTAGGGGCTGGGAGTTTGTTGCATGGGAGATGTAGAGGCTGGGAGTGTGTTACATGGGACATCTAGGGGCTGGGAGTGTGTTACATGGGACATCTAGGAGCTGGGATTATGTTACCTGGAACATCTAGGGGCTGGGATTATGTTACCTGGAACATCTAGGGGCTGGGAGTCTGTTACATGGGACATCTAGGGGCTGGGAGTGTGTTACATGGGACATCTAAGGCCTGGGAGTGTGTTACATGGGACAACTAGGGGCTGGGAGTGTGTTGCATGGGACATCTAGGGGCTGGGAGTGTGTTACATGGGACAGCCATGGGCTGGGAGTCTGTTGCATGGGACATCTAGGGGCTGGGAGTGTGTTACATGGGACATCTAGGGGCTGGGAGTATGTTACCTGGGAAATCTCGGGGTTGGGAGTGTGTTACATGGGACATCTAGGGGCTGTGAGTGTGTTACATGTGACATCTAGGGGCTGGGAGTGTGTTACATGGGACATCGAAGGGCTGTGAGTGTGTTAGATGGGACATCTAGGGGCTGGGATTATGTTACCTGGGAAATCTCGGGGTTGGGAGTGTGTTACATGGGACATCTAGGGGCTGTGAGTGTGTTACATGTGACATCTAGGGGCTGGGAGTGTGTTACATGGGACATCGAGAGGCTGGGAGTTTGTTACATGGGACATCCATGGGCTGGGAATGTGTTACATGGGACATCCAGGGGCTGGGAGTGTGTTACATGGGACATCCAGGGGCTGGGAATGTGTTACATTGGACATCTAGGGGCTGGGATTGTGTTACATGCCACATCGAGGGGCTGGTAGTGTGTTACATGGGACATCTAGGGACTGGGATTGATTTACATGGAACATCTAGGGGCTGGGAGTGTGTTGCATGGGAGATGTAGAGGCTGGGAGTGTGTTACATGGGACATCTTGGGGCTGGCAGTATGTTACATGGGACATCTAGGAGCTTGGATTATGTTACCTGGGACATCTAGGTGCTGGGAGTCTGTTACATGGGACATCTAGGGGCTGGGAGTGTGTTACATGGGACACCTAGGGGCTGGGAGTGTGTTACATGGGACACCTAGGGGCTGGAAGTGTGTTACATGGGACATCTAGGGGCTGGGAGTGTGTTACAAGGGACATCTAGGGGCTGGGAATGTGTTACATGGGATATCTAGTGGCTGGGAGTTTGTTACATGGGACATCTAGGGGATGGGAGTTTTTCACATGGGACATCTAGGGGCTGGGAGTGTGTTACATGGGACATCTAGGGGCTGGGAGAGTGTTACATGGGACATCTAGGGGCTGGGAGTATGTTACCTGGGAAATCTCGGGGTTGGGAGTGTGTTACATGGGACATCTAGGGGCTGTGAGTGTGTTACATGTGACATCTAGGGGCTGGGAGTGTGTTACATGGGACATCGAAGGGCTGTGAGTGTGTTAGACGGGACATGTAGGGGCTGGGAGTGTGTTGCATGGGACATCTAGGGGCTGGGAGTGTGTTACACGGGACTTGTAGGGGCTGGGAGTGTGTTGCATGGGACATCTAGGGGCTGGGAGTGTGTTACATGGGACATCTAGGGGCTGTGTGTGTGTTACATGGGACATCGAGAGGCTGGGAGTTTGTTACATGGGACATCCATGGGCTGGGAATGTGTTACATGGGACATCCAGGGGCTGGGAGTGTGTTACATGGGACATCCAGGGGCTGGGAATGTGTTACATTGGACATCTAGGGGCTGGGAGTGTGTTACGTGGGATATCTAGAGGCTGGGAGTGTGTTACATGGGACATCTAGAGGCTAGGAGTGTGCTACATGCGACATTTAGCGGCTGGGAGTGTGTTACATGGGACATCTAGGGGCTGTGTGTGTGTTACATGGGACATCGAGAGGCTGGGAGTCTGTTACCTGGAACATCTAGGGGCTGGGAGTCTGTTACATGGGACATCTAAGGCCTGGGAGTGTGTTACATGGGACAACTAGGGGCTGGGAGTGTGTTGCATGGGACATCTAGGGGCTGGGAGTGTGTTACATGGGACAGCCATGGGCTGGGAGTCTGTTGCATGGGACATCTCGGGGCTGGGAGTGTGTTACATGGGACATCTAGGGGCTGGGAGTATGTTACCTGGGAAATCTCGGGGTTGGGAGTGTGTTACATGGGACATCTAGGGGCTGTGAGTGTGTTACATGTGACATCTAGGGGCTGGGAGTGTGTTACATGGGACATCGAGAGGCTGGGAGTTTGTTACATGGGACATCCATGGGCTGGGAATGTGTTACATGGGACATCCAGGGGCTGGGAGTGTGTTACATGGGACATCCAGGGGCTGGGAATGTGTTACATTGGACATCTAGGGGCTGGGATTGTGTTACATGCCACATCGAGGGGCTGGTAGTGTGTTACATGGGACATCTAGGGACTGGGATTGATTTACATGGAACATCTAGGGGCTGGGAGTGTGTTGCATGGGAGATGTAGAGGCTGGGAGTGTGTGACATGGGACATCTTGGGGCTGGCAGTATGTTGCATGGGACATCTAGGAGCTTGGATTATGTTACCTGGGACATCTAGGTGCTGGGAGTCTGTTACATGGGACATCTAGGGGCTGGGAGTGTGTTACATGGGACACCTAGGGGCTGGGAGTGTGTTACATGGGACACCTAGGGGCTGGAAGTGTGTTACATGGGACATCTAGGGGCTGGGAGTGTGTTACAAGGGACATCTAGGGGCTGGGAATGTGTTACATGGGATATCTAGTGGCTGGGAGTTTGTTACATGGGACATCTAGGGGATGGGAGTTTTTCACATGGGACATCTAGGGGCTGGGAGTGTGTTACATGGGACATCTAGGGGCTGGGAGAGTGTTACATGGGACATCTAGGGGCTGGGAGTATGTTACCTGGGAAATCTCGGGGTTGGGAGTGTGTTACATGGGACATCTAGGGGCTGTGAGTGTGTTACATGTGACATCTAGGGGCTGGAAGTGTGTTACATGGGACATCGAAGGGCTGTGAGTGTGTTAGACGGGACATGTAGGGGCTGGGAGTGTGTTACATGGGACATCTAGGGGCTGGGAGTGTGTTGCACGGGACTTGTAGGGGCTGGGAGTGTGTTGCATGGGACATCTAGGGGCTGGGAGTGTGTTACATGGGACATCTAGGGGCTGTGTGTGTGTTACATGGGACATCGAGAGGCTGGGAGTTTGTTACATGGGACATCCATGGGCTGGGAATGTGTTACATGGGACATCCAGGGGCTGGGAGTGTGTTACATGGGACATCCAGGGGCTGGGAATGTGTTACATTGGACATCTAGGGGCTGGGAGTGTGTTACGTGGGATATCTAGAGGCTGGGAGTGTGTTACATGGGACATCTAGAGGCTAGGAGTGTGTTACATGCGACATTTAGCGGCTGGGAGTGTGTTACATGGGACATTCAGGGGCTGGGAGTGTGTTACATGGGACATCTAGGGGCTGGGAGTGTGTTACATGGGACATCCAGGGGCTGGGAGTGTGTTACGTGGGACATCTAGAGGCTGGGAGTGTGTTACATGGGATATCTAGAGGCTGGGAGTGTGTTACATGTGACATCTAGGGGCTGTGAGTGTGTTACATGTGACATCGAGATGCTGGGAGTGTGTTGCATGTGACATCTAGGGGCTCGGAGTGTGTTACATGGGACATCTAGGGGTTGGGAGTGTGTTACATGGGACATCTAGGGGCTGGGAGAGTGTTACATGGGACATCGAAGGGCTGTGAGTGTGTTAGACGGGACATGTAGGGGCTGGGAGTGTGTTGCATGGGACATCTAGAGGCTGTGAGTGTGTTACACGGGACTTCTAGGGGCTGGGAGTGTGTTGCATGGGACCATCTAGGGGCTGGGAGTGTGTTACATGGGACATCTAGGGGCTGGGATTGTGTTACATGGGACAGCTAGGGGCTGGGATTGTGTAACATGGGACAGCTAGGGGCTGGGAGTGTGTTACATGGGACACCTAGGGGCTGGAAGTGTGTTACATGGGACATCCAGGGGCTGGGAATGTGTTACATGGGACATCGAAGGGCTGTGAGTGTGTTAGACGGGACATGTAGGGGCTGGGAGTGTGTTGCATGGGACATCTAGAGGCTGTGAGTGTGTTACACGGGACTTCTAGGGGCTGGGAGTGTGTTGCATGGGACATCTAGGGGCTGGGAGTGTGTTACATGGGACATCTAGGGGCTGGGATTGTGTTACATGGGACAGCTAGGGGCTGGGATTGTGTTACATGGGACAGCTAGGGGCTGGGAGTGTGTTACATGGGACACCTAGGGGCTGGAAGTGTGTTACATGGGACATCCAGGGGCTGGGAATGTGTTACATGGGACATCTAGGGGCTGGGAGTGTGTTGCATGGGAGATGTAGAGGCTGGGAGTATGTTACATGGGACATCTTGGGGCTGGGAGTGTGTTACATGGGACATCTAGGAGCTGGGATTATGTTACCTGGGACATCTAGAGGCTGGGAGTGTGTTACATGGGACATCTAGGGGCTGGGAGTGTGTTACATGGGAAACCTAGGGGCTGGGAGTGTGTTACATGGGACACCTAGGGGCTGGGAGTGTGTTACATGGGACATCTAGGGGCTGGAAGTGTGTTACGTGGGACATCCAGGGTCTAGGAATGTGTTACATGGGACATATAGAGACTGGGAATGTGTTACATGGGACATCTAGAGGCTGGGAATGTGTGACATGGGATATCTAGGGACTGGGAGTTTATTACATGGGACATCTAGGGGCTGGGAGTGTGTTACATGGGACACCTAGAGGCTGGGAATGTGTTACATGGGTCATCTGGGGGCTGGGAGTTTGTTACATGGGACATATAGGGTCTGGGAGCGTGTTACATGGGACATCTCGGGGCTGGGAGAGTGTTACATGGGACATCTAGGGGCTGGGTGTGTGTTTAACTGGGACATCTAGGGGCTGCGAGTGTGTTACATGGGACATCTAGGGTCAGGAAGTGTGTTACATGGGACATCTCGGGGCTGGAAGTCTGTTACATGGGACATCTCGGGGCTGGGAATGTGTTACATGGGATATCTAGGGGCTGGGATTGAGTTACATGGAACATCTAGGGGCTGGGAGAGTGTTGCATGGGAGATGTAGAGGCTGGGAGTGCGTTACATGGGACATCTTGGGGCTGGGAGTGTGTTACATGGGACATCTAGAAGCTGGGTTTATGTTACCTGGGACATCTAGAGGCTGGAAGTGTGTTACATGGGACATCTAGGGGCTGGGAGTGTGTTACATGGGAAACCTAGGGGCTGGGAGTGTGTTACATGGGACACCTAGGGGCTGGGAGTGTGTTACATGGGACACCTCGGGGCTGGAAGTGTGTTACGTGGGACATCCAGGGGCTGGGAATGTGTTACATGGGACATATAGGGACTGGGAATGTGTTACATGGGACATCTAGAGGCTGGGAATGTGTTACATGGGATATCTAGGGGCTGGGAGTTTTTTACATGGGACACCTAGGGGTTAGGAGTGCATTACATGGGACATCTCTGGGCTGGGAGTGTGTTACATGGGAAATCTAGGAGCTGGGATTATGTTACCTGGGACATCTAGGGGCTGGGAGTCTGTTACATGGGACATCTAGGGGCTGGGAGTGTGTTACATGGGACACCTAGGGGCTGGAAGTGTGTTACATGGGACATCCAGGGGCTGGGAATGTGTTGCATGGGAGATGTAGAGGCTGGGAGTGTGTTACATGGGACATCTTGGGGCTGGGAGTGTGTTACATGGGACATCTAGGGGCTGGGAGTGTGTTACATGGGACATCTAGGGGCTGCGAGTGTGTTACATGGGACATCTCGGGGCTGGGATTGTGTTACATGGGACATCTAGGAGCTGGGATTATGTTACCTGGGACATCTCGGCGCTGGGACTCTGTTACATGGGACATCTAGGGGCTGGGAGTGTGTTAAATGGGACACCTAGGGGCTGGGAATGTTTTACATGGGACACCTAGGGGCTGGAAGTGTGTTACATGGGACATCTAGGGGCTGGGAGTGTGTTAGATGGGACATCTAGGGGCTGAGAGTGTGTTACATGGGACATCCAGGGGCTGGGAGTGTGTTACATGGGACATCCAGGGACTGGGAATGTGTTACATGGGACATCTTGAGGCTGGGAGTTTGTTACATGGGACATCCAGGGGCTGGGAGTGTGTTACATGGGACATCCAGGGGCTTGGAGTGTGTTACATGGGACATCTAGGTGCTGGGATTGTGTTACATGGGACATCTAGCGGATGGGAATGTGTTACATGGGACATTTAGGGACTGGGAGTGTGTTACATGGGACATCTAGGGGCTGCGAGTGTGTTACATGGGCCATCTAGGGGCTGGGAGTGTGTTACATGAGACATCTAGGGGCTGGGAGTCTGTTACATGGGACATCTAGGGGCTGGGAGTGTGTTACATGGGACATCTAGGAGCTGGGATTATGTTACCTGGGACATCTAGAGGCTGGGAGAGTGTTACATGGGACATCTAGGGACTGGGAGTGTGTTACATGGGAAACCTAGTGGCTGGGAGTGTGTTACATGGGACACCTAGGGGCTGGGAGTGTGTTACATGGGATATCTAGGTGCTGGGAGTTTGTTACATGGGACATCTAGGGGATGGGAGTTTTTTACATGGGACACCTAGGGGCTAGGAGTGTGTTACATGGGACATTTAGCGGCTGGAAGTGTGTTACGTGGGACAGCCAGGGGCTGGGAATGTGTTACATGGGACATATAGGGACTGGGAATGTGTTACATGGGACATCTAGAGGCTGGGAATGTGTTACATGGGATATTTAGGTGCTGGGAGTTTGTTACATGGGACATCTAGGGGATGGGAGTTTTTTACATGGGACACCTAGGGGTTGGGAGTGTATTACATGGGACATCACTGGGCTGGGAGTGTGTTACATGGGAAATCTAGGGGCTGGGAGAGTGTTACATGGGACATCTAGAGGCTGGGAATGTGTTACATGGGATATCTAGGGACTGGGAGTTTATTACATGGGACATCTAGTGGCTGGGAGTGTGTTACATGGGACACCTAGAGGCTGGGAATGTGTTACATGGGTCATCTGGGGGCTGGGAGTTTGTTACATGGGACATATAGGGTCTGGGAGCGTGTTACATGGGACATCTAGGGGCTGGGAGAGTGTTACATGGGACATCTAGGGGCTGGGTGTGTGTTTAACTGGGACATCTAGGGGCTGCGAGTGTGTTACATGGGACATCTAGGGTCAGGAAGTGTGTTACATGGGACATCTCGGGGCTGGAAGTCTGTTACATGGGACATCTCGGGGCTGGGAATGTGTTACATGGGATATCTAGGGGCTGGGATTGAGTTACATGGAACATCTAGGGGCTGGGAGAGTGTTGCATGGGAGATGTAGAGGCTGGGAGTGCGTTACATGGGACATTTTGGGGCTGGGAGTGTGTTACATGGGACATCTAGGAGCTGGGATTATGTTACCTGGGACATCTAGAGGCTGGGAGTGTGTTACATGGGACATCTAGGGGCTGGGAGTGTGTTACATGGGAAACCTAGGGGATGGGAGTGTGTTACATGGGACACCTAGGGGCTGGGAGTGTGTTACATGGGACACCTAGGGGCTGGAAGTGTGTTACGTGGGACATCCAGGGGCTGGGAATGTGTTACATGGGACATATAGGGACTGGGAATGTGTTACATGGGACATCTAGAGGCTGGGAATGTGTTACATGGGATATCTAGGGGCTGGGAGTTTGTTACATGGGACATCTAGGGGATGGGAGTTTTTTACATGGGACACCTAGGGGTTGGGAGTGCATTACATGGGACATCTCTGGGCTGGGAGTGTGTTACATGGGAAATCTAGGAGCTGGGATTATGTTACCTGGGACATCTAGGGGCTGGGAGTCTGTTACATGGGACATCTAGGGGCTGGGAGTGTGTTACATGGGACACCTAGGGGCTGGAAGTGTGTTACATGGGACATCCAGGGGCTGGGAATGTGTTGCATGGGAGATGTAGAGGCTGGGAGTGTGTTACATGGGACATCTTGGGGCTGGGAGTGTGTTACATGGGACATCTAGGGGCTGGGAGTGTGTTACATGGGACATCTAGGGGCTGCGAGTGTGTTACATGGGACATCTCGGGGCTGGGATTGTGTTACATGGGACATCTAGGAGCTGGGATTATGTTACCTGGGACATCTCGGGGCTGGGACTCTGTTACATGGGACATCTAGGGGCTGGGAGTGTGTTAAATGGGACACCTAGGGGCTGGGAGTGTGTTACATGGGACACCTAGGGGCTGGAAGTGTGTTACATGGGACATCTAGGGGCTGGGAGTGTGTTACATGGGACATCTAGAGGCTGGGAGTGTGTTACATGGGACATCTAGGGGCTGAGAGTGTGTTACATGGGACATCCAGGGGCTGGGAGTGTGTTACATGGGATATCCAGGGACTGGGAATGTGATACATGGGACATCTTGAGGCTGGGAGTTTGTTACATGGGACATCCAGGGGCTGGGAGTGTGTTACATGGGACATCCAGGGGCTGGGAGTGTGTTACATGGGACATCTAGGTGCTGGGATTGTGTTACATGGGACATCTAGCGGATGGGAATGTGTTACATGGGACATTTAGGGACTGGGAGTGTGTTACATGGGACATCTAGGGGCTGCGAGTGTGTTACATGGGACATCTAGGGGCTGGGAGTGTGTTACATGAGACATCTAGGGGCTGGGAGTCTGTTACATGGGACATCTAGGGGCTGGGAGTGTGTTACATGGGACATCTAGGAGCTGGGATTATGTTACCTGGGACATCTAGAGGCTGGGAGTGTGTTACATGGGACATCTAGGGGCTGGGAGTGTGTTACATGGGAAACCTAGTGGCTGGGAGTGTGTTACATGGGACACCTAGGGGCTGGGAGTGTGTTACATGGGACACCTAGGGGCTGGAAGTGTGTTACGTGGGACATCCAGGGGCTGGGAATGTGTTACATGGGACATATAGGGACTGGGAATGTGTTACATGGGACATCTAGAGGCTGGGAATGTGTTACATGGGATATCTAGGGGCTGGGAGTTTGTTACATGGGACATCTAGGGGATGGGAGTTTTTTACATGGGACACCTAGGGGTTGGGAGTGCATTACATGGGACATCTCTGGGCTGGGGGTGTGTTACATGGGAAATCTAGGAGCTGGGATTATGTTACCTGGGACATCTAGGGGCTGGGAGTCTGTTACATGGGACATCTAGGGGCTGGACGTGTGTTACATGGGACACCTAGGGGCTGGAAGTGTGTTACATGGGACATCCAGGGGCTGGGAATGTGTTGCATGGGAGATGTAGAGGCTGGGAGTGTGTTACATGGGACATCTTGGGGCTGGGAGTGTGTTACATGGGACAGCTAGGTGCTGGGAGTGTGTTACATGGGACATCTAGGGGCTGCGAGTGTGTTACATGGGACATCTCGGGGCTGGGATTGTGTTACATGGGACATCTAGGAGCTGGGATTATGTTACCTGGGACATCTCGGGGCTGGGAGTCTGTTACATGGGACATCTAGGGGCTGGGAGTGTGTTAAATGGGACACCTAGGGGCTGGGAGTGTGTTACATGGGACACCTAGGTGCTGGAAGTGTGTTACATGGGACATCTAGGGGCTGGGAGTGTGTTAGATGGGACATCTAGAGGCTGGGAGTGTGTTACAGGGGACATCTAGGGGCTGAGAGTGTGTTACATGGGACACCTAGGGGCTGGAAGTGTGTTACATGGGACATCCAGGGGCTGGGAATGTGTTGCATGGGAGATGTAGAGGCTGGGAGTGTGTTACATGGGACATCTTGGGGCTGGGAGTGTGTTACATGGGACAGCTAGGGGCTGGGAGTGTGTTACATGGGACATCTAGAGGCTGCGAGTGTGTTACATGGGACATCTCGGGGCTGGGATTGTGTTACATGGGACATCTAGGAGCTGGGATTATGTTACCTGGGACATCTCGGGGCTGGGAGTCTGTTACATGGGACATCTAGGGGCTGGGAGTGTGTTAAATGGGACACCTAGGGGCTGGGAGTGTGTTACATGGGACACCTAGGTGCTGGGAGTGTGTTACATGGGACATCTAGGGGCTGGGAGTGTGTTAGATGGGACATCTAGAGGCTGGGAGTGTGTTACAGGGGACATCTAGGGGCTGAGAGTGTGTTACATGGGACATCCAAGGGCTGGGAGTGTGTTACATGGGACATCCAGGGGCTGGGAATGTGTTACATGGAACATCTTGAGGCTGGGAGTTTGTTACATGGGACATCCAGAGGCTGGGAGTGTGTTACATGGGACATCCAGGGGCTGGGAGTGTGTTACATGGGACATCTAGGTGCTGGGAGTGTGTTACATGGGACATCTAGCGGCTGGGAATGTGTTACATGGGACATTTAGGGACTGGGAGTGTGTTACATGGGACATCTAGGGGCTGCGATGGTGTTACATGGGCCATCTAGGGGCTGGGAGTGTGTTACATGGGACATATAGGGACTGGGAATGTGTTACATGGGACATCTAGAGGCTGGGAATGTGTTACATGGGATATCTAGGTGCTGGGAGTTTGTTACATGGGACATCTAGGGGATGGGAGTTTTTTACATGGGACACCTAGGGGTTGGGAGTGTATTACATGGGACATCTCTGGGCTGGGAGTGTGTTACATGGGAAATCTAGGGGCTGGGAGAGTGTTACATGGGATATCTAGAGGCTGGGAATGTGTTACATGGGATATCTAGGGACTGGGAGTTTATTACATGGGACATCTAGGGGCTGGGAGTGTGTTACATGGGACACCTAGAGGCTGGGAATGTGTTACATGGGTCATCTGGGGGCTGGGAGTTTGTTACATGGGACATATAGGGTCTGGGAGCGTGTTACATGGGACATCTAGGGGCTGGGTGTGTGTTTAACTGGGACATCTAGGGGCTGCGAGTGTGTTACATGGGACATCTAGGGTCAGGAAGTGTGTTACATGGGACATCTCGGGGCTGGAAGTCTGTTACATGGGACATCTCGGGGCTGGGAATGTGTTACATGGGATATCTAGGGGCTGGGATTGAGTTACATGGAACATCTAGGGGCTGGGAGAGTGTTGCATGGGAGATGTAGAGGCTGGGAGTGCGTTACATGGGACATCTTGGGGCTGGGAGTGTGTTACATGGGACATCTAGGAGCTGGGATTATGTTACCTGGGACATCTAGAGGCTGGGAGTGTGTTACATGGGACATCTAGGGGCTGGGAGTGTGTTACATGGGAAACCTAGGGGCTGGGAGTGTGTTACATGGGACACCTAGGGGCTGGGAGTGTGTTACATGGGACACCTAGGGGCTGGAAGTGTGTTACGTGGGACATCCAGGGGCTGGGAATGTGTTACATGGGACATATAGGGACTGGGAATGTGTTGCATGGGAGATGTAGAGGCTGGGAGTGTGTTACATGGGACATCTTGGGGCTGGGAGTGTGTTACATGGGACATCTAGGGGCTGGGAGTGTGTTAAATGGGACACCTAGGGGCTGGGAGTGTGTTACATGGGACACCTAGGTGCTGGAAATGTGTTACATGGGACATCTAGGGGCTGGGAGTGTGTTAGATGGGACATCTAGAGGCTGGGAGTGTGTTACAGGGGACATCTAGGGGCTGAGAGTGTGCTACATGGGACATCCAAGGGCTGGGAGTGTGTTACATGGGACATCCAGGGGCTGGGAATGTGTTACATGGAACATCTTGAGGCTGGGAGTTTGTTACATGGGACATCCAGAGGCTGGGAGTGTGTTACATGGGACATCCAGGGGCTGGGAGTGTGTTACATGGGACATCTAGGTGCTGGGAGTGTGTTACATGGGACATCCAGCGGCTGGGAATGTGTTACATGGGACATTTAGGGACTGGGAGTGTGTTACATGGGACATCTAGGGGCTGCGAGTGTGTTACATGGGATATCTAGGTGCTGGGAGTTTGTTACATGGGACATCTAGGGGATGGGAGTTTTTTACATGGGACACCTAGGGGTTGGGAGTGTATTACATGGGACATCTCTGGGCTGGGAGTGTGTTACATGGGAAATCTAGGAGCTGGGATTATGTTACCTGGGACATCTAGGGGCTGGGAGTCTGTTACATGGGACATCTAGGGGCTGGGAGTGTGTTACATGGGACACCTAGGGGCTGGAAGTGTGTTACATGGGACATCCAGGGGCTGGGAATGTGTTGCATGGGAGATGTAGAGGCTGGGAGTGTGTTACATGGGACATCTTGGGGCTGGGATTGTGTTACATGGGACATCTTGGGGCTGGGAGTGTGTTACATGGGACATGTAGGGGCTGCGAGTGTGTTACATGGGACATCTCGGGGCTGGGATTGTGTTACATGGGACATCTAGGAGCTGGGATTATGTTACCTGGGACATCTCGGGGCTGGGAGTCTGTTACATGGGACATCTAGGGGCTGGGAGTGTGTTAAATGGGACACCTAGGGGCTGGGAGTGTGTTACATGGGACACCTAGGGGCTGGAAGTGTGTTACATGGGACATCTAGGGGCTGGGAGTGTGTTAGATGGGCCATCTAGAGGCTGGGAGTGTGTTACATGGGACATCTAGGGGCTGAGAGTGTGTTACATGGGACATCCAGGGGCTGGGAGTGTGTTACATGGGACATCCAGGGACTGGGAATGTGTTACATGGGACATCTTGAGGCTGGCAGTTTGTTACATGGGACATCCAGGTCCTGGGAGTGTGTTACATGGGACATCCAGGGGCTGGGAGTGTGTTACATGGGACATCTAGGTGCTGGGATTATGTTACATGGGACATCTAGCGGCTGGGAATGTGTTACATGGGACATTTAGAGACTGGGAGTGTGTTACATGGGACATCTAGGGGCAGGGAGTGTGTTACATGGGACATCTCGGGGCTGGGAATGAGTTACATGGGACATCTAGGGGCTGGGAGTGTGTTACATGGGACATCTAGGGGCTGGGAATGTGTTACATGGGACATCTCGGGGCTGCGAGTGTGTTACATGGGACATCTGGGGGCTGGGAGTGTGTTACATGGGACATCTCGGGGCTGGGAGTGTGTTACATGGGACATCTCGGGGCTGGGAGTGTGTTACATGGGACATCTCGGGGCTGGGTGTCTGTTACCTGGAATAATTACAACACCAACACTTTTGACAACGTCCCACACAAGGGATTGGTGTGCGAAATCAAAACGCATGGTATTGAGTGTAATGTACTGACGTGGATGGTGAACTGGTTGGCAGACAGGAAGCAGAGAGTCGGGATAAACAGGTCCTTTTTAGAATGGCAGGCAGTGACTACTGGAGTGCCGCTGGGCTCTGTGCTGGGACCCCAGCTCTTTACAATATACATTAATGATTTGGATGAAGGAATTCAGTGTAATATCTCCAAATTTGCAGATGAGACTAAACTGGGTGACAGTGTAAGCTGTGAGGGTGCGCTAAGAGACTGCAGGGTGACTTGGACAGATTAGGTGAGTGGGCAAATGCATGGCAGATGCAGTATAATGTGAGGTTATCCATTTTGGGGGCAAAAACACGACAACAGAATATTATCTGAATGGCGGCAGATTAGGAAAAGGGGAGGTACAACGAGACCTGGGTGTCATGGTTCATCAGACATTGAAGGTTGTCAAGCAGGTACAGCAGGCGGTGAAGAAGGCAAATGGTCTGTTGGCCTTCATAGCGAGGGGATTTGAGTATAGGAGCAGGGAGGACTTACTGCAGTTGTACTGGGCCTTAGTGAGGCCTCACCTTGTGTTCAGTTTTGGTCGCTTAATCTGAGAAAGGACGTTCTTGCTATTGAGGGAGTGCAGCAAATGGTTCACCAGAGTAAATGCAGGGATGGTTGGACTGACATATGAGGAGAGACTGGTTCAACTGGGCCTTTATACATTGGAGTTTAGAAGGATGAGAGGGGATCTCATAGAAACAAATAAGATTCTGGCTGGACGGGACAGGTTAGATGCAGGAAGAATGTTCCCGATTTTGGGAAGTCCAGAACCAGGGGACATAGTCTTAGGATAAGGGGTAGGCCATTTAGGACTGAGATGAGGAGAAACTTCTTCACTCAAAAGTTGTTAACCTGTGGAATTCCCTGCCGCAGAGAGTTGTTGATGCCAGTTCATTGGATATATTCAAGAGGGAGTTAGATATGGCCCTTATGGCTAAAGGGATCAAGGGGTATGGAGAGAAAGCAGGAAAGGGGTACTGAGGTAAATGATCAGCCATGATCTTATTGAATGGTGGTGCAGGCTCGAAGGGTCAAATGGCCTACTCCTGCACCTATTTTCTATGTTTCTATGACAGCAACAGAAACATTACAGATTACACTAAACATCGACAGCAGCTCGTGACAATCCAACCAAATGAAGATCCAGAATTGGGATTGCTTCTGAATGAATGCTCCCAGCGACACAGCAAGTCCAGATTCCAATCCCAGTGAACCTCACTTCGGGATCAGCCTCACGTCGGGGTCGATGGGATGATTCAGCAGGGTTTGCTGGGCTGTAACCTGATTTCTTGTCTCCTCTCCTCTTCTACATAACACCACCGATGACAAGAGCAATCACAATTCCAGCAATCAAACTGGCATGTGCTCCCTCTGGAGATCTTGGAGTCACTCGCAACATCCCATCCCAGTCTCGGGGCTTCACTCCTGCTCTGTCCCTCTGCTCATACTGACAGGAATAGATGGCTCCATCCTCGCTCTCTGTTATGTCTTCAGATGCTCTGATAATGACTCCACGAGGCAGTGTGTTGTACTTGAACTGTAGTGACCTTAGTCCATTTAATATAACTCCAGAGTGAGGATCACACATGGTGGACTCCCTTTTATATCTGGGTACCTGTGGTGTACAGGTGACCCCTGGGCCTCCACCAGTTGCGTCCTCTGGTGGTGCCAGCATAGTGTATACAGTGTGAACCTTGTTGATGGTACCTCTGATAAACAAGTCTCCATCTTATGCAACTATACAGTGACTACACAGAGAGTATATCTATAGTATACATATGTAACACTCTCGGTCTCAGCCCATCTCGTGAGCTGGTGGGTTCCGTCGTGGTTGGGCAAGATGCCCGTGGATTCCGTGTCCGTGATTGGCTCGCCATTTCTCAGGATGGTAACTTCAATATCGTGAGGGTAAAAAACCTGTGACAAGGCAGGAGAGTTGGGTTGGTTTAATATTTGACGCCTTGTTCACAGAAGGAAAGACTTGAGGATCAACGGCTCTCAGTTTGGATTCTCTGATCAGCTTAAGGTTGTGTTTTTAGCGCCTGTCTCCATTGGTGCCTCTTCCCTCGGCTTGCGTTAACTGGGATTCCCGGAGCACCTACACTGAGTGCGTGATCTCTCTGTCGCCCCGACCTGCGAGGGAACAGCAGCCACAGCTCGGGGGTATAAGAGGAGCAGCCACTTCAAGATACAGCACGAGCCGTTCCAGCAGGGCGACGGCTTCAAGGAGGGCAACTGGGTGACGTCACCAAAACACAGGTTGCCGATTGGAGTGTGGGCAGGAACATCAGCAGGGCCCAGGTGTACAGCAGAGGTGCAGCGAATGATCGGGGCGGAGGAGCGGTGAGAGATCGGGGTCCAGGAGCGACATGATCGGGGTCCACGAGAGGCGAGGGTTCGGGCCCCAAAAGAGGCGAGGGCCCGGGGGCAGCACGGGCCAGCCCACACTGCGATCTATGGACAGTCGGAGTATGTGCACGCACTAGGTCCGTGCAGCAGAGTGGTCTCCAGTCTTCTTGGTTAACCCTTGCCACTGGACCAAGAGCTCGCTTTGTCAAGCCCGTGTGGTGGCTGGTGTGCAACGGTCATCCCACGTTAAAAAAATCCACTCACAGGCATCTTCCACCCTTCAACATGTAGTTCGGTTCCTGGAATATTAGGTCCTTCATTGAAACACCTGTGAACTCATCCCTTTTTGGTGTGGAAGCAAGTCATCCTCGATATAAGGGTACGAGGGACTGCCTAATACTCATCAGCATATGCAGTCCCTCGAAACGGGGATGATTTGTTTCCACGCCAAAAAAGGATGAGTTCACAGGTATTTCAATGAAGGACTCGAACTACATCCTCAAGGGTGGAAGATGTGTGGATTTTTTAACGTGTGGTGGTCGTTGCACACCAGCCACCACATGGGCTTGACAGAGCTAGGTCTTGGTTCAGTGGCAAGAATTACCCAAGACGACTGGAGACCAGCTCTGCTGCACGGGTCTAGTGCGCACACCTATTGCAGTGTGGGCTGGTCCATGCTGCCCCTGGGCCCCTGGCCCCATACTCACGCCTTCCCTGGGCCCCGACCCCCCCCTGCCTAATATTATACTATACAACAACAACAACAACTTACATTCTTATAGTGCCTTTAATGTCCCAATGCGCTTCACAGGAGTGTTATCAAACAAAATTTAACACTGAGCCACGTAAGAGATATTAGGGCAGGGGACAAAAAGTTTGGCCAAAGAGGTAAGTTTTGAGGAGTTTCTTAAAGGAGGAGAGAAGGGTAGAGAGACGGAGAGGTTTAGGGAGGGAGTTCCAGTGCTTCGGGCCCAGGCAGCTGAAGGCACGGCCGCCAATGGTGGAGCGAAGGAAATCGGGGATGCACAAGAGGCCAGAGTTAGAGGAGCGTAGAGATCTTAAAGGGTTGTCGGCCTGGAGGATGTTACAGAGATAGGGAGGGGCAAGGCCATGGAGGGATTTGTAAACAAGGATGAGAATTTTAAAATTAAGGCTTTGCCGGATGGGAAGCCAATGTAGGTCAGCGAGCAGAGGGGTGCTGGGTGAATGGGACTTGGTGTGAGTTAGGATACAGGCAGCAGAGTTTTGGATGAGCTCGATAACTAGGAGCTGGGAGCATGTTACATGGGACAAGTGGGATCTGGGAGCGTAGGAGTGTGTCACAGTGTTATGCTTGTGTTTCCTTCCCTGTCTTTCTTCTCCTAGATACTACAACTTCTGTATTTTAGTTTAGTCTTTCCCTATTCACTCTATCAAAACCCTTTGGAATTTTAAAAACGTCCACTAAGTCTCCTCTGCCTTATGTGCTCCAGTAGAAATAGTCTCAGTATCTGAAGTCTTTCTTTATAACTATAGTTTCCCATCCCAGGCATCATACTGGTGAATCGACACTGTGCACTCTCTATGGCTTTAATGTCCTTTCCATAATGGGGTGCCGAAAACTGCACATAGTACTCGAAATGTGGGTTGACCATTAATTTGTACAAATTTATCATTGCTTCTTTACTTTTCTATCTGTTCCCCTATTCATAAAACCCAAAATGCCGTTGGTCGTTTTTATGACCTCAGAGTTGCTCATCGAGTACGTTAAGCAGCAGGTCGCCACACTGAATGGGCAGTCTTGATTGGTGACCCATATGTCAGAGTGCTATTGCTATGCACTTGGCTCAAGATGTGTGCAGCACCGGGCATGGAAAGAAGTGGATGGTGCTGCGGAGCGAGTGCATTGTAATGACCACCCATAGAACGGTACAGAGATCAGTGAGGAATACATGGCTAGGAGGAAAAAGATCAACGCAATCTTTGTTGGTGCTGCGGATTTACATCATGTTACATTGCCATTCACAGTGAGCTCATGCACTGACTTCAGGTCCTCTGAAAAGTGCTCTTTGCGTTTAAACAGGTGAAGAATGACCACTGTCTGCAGTGAATACAGGCATACCGAGAAAACAAGCAAAATCTGACTCAGCCCCAAAGAAGCTGATAGCTCAAGAATCGCCCTGAATATAGGCTCTTTAACATCTGGAAGTGTAGTGGAACATGGGCAGATGATAACTCAAGCTGCTGCTGTACCCAACATTGAATTACTTTGATTGTAGGGAAAGAATCCGAAAGTACAAACAAGCACAGTGTGCAGCTGTGGCGAATTTAGAAGTTACTGGAGGGCGACATGTGGGTTGAAGATGTGAGATTTATTTTCGAGGAGGGAGGTTTGGCAGCGTTTCCCTCCAGAAGGTTTTCATTTTTGACACTTTATTTTGTCCTTTGCGTGACATTTTGGAGCCTTGTGTAATTCTGCTTTCCAAAGCAAGAATAGTTTCTCCTGGAAGGGTCAGAGAAAATAAAAGTAGTTTTTGGAACTTTGATCCAACTTTACAGGTCATCATCATCATCATCATAGGCAGTCCCTCGGAATCGAGGAAGACTTGCTTCCACTCTTAGCATGAGTCCTTAGGTGGCTGAACAGTCCAATATGAGAACCACAGTCTCTGTCACAGGTGGGACAGATAGTTGTTGAGGGAAAGGGTGGGTGGGGAGCCTGGTTTGCTGCACGCTCCTTCTGCTGCCTGCGCTTGATTTCTGCATGCTCTCGGTGACGATACTCGAGGAGCTCAGCGCCCTCCCGAATGCACTTCCTCCACTTAGGATGGTCTATGGCCAGGGACTCCCAAATGTCAGTGGGGATCTCGCATTTTATCAGGGTGTCCTTGTAATGTTTCCTCTGCCCGCCTTTGGCTCGTTTGCCATGGACGGGTTCAGAGTAGAGTGCTTGCTTTGGGAGTCTCGTGTCTGGCATGCGGACTATGTGGCCTGCCCAGCGAAGCTGATCAAGTGTGGTCAGTGCTTCAATGCTGGGGATGTTGGCCTGGACGAGGACGCTAATGTTTGTGCGTCTGTCCTCCCAGGGGA
This sequence comes from Pristiophorus japonicus, assembly GCF_044704955.1. Classification (NCBI taxonomy): domain Eukaryota; kingdom Metazoa; phylum Chordata; class Chondrichthyes; family Pristiophoridae; genus Pristiophorus; species Pristiophorus japonicus. The sequence continues at coordinate 10,081,958 of NC_092010.1, forward strand.
TTTGCAGGATCTTGCGGCGACATCGCTGGTGGTATTTCTCCAGCGACTTGAGGTGTCTACTGTACATGGTCCACGTCTCTGAGCCATACAGGAGGACGGGTATTACTATGGCCTTGTGGACCATGAGCTTGGTGACAGTTTTGAGGGACTGATCTTCAAACACTCTTTTCCTCAGGCGGCCGAAGGCTGCACTGACGTACTGGAGGCAGTGTTGGATCTCATCATCAATGCCTGCTCTTTTTGATAGGAGGCTCCTGAGATAAGGGAAGTGGTCAACGTTGTCCAGGGCCACGCCGTGGATCTTGATGTTTGGGGGGCAGTGCTGTGCGGTAAAGTTACAATAAATAGGTTAAAATAAAAGAGAAAAAAATAGCAAACAAACAGATGAAGCAATCACTAGTATCACCAACAGACATCTATAGCCTGTGTTGCTCTTTTGGACCTATCAAAGGCATTTTCTTGTACTGGAAATTAAAAACATCATACATGGCAATCATGAAATGAAAAGTCATCAGCATCATAGGCTAAACAGCGGAAGCAGCATGCTATGGACAGAGCTAAGCGATCCCACAATCAACGGATCAGATCAAAGCTCTGCAGTCCTGCCACATCCAGTCGTTAATGGTGGTGGACAATTAAACAACTAACGGGAGGAGGAGGCTCCATGAATATCCCATCCTCAATAATGGCGGAGCCCAGCACGCGAGTGCAAAAGACAAGGCTGAAGTGTTTGCAACCATCTTTAGCCAGAAGTGCCGAGTGGATGATCCATATCAGCCTCCTCCTGAGGTCCCCACCATCACAGAAACCAGTCTTCAGCCAATTCGATTCACTCCACGTGATATCAAGAAATGGCTGAATGCACTGGATACAGCAAAGGCTATGGACCCCGACAACATCCCGGCTGTCGTGCTGAAGACTTGTGCTCCAGTACTAGCCACGCCTCTAGCCAAGCTGTTCCAGTACAGCTACAACACTGGTATCTACCCAACAATATGGAAAACTGCCCAGGTATGTCCTGTCCACAAAAAGCAGGACAAATCCAATCTGGCCAATTACTGCCCCATCAGTCTACTCTCAATCATCAGCAAAGTGATGGAAGGGGTCGTCAACAGTGCTATCAAGTGGCACTTACTCACCAATAACCTGCTCACCGAGGCTTAGTCTGGGTTCTGCCAGGACCACTCGGCTCCAGACCTCATTACAGCCTTGGTCCAAACATGGACAAAAGAACTGAATTCCAGAGGTGAGGTGAGAGTGACTGCCCTTGACATTAAGGCAGCATTTGACCAAGTGTGGCATCAAGGAGTCCTAGTAAAACTGAAGTCAATGGGAATCAGGGGGAAAACTCTCCACTGGCTGGAGTCATACCTAGCACAAAGGAAGATGGTTGTGGTTGTTGGAGGTCAATCATCTCAGCCCCAGGACATCGCTGCAGGAGTTCCTCAGGGCAGTGTCCTAGGCCCAACCATCTTCAGCTGCTTCATCAATGACCTTCCTCCATCATAAGGTCAGAAGGGGGGATGTTCGCTGATGATTGTACAGTCTTCAGTGCCATTCGCAACTCCTCAGATAATGGAGCAGTCTATGCCCGCATACAGCGAGACCTGGCCAGCATTCAGGCTTGGGCTGATAAATGGCAAGTAACATTCGCGCCACACAAGTGCCAGGCAATGACCATATCCAACAAGTGACATTCAATGGCATTACCATCGCTGAATCCCCCACCTTCAACATCCTGGGGATCACCATTAACAAGAAATTTAACTGGACCAGCCACATAAATACTTTGGAAACAAGAGCAGGTCCGAGGCTGGGTATTCTGCGGCAAGTGTCTCACCTCCTGACTCCCCAAAGCCTTTCCACCATCTACAAGGCAGAAGTCAGTAGTGTGATGGAATTACTCTCCACTTGCCTGGATGAGTGCAGCTCCCACAACACTCAAGAAGCTTGACATCATCCAGGACAAAGCAGCCCGCTTGATTGGCTCCCATCCACCACCTTCAACATTCACTCCCTCCACCACCGGCGCACCGTGGCTGCAGTGTGTACCATCTACAAGATGCACTGCAGCAACTCACCAAGGCTTCTTCAGCAGAACCTCCCAAACCCGCGACCTCTTCCCCCTAGAAGGACAATGGCAGCAGGCACATGGGAACACCACCTCCTCCACGTTCCCCTCCAAGTCACACACCATCCTGACTTGGAAATATATCGCCGTTCCTTCATCGTCACTGGGTCAAAATCCTGGAACTCCCTTCCTGTGGCAGTACCTTCACCACACGGACTGCAGTGGTTCAAGAAGGCGGCTCACCACCACATTCTCAAGGCCAATTAGGGGTGGGAAATAAATGCCGGCCTTGCCAGCGACGCCCACATCCCATGACCGAATTTTTTAAAAAGTCCCTGCTCTCCCTCCCACACATCTGCAGAGAGAGGGAAATTACCTCAGACGCTGTGCTGATGGAGTTTGATCTTCCCAGCGGAAGCTGTATCCGTATCTGTGCCCAATTTATCACTAAAATACGTCAGTACCTGACTACCTTGCTATTCCAGATGGTTCTTCAGATGCTCCCCAATCACAGTATGTCATGCTACTGCATGGGAGAATGCAAGGGAGGAAGACCGCTCCAGTATTTGCCAGACTGACTGCACCAGCAAAATATCACCAACCATTGGCACTTATCCGGCATTGACCATGGGAATTGCCTTCGCAGGGTCCGGGTCAGCAAAGGGCCAGGTGCAGAGTTGTGCCATCTGCTGCAAGGAAACATGCAGCCAGCATGCAGCACTGGGCTGGTACGTCCAGTGAAATACATGCACCTCCTTCTAGGCGGTAGAGGTCGTGGGTTTGGGAAGTGCTGCCGAAGAAGCCTTGGCGAGTGGCTGCAGTGCATCTTGTAGATGGTACACACTGCAGCCACGGTACGCCGGTGGTGGAGGGAGTGAATGTTTAAGGTGGTGGATGGGGTGCCGGTCAAGCGGGCTGCTTTGTCCTGGATGGTCAGCTGTGGCCTGAAATGTAGCTGCATCTGCTCGTAGCCCTGCTGAAATACTGACCCATGGGGATAGTGTCGTGGAACATAAAAACATAATAACATAAGAAATAGGAGCAGGAGTAGGCCATTTGGCCCCTCGAGCCTGTTCCGCCATTCAATAAAATCATGGCTGATCTGATCATGGACTCAACTCCACTTCCCTGCCCGCTCCCCATAACACTTTACTCCCTTATCATTCAAAAATCTGTCAATCTCTGCCTTAAATATATTCAATGACCCAAACTCCACAGCTCTCTGGGACAGAGAATTCCACAGATTTACAACCCTCTGAGAGAAGAAATTCAGTTTTAAATGGGCAACCACTTATTCTGAAATTATGCCCCCTAGTTCTAGTTTCTCCTATGAGTGGAAATATCCTCACTGCATCCACCTTCTCAAACCCCTTCATTATCTTATATGTTCCAATAAGATCACCTCTCATTCTTCTGAACTCCAATGAGTATAGGCCCAACCTACTCAACCTCTCTTCATAAGTCAACCCTCTCATCTCCGGAATCAACTTACTGAACCTTCTCTGACTGCCTCCAATACAAGTATATCCTTCCTTAAATATGGAGACTAAATCTGTATGCAGTACTCTAGGTGTGGCCTCACCAATACCCTGTACAGTTGTAGCAGGACTTCTCTGCTTTTATACTCCATCCCCCTTACAATAAAGGCCAACATTCCATTTGCCTTCCTGATTACTTGCTGTACCTGCATTCTAACTTTTTGTGTTTCATGCACAAGGATTCCCAGGTCCCTCTGTACTGCAGCATTTTGTAATTTTTCTCCATTTAAATAATAATTTGCTTTTTTATTTTTTCTACCAAAGTGGATAACCTCACACATTCCCACATTACACTCCATCTGCCAAATTTTTGCCCACTCACTTAGCCTGTCTATATCCCATTGCAGATTTTTTGTGTCCTCCTCACAATTTGCTTTCCCACCCATCTTTGTATCATCAGCAAACTTGGCTACATTACACTCGGTCCCTTCATCCAAGTCATTAATATCGATTGTAAATAGTTGAGGCCCCAACACCGAGCCCTGTGGCACCCCACTAGTCACTGTTTGCCAACCGGGAAATGACCCATTTATCCCGACTCTCTGTTTTCTGTTAGTTAGCCAATCCTCTATCCATGCTAATATATTTCCCCCAACCCCGTGAGCTTTTATCTTGTGCGGTAACCTTTCATGTGGCACTTTGTCGAATGCCTTCTGGAAATCCAAATACACCACATCCCCCTTATCCACCCTGCTTGTTATATCCTCAAAGAACTCCAGCAAATTTGTCAAACATGATTTCCCTTTCCTAAAACCCTCTGCTTGATTGAATTATGCTTTTCCAAATGTCCTGCTACTGCTTCCTTAATAATGGACTCCAGCATTTTCCCAACAACAGATGTTAAGCTAACTGGTCTATAGTTTCCTGCTTTCTGTCTGGCTCCTTTTTTAAATAGGAGCGTTACATTTGCAATTTTCTAATCCGCTGGGACCTCCCCAGAATCCAGGAAATTTTGGTAGATTACAATCAATGCATCCAATATCTCTGCAGCCACTTTTTTTAAGACCCTAGGATGTAAGGCATCAGGTCCAGGGGACTTGTCCGCCTTTAGTCCCATTATTTTACCGAGTACTTCTTCTTTAGTGACAGTGATTGTTTTAAGTTCTTCCCTCCCTATAGCCCCTTGATTATCCACTAGTGGGATGTTTAGTGTCTTCTACCGTGAAGACTGATACAAAATATTTGTTCAAAGTCTCTGTCATTTTCCTGTTCTCCATTATTTATTCCCCACTCTCATCCTCTAAGGGACCAACATTTACTTTAGTCGCTCTTTTCCTTTTTATATACTTGTAGAAACTCTTACTATCTGTTTTTATATTTCTTGTTAGTTTACTTTCATAATCTATCTTTCCTCCCTTTATTATTTTTTTAGTCGTTCTTTGCCGGTTTTAAAAGTTTCCCAATCCTCTGGCCTCCCACTAGTCTTGGCCACTTTGTATGCCCTTGTTTTCAATTTGATACTATCCCTTATTTCCTTAGTTAGCCACGGATGGTTATCCCTTCTCTTACAGAATTTCCTTCTCATTGGTATATATTTTTGTTGAGAATTATGAAATAACTCCTTAAATGTCTGCCACTGCTCATTAACCGTCCCACACTTTAATCTATTTTCCCAGTCTACTTTAGCCAACTCTGCCCTCGTACCTTTGTAGTCTCCTTTATTTAAGCTGGTTTGAGATCCAACTTTTTCTCCCTCCAACTGAATTAGAAATTCAACCATGTTATGGTCACTCATTCCTGGAGAATCCTTTACTAGGAGATTATTTATGAATCCTGTTTCATTGCACAGTACCAGATCTAAGATAGCCTGCTCCCTGGTTGGTTCCGCAATGTACTGATCAAGGAAACTATAAGAACATAAGAACATAAGAAATAGGAGCAGGAGTAGGCCATACGGCCCCTCGAGCCTGCTCCACCATTCAATAAGATCATGGCTGATCTGATCATGGACTCAGCTCCACTTCTCCGCCCGCTCCCCATAACCCCTTATCCCCTTATCGCTCAAGAAACTGTCTATTTCTGTCTTAAATTTATTCAATGTCCCAGCTTCCACAGCCCTCCGAGGCAGCAAATTCCACAGATTTACAACCCTCTGAGAGAAGAAATTCCTCCTCATCTCTGTTTTAAATGGGCGGCCCCTTATTCTAAGATCATGCCCTCTAGTTCTAGTCTCCCCCATCAGTGGAAACATCCTCTCTGCATCCACCTTGTCAAGCCCCTCATAATCTTATACGTTTCGCTAAGATCACCTCTCATTCTTCTGAATTCCAATGAGTAGAGGCCCAACCTAATCAACCTTTCCTCATAAGTCAACCCCCTCATTCCCAGAATCAACCTAGTGAACCTTCTCTCTGAACTGCCTCCAAAGCAAGTATATCCTTTCGTAAATATGGAAACCAAAACTGCACGCAGTATTCCAGGTGTGGCCTCACCAATACCTTATATAGCTATAGCAAGACTTCCTTGCTTTTATACTCCATCCCCTTTGCAATAAAGGTCAAGATACCATTGGCTTTCCTGATCAATTGCTGTACCTGCATACTATCATTTTGTGTTTCATGCACAAGTACCCCCAGGTCCCGCTGTACTGCAGCACTTTGCAATCTTTCTCCATTTAAATAATAACTTGCTCTTTGATTTTTTTCTGCCAAAGTGCATGACCTCACACTTTCTCACATTATACTCCATCTGCCAAATTTTTGCCACTCACTTAGCCTGTCTATGTCCTTTTGCAGATTTTTTGTGTCCTCCTCACACATTGCTTTTCCTCCCATCTTTTTATCCTCAGCAAACTTGGCTACGGTACACTCAGTCCCTTCTTCCAAGTCGTTAATATAGATTGTAAATAGTTGGGGTCCCAGCACTGATCCCTGCGGCACCCCACTAGTTACTGGTTACCAACCAAAGAATGAACCATTTATCCTGACTCTCTGTTTTCTGTTAGTTAGCCAATCCTCTATCCATGCTAATATATTACCCCCAACCCCGTGAACTTGGATCTTGTGCAGTAACCTTTTATGTGGCACCTTGTCAAATGCCTTCTGGAAATCCAAATACACCACATCCACTGGTTCCCCTTCATCCATCCTCAAAGAACTCCAGCAAATTTGTCAAACATGACTTCCCCTTCATAAATCCATGCTGACTCTGCCTGACCGAATTTTGCTTATCCAAATGTCCTGCTACTGCTTCTTTAATAATGGACTCCAACATTTTCCCAACCACAGATGTTAGGCTAACTGGTCTACAGTTTCCTGCTTTTTGTCTGCCTCCTTTTTTAAATAGGGGCGTTACATTTGCAGTTTTCCAATCTGCTGGGACCTCCCCAGAATCCAGGGACTTTTGGTAATTATCCGGATACACTCTATGAACTCTTCCTCAAGGCTACCTTGGCCAATTTGATTTGTCCAATAAATGTGAAGATTAAAATCGGCCATGATTATTGCCGTTCCTTTTTTACAACCCTCCTCTATTTCTTGATTTATACCCAGTCCACCAGTGTAGCTACTGTTAGGGGGCCTGTAGACTACTCCCACCAGTGACTTCTTCCCCTTATTATTCCTTATCTCCACCCAAACTGATTCTACATCTTGATCTTCTGAGCCAATATCATAAGAACATAAAAACATAAGAACATAAGAAATAGGAGCAGGAGTAGGCCACACGGCCCCTCGAGCCTGCTCCACCATTCAATATGATCATGGCTGATCTGATCATGGACTCAGGTCCACTTTCCCGCCCGCTCCCCATAATCCCTTATTCCCTTATCGGTTAAGAAACTGTCTATCTCTGTCTTAAATTTATTCAATGTCCCAGCTTCCACAGCTGAGCAGAGTGGCGGGCTAAGCGATCGTGGCACCAACCAAAACGCCACTGGAGCAGGAAATGAAACAGCGTTTTTTCTTCAGCAGTAGCCGGCGAGCTTTCCTTTTAAACCGCCCCGGTAGCGGTCAACTGCCGTGTTCGCGCCCCCTGAAGCTGTCGCTGTTATCGCCCGGCGCAGCTTCAGGGGGCGGAACCCAATTTAGGTGGCGGGGCGTTGCGCCGACGATGACGTCACGATCCCCAGGCACATAGCGCCTGGTCGTTAGCGTCCACGGGAGGCGCAAATGCACCTAATTTCTCCCCCTTAGAGTACGGTGCACAATCCTGGTCTCCATACTGTAAAAGGGCATGGAAGCTCTGGAGAAAGTGTAAAAAAGGTTTACAAGGACTGAGAGATTACAGCTATCGGGAAAGATTGAACTGGTTGGGGCTTTTTTCTTTAGAACAGGGAAAACTTCTCCGGGGCAATTAGGGATGGGCAATAAATGCTGGACTTGCCAACAAAGCCCATATCCTGTGAATGAATAAATAAAAACTTCAAAGTGACCCGATAGGGGTCTTTAAAATTATGACTGGGTTGGACAGGGTAGATGTAGCGAGAATGTTTCCATATGTGGGAGAATCCAAACTAGGGTCATAAATACAACAAAGTCACTAATAAATCCAACAGGGAAATCAGGAGAAATGTATTTACTCAGAGAGTGGTTAGAATGTGGAACTCACGACTACGGGAAGTGGTTGAGGCAAATAGCTAAGATACTTTCAAAAGGAAACTAGACGAGTGCATGAGAGAAAAGGGAATAGAATGCTGTGCTGAACGGGTAAGATGAGGTAAATGGAATGGGAGGAGGTGCGTGTGGAATATTCGCACCAGTAATGGGACAATGGCCTCCACAGCGCGCAATCGCAAAAAGGGGCGGAGTCCACCGCGTGCAACTGCAAAAAGGGGCGGAGTCCACCGCGTGCAACTGCAAAAAGGGGCGGAGTCCACCGCCCGCAATCGCAAAAGTCCACAGCGCACAATTGCAAAAAGGAGCGGCGTCGACAGCGCGCAATCGCAGGGCACAAAAATGTTTGCGTATATAATCACTCCGTTCAGCAATCATCCTTCACACTAGCTCACACCAGCTCTTAAAGGGGAGGTTCGATCAAACTGTATCAGCTCATCTTCAACATTCTTCCAATTCAACTCGACCTTACACCAACTGAGAGACCTCATCGCAATGGTTGCTCCCAATCCAAATCCAAGGGGGAGAGCTCGTCGGGTTCAATGACGTCACATTGGAGGCATTGGTGGGGGCAATGGAGCAAGGGAGGGCGGTGCTGTTCCCGGTCAGCGGAAGGAGGCCATTGCCCCAGGTCTTCAGGGCAATGTGGAGGGAAGTGGCCCAGGAGATCTCGGCCAGTAGTGTCGTGGAACGCAGTCTGACACAGTGCCGTAAAAAATTCAACAATCTCAGTCGGGTGGTCAGGGTGAGTACATGCTTCAACAGGTTCTACACACCAGCATCTGATCCTCTGTCTGTGCACACTGCACAAAGCAGCACTCCCCCACCGCACCTCCCCACCACTCCCCCCACCCCCCCACCACTCCCCCCACCCCCCCACCACTCCCCCACCGCTCCCCCACCACTCTCCCACCGCTCCCCCCACCCCCACCGCTCCCCCCACCCCCCCACCGCTCCCCCACCCCCTCCACCGCTCCCCCTACCCCCCCACTGCTCCCCCCACCACTCTCCCCCCACCCCCCCCACCATTCTCCCCCCACCCCCCCGACCATTCTCCCCCCACCCCCCCCACCATTCTCCCCCCACCATTCTCCCCCCACCACCCCCACCATTCTCCCCCCACCATTCTCCCCCCACCACCCCCACCATTCTCCCCCCACCATTCTCCCCCCACCACTCTCCCACCGCTCCCCCCACTGCTCCCCCCACCGCTCCTCCACCGCTCCCCCCACCGCTCCCCCCCCACACCCCCACCACTGCTCCCCCCACCGCTCCCCCCATCCCCTCCACCACTCCCCCCACCCCCCCCCACCACACCCCCCATCCCCTCCACCACTCCCCCCCCCCACCACACCCCCACCGCTCCCCCCACCACACCCCCACCACTCCCCCCACTGCACCTCCCACCACACCCCCCACCCTCCCACCACTCCCTCCACCACTCCCTCCACCACTCCCCCCACCGCACCTCCGACCACACCCCCCCACCGCTCCCCCCACCACTCACTCACCATTCGGCCCACCAAATATCTGCACCTACTCAAACTCACATCCTCATCTCACCCCTTGCCTACATTCACAGCTATTCAACGACGGCAGGCCTATCTCTCAGACCCATAGCTGGACTCTGATTCACACATATTCCTTATGACCTCTGATGAGGCCAATTGAGTGCCTGCCTCCTCCGTCGCTGCTGCTGCTCCTGTTCCCCCTCTTCCTCCTACCCCTCCTCCTCCTCCTCCTCCTCCTCCTGAGCTGGTACAGCTATGCCTGGTGGCAATGGCTGTGCCTACCTGATGGCCAGGTTGTGCAGCATGCAGCAAACGATGATGAATAGGGACATCCACTCAGCCGAGTACTGGAGGGCTTCTCCCGAGTGGTCAAGGCAGCGGAACCGTTGCTGGAGCACTCCGATGGTCTGCTCAATGATGTTCCTGGTGGCAGCGTGGCTCTCGTTATATGAGCACTGGGCAGGAGTGTTAAGGTTGCGGAGTGGAGACATGAGCCAGGTGGAGAACGGATAGCTCTTGTCTCTCAGCAGCCAGCTTGATGTGGTAGCTGTTGCAGAGCTGGTACACCAGTCTGGCACAGGATGAAGGCATCGTGGCTGCTGCCAGGATAGCGGGCATTTATGGTGAGGATTCGCTGTGTGTGGTCGTACACCAGCTGCACATTCAGTGAGTGGTAGCCTTTGTGGTTACAGAAGACCTCAGGATTGTGATGCGGTGCCCGCAAAGCGACGTGGGTGCAGTCAGTGGCCCCCTGCACGGGCATTTATGGTGAGGATTCGCTGTGTGTGGTCGTACACCAGCTGCACATTCAGTGAGTGGTAGCCTTTGTGGTTACAGAAGACCTCAGGATTGTGATGCGGTGCCCGCAAAGCGACGTGGGTGCAGTCAGTGGCCCCCTGCACCATGGGGAAGCCCACTATCCCGGCAAAGCCACATGCACGCTCGTGCTGCTTCTCTCTGCTCATGGGGAAGGAGATGTAGTCCCTCCTCCCTCTGTACAGAGCATCTGTGACCTCGCGGATGCAGCAATGCAGGGCAAGCTGGGAGATGTTGGAGATGTCTCCTGTTGTACACTGGAAGGATCCACCTCGATAGTGACCATGACAGAGAGAACTGTCCTCACCCTGGTCTGAGGCTCCAGGTCTGGTTGCAGGAGATGGCAGAGCTCTGTGACCACGCCCTTGCTGAAGCACAGCTTTCGAACACACTGCTCCTCAGTGAAATTGATGGAGGAGAACTGCTGCCGGAATTCCCAGGGAGGGTAAGGCCTGCTGTTGAGAGCCCTGTTGGGCCTCCTCCCTGAGGCCACATTTTGCTGCCTTTCTCTGTGCCCCAGTTGCCTCGGACGGTGACAGTGGAGGGTGAGGTCCAGTGCCAGCACAGCCCCCATGAAACAATATAAATGTTGGACTTTCAAATCTGCCCTCAATGAAAGTCAGGAATCTTTAAGAGCCAGAGCACTCCTTGAAATGCAAATCGCTCACGACGCCTGTCTGCCTACGTGAAACTAAGAAGGCACCATTATTGGCCGACTAAAAGTAAACTGGATGCAGACGCCTTTAAATAGCGCTCCTCCAGCCGACATCTGACTAAAACCCGACTGCTGAATCTGTCGTCGTCAGTGCCAGGCGCTAAACCAGGGGGCAGGAGCCAATTTTTGTTCCGGGCGCTGCGCACAGTGATGACCTCAGCATCGCCGGGTGCAGCAGAGCGGGGCACTACATGTTACCACCGCTGCAAAACCTCCGCTGAATTTAGCGGGAGGCGCTGTTGTCACTTGTAAACTGATTTGAGCCCCGTTAACTACCCTCCGGGGACGCCAACAGGAGGCGCAAAGTAGCCCAATTTCTCCCCTATGGTCTCTATCAGGACTCACTCATGATATCTGGCAATGATGAGGACAGTGTGCCCTGCACTGTGTCACCATGCTGCTTGATAGTGTTCTCAAGGAAAGTGAGCAGGCTATTAACAGTTTGTTAAAGGCACATAAAAAGTAAATCCAGAATGTTACTTTAAATTACATTTAAGTTCAATTGTAGGGCAAGGGGATAAGGGTCAAACTAGTGCAAGGGAAATTTAGGACTTATATCAGGAGATTCTTCACACACAGAATGAGCAACACATGGAATAGAGATGGGGAGACAAAAAACCCTGCAATCATTTAACAAACCATTGGATGATACAGCAGGGAGTCTTTCTGGGTGGATGAATTAAGATGGGCCGAATGGCCTTCCTCATTCGTACCTATCTTGTAATATATGCATATTTTTACTGTGTATAAAAATTACCTTCTGCAATCTTCAAATGTGTGTACACTGCAGGAGTTTGTCATATTGATCCTGAATAATCCCATTGACCGGTTTGGGGGTTGTGGCATGAAATTCTTGCTCAGCTGCTGCCTGTTGCACATTGCAGAACTATGAGAAACACTTTCAATATCACCCTTAACCTTCAGAGTTTTTGTGTCTTTATGCCTCTCACGGGAGATTGCGTGACTGTGGGGGGAGGGGAATAGGAGTGATGATATGCGTGAGCTTCACTGTTCCGGAAAAAAGACAGGCTCGAAGGACCATCTGCTCTTCTCCTGGCCTTTTTTTTGTACGTTTCGTAACCTCCTCTGTTCCAGTAAAAAAGCACTTATTTTTCAAGCCTTTCTTCATCATTCCACCCTCGCATCTCTGGTGTTAATCAAATGAATCTTCACTGTCCCTTTTCCGTGGCTCCAATATCCTTAGTATAATGGGGGCCTTAGAACTGCACACAGTTCTCCAACTGTGGCCGAACCAGTGCCTGGTAACAAATTCAACTTCCCTTTCCTGATTTGTGATGCAGCGCTCTGCCCACACCCACCTCTAACATCTCCCGTCTCCACCTCCGCCTCAGCTCATCTGCTGCTGAAACCCGAGTCCATGTCTTTGTCAACTCCAGAATCAACTATTCCAACACTCTCCTAGCTGGTTTCCCTTCCTCAGCCCTCCATAAACTTCAGCTCATTCAGAACTCTTGTGTCCTGCTCTGGAATTCCCTCGCTGAACCCCTCCACCTCACCACCTCCACCTCCTCCTTCAAGATCCTCCCTGAAAGCCACCTCTTTCATCACGCTTTTGATCACGCCAGATATCTTTTGCTCGCTGCCCATTTTTTCATTATGCCTCTTTGAAGCGCCTTGGGATGTTTTCCTACATCCAAGTTGCTATATAAATGCTGCTTGTTGCTTTTATATTCAGTCCTTTTTATGGCCTTTTCTCCCTTTGCTCTCACTCCCACCTTTACAGACCTTTGTATCTTCTGCACCCCTTCGTGAATGGATTCTTCCGAAGTGTGGCTGGAAAATAGACTAATCTCTCACAGGTGATGAACTGGATAAAGACCTGGAATAACCAGCTTTAATAATTTGGGAGAGGCACCTTGAGTTACACAGAAAATAGGTACAGCCCGTAGAAGGACAATAAAGGCATACAATATCTGGAGAAAAAGGCTATCCTAAAAGGCTGATTCACCTTTTGACTCTGCAGGATCAGCAAGGGTTCTTGAAAAATTGATCAGAAGCTTGGCTGAGGAATTCAACAGGTTTAAACACACATGTTCTGTCCCTGGTCCAAATATCTCCCCCCTCTAGCCGCATTTTACAACAACAACTTGTATTTATATAGTGCCTTTAACATAGTAAAACATCCCAAGGCGCTTCACAGGAACGTTATGAAACAAAGTTTGACACAGAGCCACATAAGGAAAAATTACGGCAGATGACCAAAAGCTTGGTCAAAGAGGTAGGTTTTAAGGAGCGACTTAAAATGGAAATGAGGAGGAATTTCTTCTCTCAGAGAGTTGTAAATCTTTGGAATTGTCTGCCCCAGACAGTTGTGGAGGCTGGGTCATTGAATATATTTAAGGTGGAGATAGACAGATTTTTGAAGGATAAGGGAGTCAAGGGTTATGGGGAGCGGGCGGGGAAGTGGAGCTGAGGGCAAGATCAGATTAGCCATGATCGTATTGAATGGCGGAGGAGACTAGAGGGGCCAAATGGCCGACTCCTGCTCTTATTTCTTATGTTCATATGTTCTTATGAAAGAGAGGTAGAGAGTCGGAGAGGTTTAGGGAGGGAATTCCAGAGCTTGGGGCCTCGGCAACAGAAGGCATGGCCACCAATATTTAAGCGATTATAATCAGGGATGCTCAAGAAGCTAAAATTGGGAGAGCACAGACATCTTGGCAGAGTTGTAGGGCTACATTCTGTAGGATTACAGAGATAGGGAGGGGCGAGGCTATGGAGGGATTTGAAAACAAGAATTTTAAAATCGAGGTATTGCTTAACTGGGAGCCAATGTATGTTAGCGAGCACAGGGGTGATGGGTGAGCGGGACTTGTTGCGAGTTAGGATACGGGCAGCTGAGTTTTGGATCACCTCTAGTTTATGTAGAGGTGAACTAGAGGTGATCCAAAACTCTAGTTCACCTCTACATAAACTAGAGGTCAGCCAGGAGTGCGTTGGAATAGTCAAGTCCAGAGGTAACAAAGGCATGGATGAGGGTTTCAACAGTGAATGAGCTGAGGCAAGGGGGCGGAGACGGGCGATGTTACAGAGGTGGAAATAGGCGGTCTTAGTTATGCTGCGGATATGTGGTCGGAAGCTCATTTCAAGGTCAAATATGACACCAAGGTTGCAAACAGTCTGGTTCAGCCTCAGACAGTTGCTAGGGAGAGGGCTGGACAAGCAGTCTGACAATTTAGAGACAATGGAGGGGTCAAGAGAGGTGGTGGTGAGGTAGAGCTGGGTGTCGTTTTATCTGAAGACTGCACTTGATCTTGATTCTGTTTGCGGCGCAATGGGAGATTGGATAAGTTTTATATAGAAGAGGCAAATGACAGGAGTTTCCCTTCCTGCTATTTTTGCTTGACTAGTTATGCTGCGGCATAACTAAAACCACCTCTTTCCTCCTCCTGCTCTGCAGGAGTGCGCTGTGCTGTGATGGACTTTGCTTCTGTGAAAGGTGCACTGTGCTGGTAGCAGAGACATCTGTCAAATCCTGGAAATGAAATGCACGTGAGAGGTTTGTCCCACATAGCAGTGCAAACCTCCTGTACCCCAACCACGGGCCCATTGGCAAGCCTGGGGCCAGCACAAAGCTCCTGTAACCCTGGTTTGCACACCCTTTGCACCCACTCCTATGTCACCACTCCACAGCAGTGGAAATTCAGCCCTGAAATTTCTCATTTATCTTACTATGCGGGTATATTAACGGGACATCAGACACAAGAGGGGATTCGGCTTTCGTTTCTAATCATCATCATAGGCAGTCTCTCGAAATCGAGGAAGACTTCCACTCTAAAAGTGAGTTCTTAGGTGACTGACCAGTCCAATATGGGAATTACAGTCTCTGTCACAGGTGGGACAGACAGTGGTTGAAGGAAAGGGTGGGTGAGGAGTCTGGTTTGCCAGACACTCCTTCCGCTGCCTGCGCTTGATTTCTGCACGCTCTCGGCGACGAGACTCGAGGTGCTCAGCGCCCTCCCGGATGCTCTTCCTCCACTTTGGGCGGTCTTGGGCCAGGGACTCCCAGGTGTCGGTGGGGATGTTGCATTTTATCAAGGAGGCTTTGAGGGTGTCCTTGTAACGTTTCCTCTGCCTACCTGGGGCATGCTTGCCGTGTAGGAGTTCCAAGTAGAGCGCTTGCTTTGGGAGTCTCGTGTCGGGCATACGGACGATGTGGCCCGCCCAACGGAGCTGGTCGAGTGTGGTCAGTGCTTCGCTGCTGGGGATGTTGGCCTGATTGAGGACACTGACGTTGGCGCATCTATCATCCCAGGGGATTTGCAGAATCTTACAGAGGCAGCGTCGGTGGAACTTCTTCAGCGCTTTGAGATGTCTGCTGTATATGGTCCACGTCTCTGAGTCATATAGGAGGGCGGATATCCCTGTAGACCATAAGCTTGGTACCAGATTTGAAGGCTTGATTTTCGAACACTCTCTTCCTCAGGCGGCCGAAGGCTGTGCTGGCGCACTGCAGGCGGTGTTGAACCTCGTCGTCGATGGCTGTCCTTGCTGATAATAGGCTCCCGAGGTATGGAAAGTGATCCACGTTGTCCAGGGCCGCGTCATGGATTTTGATAACCGTGTGGGCAGTGCTGTGTGGCAGGGTAGGTTGGTGGAGGACCTTTGCCTTATGGATGTTTAGTGTAAGGCCCATGCTTTTGTATGCCTCGGTGAAGGTGTTGACGAGTGCTTGGAGTTCAGCCTCTGAATGTGCGCAGACGCAAGCGTCGTCCGCGTTCTGTAGTTCAATGACAATAGTCACAGCAGTGAAGTACCTACAGCGCCCCAGTGAAGAAAGCTGTGAAACATAAGAACATAAGAATTAGGAACAGGAGTAGGCCATCTAGCCCCTCGAGCCTGCTCCGCCACTCAATAAGATCATGGCTGATCTGGCCGTGGACTCAGCTCCACTTACCCGCCCGCTCCCCATAACCCTTAATTCCCTTATTGGTTAAAAATCTATCTATCTGTGACTTGAATACATTCAATGAGCTAGCCTCAACTGCTTCCTTGGGCAGTGAATTCCACAGATTCACAACCCTCTGGGAGAAGAAATTCCTTCTCAACTCGATTTTAAATTGGCTCCCCCGTATTTTGAGGCTGTGCCCCCTAGTTCTAGTCTCACCGACCAGTGGAAACAACCTCTCTGCCTCTATCTTGTCTATCCCTTTCATTATTTTAAATGTTTCCATAAGATCACGCCTCATCCTTCTGAACTCCAACGAGTAAAGACCCAGTCTACTCAATCTATCATCATTAGGTAACCCCCTCATCTCCGGAATCAGCCTAGTGAATCGTCTCTGTACCCCCTCCAAAGCTAGTATATCCTTCCTGAAGTAAGGTGACCAAAACTGTACGCAGTACTCCAGGTGCGGCCTCACCAATACCCTGTACAGTTGCAGCAGGACCTCCCTGCTTTTGTACTCCATCCCTCTCGCAATGAAGGCCAACATTCCATTCGCCTTCCTGATTACTTGTTGCACCTGCAAACAAACTTTTTGGGATTCATGCACAAGGACCCCCAGGTCCCTCTGCACCGCAGCATGTTGTAATTTCTCCCCATTCAAATAATATTCCCTTTTACTATTTTTTTTTCCAAGGTGGATGTCCTCACATTTTCCGGCATTGTATTCCATCTGCCAAACCTTAGCCCATTCGCTTAACCTATCTAAATCTCTTTGCAGCCTCTCTGTGTCCTCTACACAACCTGCTTTCCCACTAATCTTAGTGTCATCTGCAAATTTTGTTACACTACACTCTGTCCCCTCTTCCAGGTCATCTATGTATATTGTAAACAGTTGTGGTCCCAGCACCGATCCCTGTGGCACACCACTAACCACCGATTTCCAACCCGAAAAGGACCCATTTATCCCGACTCTCTGCTTTCTGTTAGCCAGCCAATTCTCGATCCATGCTAATACTTTTCCTCTGACTCCGCGTACCTTTATCTTCTGCAGTAACCTTTTGTGTGGCACCTTATCGAATGCCTTTTGGAAATCTAAATACACCACATCCATCGGTACACCTCTATCCACCATGCTCGTTATATCCTCAAAGAATTCCAGTAAATTAGTTAAACATGATTTCCCCTTCATGAATCCATGCTGCGTCTGCTTGATTGCACTATTCCTATCTAGATGTCTGCTATTTCTTCCTTAATGCACTGGCCATATTGTGAATTTCTGAAATGGGCTAACACAGACCGCAGTGCTTCGGTCGAGCTAGTGCTGCTTGGCTGGCAGTGCTTCCTGCTCTGACTCACTGCTCCCAATTGTTCCAGCTCACACATCCAATCAAGTTACATGCAAGTATATCACAGCAGCTTCCTGACTAAACTTGTACAACAGCCAACGTGATGCCCGACCGCTCGAGTGCACCCTGCTGTCAGTATCACAGACTCACGCTGACTATGGCCTGGGCTCAATTGTCCTCATCCACATCTGCAGCCTTTCTCTTTCCACCGTCTTGCGCCCAATCAAATCATTATCATCATAGGCAGTCCCTCAGAATCGAAGAAGACTTGCTTCCACTCTTAGCATGAGTTCTTAGGTGGTTGAATAGTCCAATACGGGAGCCACAGTCCCTGTCACAGGTGGGACAGACAGTGGTTGAGGGTAAGGGAGGGTGGGACAGGTTTGCCGCACGTTCCTTCCGCTGCCTGCGCTTGATTTCTGCGTGCTCTCGACGATGAGACTCGAGGTGCTCAGCGCCCTCCCGGATGCACTTCCTCCACTTAGGGCGGTCTTTGGCCAGGGACTCCCAGGTGTCAGGGGGGATGTTGCACTTTATCAGGGAGGCTTTGAGGGTGTCCTTGTAACGTTTCCGCTGTTCACCTGGGGCTCGTTTGCCGTGAAGGAGTTCCGAGTAGAGCACTTGCTTTGGGAGTCTCGTGTCTGGCATGCGAACGATGTGGCCTGCCCAGCGGAGCAGATCAAGTGTGGTCAGTGCTTCAATGCTGGGGATGTTGGCCTGGTCGAGGACGCTAATGTTGGTGCGCCTGTCCTCCCAGGGGATTTGTAGGATCTTGCGGAGGCATCGTTGGTGATATTTCTCCAGCGACTTGAGGTGTCTACTGTACATGGTCCATGTCCCTGAGCCATACAGGAGGGCGGGTATTACTACAGCACTGTAGACCATGAGCTTGGTGGCAGTTTTGAGGGCCTGGTCTTCAAACACTCTTTTCCTCAGGTGGCCGAAGGCTGCACTGGAGGCGGTGTTGGATCTCGTTGTCAATGTCTGCGTTGATAAGAGGCTCCCGAGGTATGGGAAATGGTCCACGTTGTCCAGGGCCGTGCCATGGATCTTGATGACTGGGGACTATGGGGCAGTGCTGTGCAGTGAGGACAGGCTGGTGGAGGACCTTTGTCTTACGGATGTTTAGCGTAAGGCCTATGCTTTCGTACGCCTCAGTAAATACATCGACGATGTCCTGGAGTTCAGCCTCTGTACGTGCGCAGACGCAGGCGTCGTCCGCGTACTGTAGCTCGACGACAGATGTTGGGGTAGTCTTGGACCTGGCCTGGAGGTGGCAAAGGTTAAACAGCTTCCCACTGGTTCTGTCGTTTAGTTCCACCCCAGCGGGGAGCTTGTTGACTGTGAGGTGGAGCATGACAGCGAGGAAGATTGAGAAGAGGGTTGGGGCAATGTCACAGCCCTGTTTGACCCCGGTCCAGACGTGGGTTGGGTCTGTGATGGATCCGTTGATAAGGATCACGGCCTGCCTGTCATCGTGAAGCAGGCAGAAGATGGTGCCGAACTTTTGGGGGCATCTGAAACGGAGGAGGACGCTCCATAGACCCTCGCGGTTGACAGTGTCAAAGGCCTTTGTAAGGTCGAAGAAGGCCATGTATAAGGGCTGGCGCTGTTCCCTGCATTTTTCCTGCAGCTGTCGCACTGCAAAAATCATGTCCATTGTGCCCCGTAGGGGACGAAATCCACACTGTGACTCCGGGAGGAGCTCCTCGGCCTCTCCAATCTCTGCACCCTCTGCAGCTCCCTCACACACATACAGAAAAGCGGAACTGAGAAGGAAGAGAAGGCAACATTGAGGTTTAAATATTTAGTAATCTTTCTCATGCGTTCTTTCCATGGCCACTCCTTACTCAGGGGATAAATCACCAAGTATCTAAAGGGGTAGCTGCAATCCTTCCCATTTTGCAAATGATGGAGGCAATTGTTCAGCCTCAACTGGAGTATTGTGTCCAATTCTGGGCACCACACTTTAGGAAGGATGTGAAGGCCTTAGAGAGGGCGCAGAGGGAGATTTACGAGAATGGTTCCAGGGATGAGGGACTTCAGTTACGTGGATAGACTGGAGAAGCTGGGATTGTTCTCCTTGGAGCAGAGAAGGTTGAGAGGAGATTTGATCGAGGTGTTCAAAATCATATGGGGTCTGGACAGAGTAGATAGAGAGAAACTGTTCCCATTGGTGGAAGGGTCGAGAATTAAGGTGATTGGCAGAAGAACCAAAGGCGATATAAGAAAAAACCTTTTTACACAGCGAGTGGTTATGATCTGGAATGCACTGTCTGTGCTGGAGGCAGACTCAATCACAGCTTTCAAAAATAAGTTGGATAAGTAGCTGAAAGAAAAAATTTAGCAGGTCTACAGGGAAAGGGCAGGGGAGTGGGACTAGCTGAGGTGCTCCTGCAGAGAGCCGGCATGGGCTCGACGGGCCGAATGGCCTCCTTCCGTGTTGTAACTGTTCTATGATTCCCTCCTCCTGCACATGGCTCCAATCTGTCTGCTTACTATGTGCCTCTGGGATCAACGCTCTTGTATCTTCAATAACCTCCATTCGTTATGGGCCAGACTTTTTACCTTTGCGTTGGGTCGGGTGCGTGCAGGTAGCGTAGCGGGTCGGGGAGGCGATATTCTG
The DNA here is from genome assembly GCF_044704955.1 of Pristiophorus japonicus. NCBI lineage: Eukaryota > Metazoa > Chordata > Chondrichthyes > Pristiophoridae > Pristiophorus > Pristiophorus japonicus. Next base: position 10,102,043 of record NC_092010.1, read on the forward strand.
AACTACTCTCTGCTCAGAGCGACTTTCAGCAAATGGCCCCAATTGAAAGCGTCATGTGCTTTTCCCGACACTATTAGATGGAGCGGGTCAGATGACGTAATCGATGACTCGTTTCCAGCACCAATGTTTAAAGCAGCCTTGCATTGAACGCACTTGAAGGTTGCCAGAGGAGGGTCTAAGGTGTCAAAGTACTATTATAACTTTGGAAGGATGGACAGCCAAAGGCAGAGGGCTGCACCCCGCTTCTCTGATTCATCGCTGCATACTCTTGTGGAGGCTTTCAGAGCATGCAGAGAGGTCCTCTTCCCTGCTGATAGACAAATGGGACCTCCACAAGAAACAAAAGGAGCCTGGTTGGATACAGCTGAGGGGGTCAGCAGCAGGGATTTGGTCAGGAGGACCTGGATACAGTGCAGGAAGTGCTTCAATTATCTCATGAGATCAGGAAAGGTGAGTGCAATGCCACACTCACCTTCATCCTCAAGTGCCTTCACATCCTTTGTGACTGTGACAAAGGCAAACTATCCCTCCTCGTCCTTCTCCTTGGTGGAGGGGTCTATTACGAGGGGGCAATTTTAAGGTGGTTGGTGAAAGTTTTAGAGGGGATTTGAGGGGTGGGCTTCTTTACGCAGAGAGTTGTGAGGATCTGGAACTCACTGCCTGGAAGGGTGGTGGATGCAGAAACCCTCACTACATTTAAGAGATGGTTGGATGGGCACTTAAAGTGCCATAATCTGCAGGGTTACAGACCTAGAGCTGGTAATTGGGATTAGACTGGATGACCTTTTGTTGGATGGCACAGATACGATGGTAAGTACTGCAGGGAATCAAATACGGCCAGGGTGATCTCCTGGACTAGTTTCGATCGCCTGGATGGGTCGGAGAGGAATTTTCCCAGATTTTTTCTCACTAACTTGGCCTGGGTTTTTATCTGGTTTTTGCCTCTCCCAGGAGATCACATGGCTCCGGTTGGGGTGGAGTGTAGAATGTTTCAGTATAAGGGATGTCGCAGTTGTGTGGGGCGGACTGGTTGGGCTGGGTGCCCTTTGCCTTTCCGTCATTGTTCATTGGTTTATATGTAACCTTCAGGGCTGCTGACCGAGGGCCGTGCGGCTCTTTGTCGGCCGGTGTGGACACGATGGGCCGAAATGGCCTCTTTCTGCACTGTAAATTTCTGTTTCTATATTTCTCGACCTGTCTGCAGCCTTTGACACAGTTGACCACTCTATCCTTCAACACCTCTCCACCAATGTCCAGCTGGGTGGGACTGCACTCACTTGGTTCCATTCTTATCAATCTAATCGTAACCAGAGAATCACCTGCAACGGCTTCTCTTCCCGCCCCTGCATCGTTACCTCTAGTGTCCCCCAAGGATCTATCTTTGGCCCCCTCCTATTTCTCATCTCCATGTTGTCCCTGGGTGACATCATCCGAAAACACAGCGTCAGTTTCCACCCAGCTCTACCTCACCATCACTTCTCTCGACCCCTCCATGGTCTCTAAATTGTCAGATTGCTTGTCCGACATCCAGTTCTGGATGAGCAGAAATGTTCTCCAGTTGAGCATTGGGAAGACCGAAGCCATTGTTTTCAGTCCCCGCCACAAACTCCGTTCCCTAGCCACGGACTCCATCCCTCTCCCCAACTTCTGTCTGAACCACATTGTTCACAACCTTGGTGTCATATTTGACCCTGAAATGAACTTTCGACCACATATCCACAGCATAACTAAGGCCGCCTATTTCCACCTCCATAACATCACGGGGTCCACCCTTGCCTCAGCTCATTCACTGCTGAAACCCTCATCCCTGTCTTTCTTACCTCGAGACTTGACTATTCGAACGCACTCCTGGCTGGCCTCCCATGTTCAACCCTACGTAAACTTGAGGTGATCCAAAACTCGGCTGCCCGTGTCCTAACTCCGCACCAAGTCCCACTCACCCATCACCCCTGTGCTCGCTGACCTACATTGGCTCCTGGTTAAACAATGCCTCAGTTTCAAAATTCTCATCCTTATTTCAAATCCCTCCATGGCCTTGCCCCTCCCTATCTCTGTAATCTCCTCCAGCCCCACAACCCCTCAAGATGTCTGCGCTCCTCTAATTCTGCCTTCCTGAGCATCCCTGATTATAATCGCTCCACCATCGGTGGCCGTGCCTTCTGTTGCCTAGGCTCCAAGCTCTGGAACTGCCTGCCTAAACCTCTCCGCCTCTCTACCTCTCTCTCCTCCTTCAAGACGCTCCTTAAAACCTACCTCTTTGACCAAGTTGCGCTAGTTTCTACTTATACGGCTCGGTGTCAAATTTTTTATCTCAATACTCCTTTTTTATCTCATAATATGCCTTGGGACATTTCGCTATGTTAAAGGCACTATATAAATACAAGTTGTTGTTGTTGTTGCCTGTCAACACATTCCTAAGTCTACTCCTGCACATCATTCCTCACACCATCCTACCTTGCACATCCACCCAGCCCTCTCACTCTATGTACATGCTCACATCCCCATCTGACTAACGACCCCTCACACTCACCCTCATCCTAATGCAATCACAGCAAGTAACACCACAGAAGGAGGCCATTTGGCATTGGCACGCACTCCCTCATAGTCACCCTCTACAGATGTAACCCATCCATCCCTTGCACTCATTCCATCACTCTCACTCAAAATTCTCCTCTTTCCCTCCTTGCAGGAGAAGAGAGCCCACAACAACAGGGAGAGGGGGAGAATCGGAGATGGCCCTCCAGTAATTGCACATCTCACAGCAGCAGAGGAGGCGGCGCTGGAAATTTTGGGAGCTCGAGTGACGCTGGCGGTGGTAGACGGTGAGAGGGGGACATCCTAGCTACTTGGTGACAGAATCACATCTCATAAAGCCACATGGCATATGACAGTCACCCATAGTCATTGTGCGGGTTGTCACAGGTGTTGAGGGTGTGACTGCAAGCAGACAGACCTGCATCAAAGCGTCCGATTGTGATTGAAGGAGAGACATGGCAGGCAGGGGAAGAAAGGATTGCTCATGCTCAGGCTAAGGTAAGGTGGAGCAGGGCTGTAAAACGATATGAGGGGGAGTCTTACCATGGCAAATCTGCACTTTCAGTTTCTTCCTGTATTGCAGTCAGTCCTTGGATCTAAGCTGCTGGCATTGACTTACCCAGCCACCTCTCTCCACTGCTGCTGGCTAATCTTTCCGGGACAGCCAGTGCCACCTAGAGGGAAAGAGGTCCTCCTTCCTGGTCCTTGTTCTATGAGCACCTCAATGACTGCATCAACGATTGGCGGGGGGCGGGGGGGCGGAGTGGTTTCGGGGTTAGCGTGATGTCATGTTGTCCGCTGCACCAATAATTCTCCACTGACCACTTTGAAAACTGCTCTGCCGCTTTAAGGGCTGCATTCTACCATTAAGTGGTAACCCGATGTCCTGCCCTCCCCATCGGTGAGCTACCAGTGCGAGTCGAGCTGGCGAGCCTGCCTGTTCTATTTAAATGAGGCCAGACCATGAAAATCGGGCCTCCCGCCAATGCCATCGGGTGGGTGATCTGCCCACCCCCAATCGGACTTCCTCCCCACACTTTGGTGGGATGAATGAGAAGAGACAATACACACTATAGGGTACAATTTTAAAGTGGGTGCAGGAACGGAGAGACCTGGGGGTGTATGCACACAAATCTTTGAAGGTGGCAGGACTGGTTAACAAAGCAGTTAGTAAAGCATATGGGATCTTGGGCTTTATAAATCCAGCCCAGAGAGTATAAAAGCCAGGAAGTTATACTAAACCTGTATAAAACACGAGTTCAGCCCCAGCTAGAGTATTGGGTCCAATTCTGGGTACCGCACTTTAGGAAGGATGTGAAGGCTTTGGAGAGAGTGCAGAGGAGATTTACTAGAATGGTTCCAGGGGATAGAAACATAGAAACATGGAAAATAGGTGCAGGAGTAGGCCATTCGGCCCTTCAAGCCTGCACCACCATTCAATAAGATCATGGCTGATCATTCATCTCAGTACCACCTTCCCCCTTTCTCTCCATACCCCTTGATCCCTTTAGCAATAAGGGCCATATCTAACTCCTATTGAATATATCCAATAAACTGGCATCAACAACTCTCTGCGGTAGGGAATTCCACAGGTTAACAACTCTCTGAGTGAAGAAGTATCTCCTCATCTCAGTCCTAAATGGCTGACCCCTTATCCTCAGACTGTGACCCCTGGTTCTGGACTTCCCCAACATCGGGAGCATTCTTCCTGCGTCTAACCTGTCCCGTCCCGTCAGAATTTTATATGTTTCCATGAGATTCCCTCTCATCCTTCTGAACTCCAGTGAATACAGGCCCAGTCGATCCAGTCTCTCCTCATATGTCAGTCCTGCCATCCCGGGAATCAGTCTGGTGAACCTTCGCTGCACTCCCTCAATAGCAAGAACGTCCTTCCTCAGATTAGGAGACCAAAACTGAACACAATACTCCAGGTGAGGCCTCACCAATGAGGGACTTGAGTTACGTGGATAGACTGGAGAAGCTGCGGTTGTTCTCCTTAGAGCAGAGAGGGTTAAGAGGAGATTTGATAGAGGTGCTCAAAGGGTTTAGATAGAGTAAATAAAGAGAAACTGTTTCCAAAGGCTGAAGGCTCGATAACGAGAGGATACAGATTGAAGGTGATATGCAAAAGAACCAGAGACATGAGGAAAAACCTTTTTACGCAGCGAGTGGTTAGGATTTGGAATGCACGGCCTGATAGGGGGGTGGATACAGATTCAATAGTAGCTTTCAAAAGGGAATCGGATAAATACGGCAAGGAGAAAAGATGTAGGGAAATGGGGAAAGAGCGGGATTAACTGGATTGTTCTTCGAAATAGCCGGCGCAGATTTGATGGGCCGAATGGCCTCCTTCAGTGCTGTAGTATTCTATGATTCTCATCTCTCATCTCTCGTTCTCCATCGGTCCCTCCCACACTCCTTGCCTTTAATATTCTTCCTCTATCTCCATATCTCCAACAGTCCCCTCCTCCACTACATTGCCACCCCCACCTAAGATTGGTCCAAATCAGGCAGAATCCCAACATATAAGCAGCCCTTAGCTGTTTTTGCCCCAAGCACCACCCCTGACACCAATGGGGGCACCAATGGGAATGCTCTGAGCTGATGTGTTTGGAAGCATGGAAGGACCTATGGAAGAATGTCAGGCTGCAGGAGATGTGCCACATGTTCCCCTCCTCCAGCTGCACAGAGACATTTTGCTGCTGGAGGCTGCTCTTCCCAATGGAACCTGTGGCCCAGATTGTCTCACGAAAATAAGCCAATGCCTGACTACCAATTATGCTGGATGGTTCTCGTACTTTTTAATCCTCTGTTCCATCAAGCTCGGCACTTGCAGCACCAAACTGATAATCAGGAGTCTGAAACAGATTGGCCCCAATGGGGACTCAACAAGAATTCACCACCATTCCTCACCCACTCACTGAGATGCTGTCGAGGAAATTTCTAAGTTAAATTAACTCAGGCGGAGGCTTTCAGAGTCGTGCTTCGAGAGAATTTTATTTTAAAAAGCGAGATATCTCGGAGAGCCTGCTTGGACCGTACCAAGGCAGAAAACTCTCCTGTACAAGCAAATTGTCCCTATCTTTATACAGAAATAGAATGCAGAAATAGAAAAGGAATCTTATTCATTAGTTCCGTGAGTACAAAGGTCGACTCGGGAGGCACACACTCTATCTGTCCTTGCATAGTTTCTCCCTGTTCACAGTCTGATAAGCAGAATATCAGGAGACTCCCTTTTAATACCGGAGAGTCATTTAATTACATTTCTAAGTTTCAAGGCTAAAAAGTGTGGGTGTTGTTCTAGTCCTATTATTTCTTCAAATATAGCAAAAACAGAATTTAACCCTTCCCTTTACCATAAGCCATAGATTCATAGATTCTTTCTTCCACAATTCCCTCCTTGTTGATCTTTTTTTTAATTTTCAGATCAACACAGTTTCTTATATTCTCTTCTTGCGCAAAAGGGTTCATACCCTTCAGGATAGGGTCGCATTTTGAGATATTCGTCTTCATCAACCTTTTCCTCTAAGCGACTTAACCTTCCTTTCATGTATATACCTTTTCTTTCTATTTCGGAGATCAGGCCTATTACTTGACTAATTACATTTTTTTTAATTTTATCCACATTCCGCAAAGGATTATTAATAATACAAGCATAACCACACCTACGATTACTATGGGGTGTATAGCAAGCTTCAGTACTGCTGTAGCTTTTGGGGACCATCCGGTAAACACATCCCACCTGTGGTGTACTGTCAAAGAGGTGAGCTCGTCTGCGATTCTCACTAGTTGCCCCTTCTTGTAACTCATTTCGACTCTAAATTGGTGGATGTCTCTGCCTTGCTTTGACAGAGCTTCCTCAATTTTCTTGTCATTCCGTATCAAATTGTGCAGTCTGGTCAGATTAATTACAGGGGGTAAGGGTTCAATCTTGTGCATAGACAGATATTTTTCTACATTTTGCCATTGCCCAAAGGTATAAGTTCTTTTTACTTCAGGGTCATACAGGGTGTAGACTCTTCTCACGCATTTATTAATGGGGGGTTTATACAAAATTCCATCCAGATAGACAGGTTTATTTCCTGTCACACAGACCTCATTCTGTCTTATTGGGGTATTTCTTTTTCAAAAGATACCTTAACACTGGTTGTGTGGCAACCATCTTCTTTCTTTGGGGGATATTTAATTCGTATTGTTAGATTTAATACACCTGGGGATCTTACCACTGGGATGCAAGTGGTCAGTATCCTTTTTAGATGTCCCGGGTCCCGGTCTTCTGGGTGGCCGGATTCTTTTACTGACCATTTTACCACGAATGGGTCTCCTCCATTCACCGGGGTGTTATTCATGCACAACATCTGCTGCCCTTCTACCATACTTGTATATGAATAACGGAGGAAGTCTTTTCTCTCGTCCGGCCTATGTACCCCCATCTCTTGTTTTTCCCTGTGCTCCGGGTACACTTCATCCACACATCGGCCTGGTATTCTATGAACAACTGATACCCTTTCCCCAATATAAACTGGAATTCCCCTCTTTCTTCCTTCATTCCACATGCCTCACATCGTGCAGTAAAATTCCCTACTTTACAACTTTGGCCTACTGGGCATATAAAATTGCCTTGCTGCCTTGCACTATTACTTCTTTCCCATACCATATTTCTCTTCCATACTCTTCCTTCTTTTAGGACTTCTTCCTCCTGCCGGGAGTTCCCTGTCGCTAAAATGATCAGTATACCTAACGTCCATTTATAATTTTTCCAAGAGTCCCTTCCCATCTTCCCTTTTTTGTTTGTTTCTATACCACTCTTGAATTAAGTCGTTACAATAACAACACGTCCACACGATAGTAACAGTGACCCAAATAATAAAGGCCCAAACTGGCACACAAATGAGCTCTGACATCCGTTCCTGAACTTTTGGGCAGTACTTTCAAGTCCAAATAATTTAATACAAGAGCAGGTACAGTTCTTCAGCGAGAAGATGGCCTTTTTCTTAGTCAGGCAATCGTAGTACGTCCTGGTTCAATGCCTTTTCTTTTGGCTGTATTTCGTCGGGAAAATAATATTTACAGCGGGTTGCATGCACCCAGTTCGGGTGCTTTTCCAACTTCAGCGCGGTTCGTGTTGTGAGAATTATCTGATATGGTCCTTTCCACCTAGGAGAAAAGGATTCTTTGTTTAATGTTTTTACCAATACTTGGTCTCCAGGCCTGAAAGGGTGCATATTTCCTTCCGACGGGGGCACCTGTGTCTGCTTTATTTGTTCATGCAGACTCCTTGCTATTTCACACGTGGCCTGAGCATACTTTAGTGATTTTTCATCATTCCAAATTAATGCTATTTTTTCAGCTGCCAGTGGTGGTTTTACGCCAGTATGCATTGGTCTTCCTAATAAGGCTTCATGTGGTGTCAAACCAGTGTTTCAGTTTTTCTGGTTTCTCATTGTACACAATACCAATGGTAAGGCATCTGGCCACTTCAGTCCAGTCTCCTGACATACCTTGGTAAGGGTAGATTTTATTATCCCATTTACTCTTTCTACCATTCCCGAGGACTGTGGCTGATATGGTATATGTAACTTCCACTGGAAACCTAACGCTTCTGCAAGGTTTTGCACTATTTTTCCGGTGAAGTGTGTTCCCCTGTCACAGTTGATTCCCATAGGTATCCCATATCTTGGTACTATTTCTTTAAATAGAATTTTTACTACTGTTCGGGCATCGTCTCTCCTAGTGGCGTACGCTTCTACCCACCTTGTGAACATGTCTATTATGACTAATAGATACTTAAGACCTGATACTGGAGGCATGTGGACAAAATCAATTTGCAAATTTTCAAAGGGCATACTTGGCTGGGGTAGATGATCATATTCAGCAGGTGTTTTACCTCTGTTATTTTGTTGACAAATTTGGCATGTTCTAGCAACTTTCTCAATTACTACTGTTATTCCTGGTGCATACCACTGTGCATTAATAGCATGTATCATCCCTCCTTTGCCCATGTGAGCCTGACCGTGTGCTAGGCAAGACAGGGGCAAAAATAGAGATCTAGGGCAAACAGTTCGCCCATCAGGTTTTCCCAAGTTCTTCTTTCTTGCATAGTAACTTGTTGTTGGGCTGTTTTAAGTTGTTGGATGTCAAGTACCTGTGGAGGGGAGACTGAGACTGCTTGAAGGCAGTCTGCCTGTGCCAAAGCGGCCTGTTTGGCTGCTTCGTCAGCCCTCCTATTTCCTACTGATACTTCATCCTCACCGGTTGTGTGAGCTGCACATTTGATAACGGCTACCTTACTTGGCAACTGAATGGCATCTAATAGATTAAGCACCAGTTGAGAGTGCTTAATATGCTTTCCACCAGAGGTGATAAAGCCTCTGTTTTTCCACAGTTGTCCAAAATCATGGACTACACCGAATGCATATCTAGAATCAGTATAGATATTAGCAGTTTGATCTTTAGCTATTATACAAGCTCTAGTGAGGGCAAACAATTCAGCAGCCTGAGCCGAGGTTCCGGGAGGCAGGGCGAATGCTTCAACAGTTTCGTGGGGATTTACAATAGCATAGCCTGCCAACAGCAAGTCATCCGACGGCCTGTACGATGATCCATCCGTATAGAGAATAAGATCAGGATTGTCCATGGGCTCTGTGAGCAAATCTGGTCTTGGTAAGGTGGCTATTTCCACTGTTAACAGACAATCATGCTGGTCTGGATCCTCTACTTCTTTAGTAGGAAGAAAGGTGGCTGGGTTCACTACCGGTGCACGTCGAAAGGTATAGTTAGGGTGTGACAGCAGTAATACTTCATAACCTGTTCTTCGAGACGCTGTAAAGTGTTGTGTGGCAGCTGAATTCAAAAGTAATAACACAGCATGGGCTGTAATGACAGCACATGGATAGTCCAAAACAATGGATACCGACTTCTCCACCATGAATGCAGTAGCAGCTACAGCACGTAGACATGCTGGCATTCCCCTCACTACTGGAGGCAGCAAAACCGAATAATAAGCAACTGGTCTATTTCCCCCACCATGTTCTTGGGTTAGTACTGCGGTTGCAAATCCTTCTTTCTCATTCACAGATATCTGAAAAGGTTTACCATAATTCGGAAGTCCCAATGCCGGAGCATTAGTAATGGCTTTCTTTAACTGTTTAAATGCCTCCTCTCTCTCTGGGGTCCACTCCACCTTGGGTGGGGCATCATTTAGGGCAGCTGATCTTAGGACCGCATCCCATTCTCGATAATCGGGGATCCATTGTCTACAGTACCCAACCATCCCCAAAAATGACAAGATATCCTTCTTTGTCTTTGGTATGGTGGCACTATATGGGTAGAGCTGCAGAACACCAAAGGGCAAAAAACGTTAGTGGGAGTTGTGTACAGACCTCCAAACAGTAGTAGTGATGTTGGGGAGGGCATCAAACATGAAATTAGGGGTGCGTGCAATAAAGGTGCAGCAGTTATAATGGGTGACTTTAATATGCACATAGATTGGGCTAACCAAACTTGAAGCAATACGGTGGAGGAGGATTTTCTGGAGTGCATAAGGGATGGTTTTTTAGACCAATATGTCGAGGAACCAACTAGGGGGGAGGCCATCTTAGACTGGGTGTTATGTAATGAGAGAGGATTAATTAACAATCTCGTTGTGCGAGGCCCCTTGGGGAAGAGTGACCATAATATGGTGGAATTCTGCATTGGGATGGAGAATGAAACAATTAATTCAGAGACCATGGTCCAGAACTTAAAGAAGGATAACTTTGAAGGTATGAGGCGTGAATTGGCTGGGATGGATTGGCAAATGATACTTAAGGGGTTGACTGTGGATGGGCAATGGCAGACATTTAGAGACCGCATGGATGAACTACAACAATTGTACATTCCTGTCTGGCATAAAAATAAAAAAGGGAAGGTGGCTCAACCGTGGCTATCAAGGGAAATCAGGGATAGTATTAAAGCCAAGGAAGTGGCATACAAATTGGCCAGAAATAGCAGCGAACCTGGGGACTGGGAGAAATTTAGAACTCAGCAGAGGAGGACAAAAGGTTTGATTAGGGCAGGGAAAATGGAGTATGAGGAGAAGCTTGCAGGGAACATTAAGACGGATTGCAAAAGTTTCTATAGATATGTAAAGAGAAAAAGGTTAGTAAAGACAAACGTAGGTCCCCTGCAGTCAGAATCAGGGGAAGTCAAAACGGGGAACAAAGAAATGGCGGACCAATTGAACAAGTACTTTGGTTCGGTATTCACGAAGGAGGACACGAACAACCTTCCGGTTATAAAAGGGGTCGGGGGGTCTAGTAAGGAGGAGGAACTGAGGGAAATCCTTATTAGCCGGGAAATTGTGTTGGGGAAATTGATGGGATTGAAGGCCGATAAATCCCCAGGGCCTGATGGACAGCATCCCAGAGTACTTAAGGAAGTGGCCTTGGAAATAGTGGATGTGTTGACAGTCATTTTCCAACATTCCATTGACTCTGGATCAGTTCCTATAGAGTGGAGGGTAGCCAATGTAACCCCACTTTTTAAAAAAGGAGGGAGAGAGAAAACAGGGAATTATAGACCGGTCAGCCTGACATCGGTAGTGGGTAAAATGATGGAATCAATTATTAAGGATGTCATAGCAGTGCATTTGGAAAGAGGTGACATGATAGGTCCAAGTCAGCATGGATTTGTGAAAGGGAAATCATGCTTGACAAATCTTCTGGAATTTTTTGAGGATGTTTCCAGTAGAGTGGATAAGGGAGAACCAGTTGATGTGGTATATTTGGACTTTCAGAAGGCGTTCGACAAGGTCCCACACAAGAGATTGATGTGCAAAGTTAGAGCACATGGGATTGGGGGTAGTGTACTGACATGGATTGAGAACTGGTTGTCAGACAGGAAGCAAAGAGTAGGAGTAAATGGGTACTTTTCAGAATAGCAGGCAGTGACTAGTGGGGTACCGCAAGGTTCTGTGCTGGGGCCCCAGCTGTTTACACTGTACATTAATGATTTAGATGAGGGGATTAAATGTAGTATCTCCAAATTTGCGGATGACACTAAGTTGGGTGGCAGTGTGAGCTGCGAGGAGGATGCTGTGAGGCTGCAGAGCGACTTGGATAGGTTAGGTGAGTGGGCAAATGCATGGCAGATGAAGTATAATGTGGATAAATGTGAGGTTATCCACTTTGGTGGTAAAAACAGAGAGACAGACTATTATCTGAATGGTGACAGATTAGGAAAAGGGGAGGTGCAAAGAGACCTGGGTGTCATGGTACATCAGTCATTGAAGGTTGGCATGCAGGTGCAGCAGGCAGTTAAGAAAGCAAATGGCATGTTGGCCTTCATAACAAGGGGATTTGAGTACAGGGGCAGGGAGGTGTTGCTACAGTTGTACAGGGCATTGGTGAGGCCACACCTGGAGTATTGTGTACAGTTTTGGTCTCCTAACCTGAGGAAGGACATTCTTGCTATTGAGGGAGTGCAGCGAAGATTCACCAGACTGATTCCCGGGATGGCGGGACTGACCTATCAAGAAAGACTGGATCAACTGGGCTTGTATTCACTGGAGTTCAGAAGAATGAGAAGGGACCTCATAGAAACGTTTAAAATTCTGACGGGGTTAGACAGGTTAGATGCAGGAAGAATGTTCCCAATGTTGGGGAAGTCCAGAACCAGGGGTCACACTCTAAGGATAAGGGGTAAGCCATTTAGGACCGAGATGCGGAGGAACTTCTTCACCCAGAGAGTGGTGAACCTGTGGAATTCTCTACCACAGAAAGTTGTTGAGGCCAATTCACTAAATATATTCAAAAAGGAGTTAGATGAGGTCCTTACTACTAGGGGGATCAAGGGGTATGGCGAGAAAGCAGGAATGGGGTACTGAAGTTGAATGTTCAGCCATGAACTCATTGAATGGCGGTGCAGGCTAGAAGGGCCGAATGGCCTACTCCTGCACCTATTTTCTATGTTTCTATGTTTCTATGAATTGTCTGAATTCTTTCTGGTCCTTGCTGCCTCTGCCCTTGAGATATGTGAAAACCCAGGTACTGGACTTGAGTCTGACAAAATTGTAACTTTGGTAACGACACTCGGTGCCCTCTTTCACATAGGTGCTGTAACAGTTTTAGGGAGTCTTGCATGCACCTGTATCCGTGGCTAGAAGCCATAAGCAAATCGTCCGCATACTGCAACAGCACAGACTGGTCCGATAATGAACAGTCTTCGAGGTCTCTTTTTACTGCTGCTGCATATACTGCGGGGCTTTCGGTGTATCCTTGGGGCAATCTGGTCCATGTGTACTGCTGCTTCTTGTGGGTGAAAGCAAACAGATACTGACTTTCTTGATTTAACGGGATGGAGAAAAAAGCTGAACACAGGTCTATCACAGTAAAGACAGTTGCTGTTGGTGGTATAGCAGATCGTATAATGTTGGTGTCCGGTACCACAGGGGTGATAGGGATTACTATCTTATTAATAGCTCTCAGATCTTGCACAAATCTCCATTCATTCGGCCTATTAACCTTTGGTATGGGCAGTATCGGAGTGTTACACGGGCTCTGTGTCTTTTCTAAAACTCCTTGTTCCAACAATGCAGAAATGACTGGCTCTATCCCATCTTCTGCCTCTGGAGGCAGTCTGTACTGCCTAATGCTTGGTAACACGGCGTTCTTTATCAATTGTACCCGATGGGGTACTGCAGAATGTACTTGCCCAACATGATTCTTATGCTTTGCCCAAAGTTCAGAAGATACTTGATTCAATGCCATTGGCAGCTTAGGGCTTGGTTGTTCCGGGGGTTGCTGTTTTTCAAAAGTGGAGGCATGATTTTTACCTTTCCACTGGAGAATCCCCCTGTTGTGGGTGATAAAGTCTATCTGAACATTTTGCAGTTTTATTACTGCCCAAGGTTGATAGCCTTGTTGCTGTTTTTCTTTTTCTATTCCTACAATCATCAGACCCATATCTTTAGGTTTCGCTGGCGGTTTTGCAGCCAATGTCAGATGGGGTGTCGAGTTCGCTTCTCTATACCGTTGCTGCTGTAAGGGTGTCAAATCCATGGCTACCCCCAATCCTTCAGGTCCAAAATAAATGCGGGGCGTAGCTTCTACTATTTCTTCTTTTTTTAAAAAGGATTGTACCAGACACTGGTAAGTTTCAGCTTTTTGTCGAGTGTACCAGGCTGTACAGTGAAGCTGAACTGCCTCAAAGCTTGTCAAAATTATATACATCAATTCTTCAGTATTAGAGTCAATTTTAGCTTTTAAATTTTGTATAACTTCAAGTATCAAGGGGGAATAGAAGTTGCCATTCAATTGCCAACAATAGAGGGCGGCCTTTTCTTTGTTATCCTCCCTTTTCTCTTCTTTAATCCCATTAAAGAACTGATGAATTTTATTTGGAGGGAGCTCCATGAACATTCCTTCCTTTGTGCAATAAATTGTGGCTCCTAGTTTGCACAAAGTCTGTCTTCCCAATAAAGGGAGAGGTGTTGTTTTAGAGACTATCAAAGTCTCATCATTAACTGGTTGTCCTTCAATTATCAATTTGGCAGGTTCAGATAAAAATTCTTTCATGGGGATACCGGCCACACCCATACTTAAGACGGTGGTGTTGCTTACAGGTAATCCCACAGAGGATGGTACAGAAGACATAGCACCGGTATCCACCAGGAACTTCACATAAGTGTCTCCTACTTTTACTACTGCCAGAGGGTTTTCTTCTATGTCTGCTGATAAGCGGAGGGCTGCCGCCTGTACCACTAAGCCTCCGGGGCATCCCTATGCTGATGGGTGCGGGTTGGGGTTAGAGAACGAAAACTGAGGGGCCAATGAAGGTGGAGGTTCGGGGAAATCCCCTTGTAACCCTCCACCCTGTTTCGGGGGGCATCTGCAATCGCGAGCCCAATGCCCTTTCCTTCCGCAATTTCTACACTCATCTTGGGAGCGGTCTCTTTGGGGCCACTGACCTCTCCCTCTTCCTCGTCCTCGTCCCCCAAACCCTCCTCTATTATTCTGTGCCTGTCCTCGTCCCTTTTGCTGATAGTACTGACCTGCTGTTTTAGCCTTATTTTCCTTATAGGTAAATAGTCCCTCCCTATCCATGTTGGCCAAGACTGTAATTGTTTCCTTCCAACTTTTTCCTTGCCAGTCCAAAACCTTAATTTTATAGGTTCTCGCGTGTTGCGGCAACATACAATTTAACAAGGTTTGCACTGCCAAAGGTTCATTTTGATCCATTGGTATTCCTGCATGCTCGTCCCAACTATTTTTCCATCTGCCTGCAAAATTTATTATTGATTCTTCTGCTTTCTGCAGACAGCGCGTGACTTCCCCCGATATCTCCATGCTTTTTAGCTCCCTTTAGTGTGGCATCCTTGCACCTGTGCTGCAACCAATGTTCCCGGGACTCATTTCCTTCTTCCTCATTATCTTCCCGCCAATCTCCGTTTTCGCCGGCGGGTATAGGGAACATATCTTTTACCCCTGGCCAAGAGGACCCATATGCTGCCTGCAGTAATAATTTCACATCTCCGGGGAGGGGGTTATAAATGGTACAGGTTTTCTCAAGCCAGTTGTGAAAGGCTACTGGCTTCTTAACAGGATTAGGGGCGGCTGATATCATATCCCGAGCTTCCCCCGGTGTCCAGGACTTTAGGACAGCCGTTGTTCCGATCATTACACGGGGGGCTTGCACCGTGGGGGTAGTGGTGGAATCAGCCTGTCTTACAGTTGCCCTGGTATTCATTCCTGGGCCAGGGATTGTGCCATCATCCTCGACTCCTCCCCCCGCCCCCCCGTCTCCATTTTCATCTTCTTGTAGGTTTTGTGGATGGACTCATCGCCTAGAGGCCTGATCCAGCTGAGCGGCCACTATTTCTATAATCTCCTGCCAATCATCCGGCTTGGTGGTTGGAAGACGGGGATGTAAGCCGACAGGGGAAGAGGTCATAACCGGGGCACTCGGGGGGCTGTAAGAGGGAGGGGGCTTCTCCTTACCCTCCTCCTCTTTCTTTTTATTTTTAGGGGGCTGATGCCTCTTTGCCACCTCTGTCCATTTTTTAAAACAATTCTCCATATAATCTTTATCCCAAGTGGGGTCCCCCGCCCCATCTTTGGTGGTCTGTCTCCATTCCTCAATTAAGGACAATTTAAAACTTCCTCCATATGGCCAATCCCCATCAGACCAACCGTACAAATCGCTACTAAACGTTACCGCGTATCTGTCGTCTCCTGTGTCTTTAATTACAGTGTCCACCGGTGAGCCGGGCGGCACAATAGGATCTCCTACCTTCTCTCGTTGCTTTGCTACCTTACGGATTCTTTTCTCAGTCTTAGGATGTACTTTCATTCTTTCAGTTGAGAGGTCGTCTTTCTTTCCTTTTCTAGGAGCTGGGCGCGAGCGCCCTGCTCGACTAGAGCCGTTTCCCATTCTTCCGGGTGCAACATCTCGCGATCTTTTCTGAAATGAGAGTTAGGACAATCCTACAAAATATACAATAATTTACAAAGCGCTCACCGGTGTTCTCTTTTCCGCTCAGCTCGGGGTCTCCTTTTGCCTTTTTGTTATTTTAGCTTCTTTGCGGTAACTACCTTAAATTATGCCTCACCCTCCAGGGGATCTCGGCGGCTCGTCCCCCTTCTATTAGTTAGGACGGCCTGGGCACTTTCCTCCTTTCAGCTAGGAAGGTCCTTAAAATTCCTCTTTTTCTCTTAGAAGTTAATTTTAGTTCTTTTGGATCTCGTTTTTAGAGATCCTGCCGACTACGCCAGAATCTGTCGAGGAAATTTCTAAGTTAAATTAACTCAGGCGGAGGCTTTCAGAATCGTGCTTCGAGAGAATTTTATTTTAAAAAGCGAGATATCTCGGAGAACCTGCTTGGACCGTACCAAGGCAGAAAACTCTCCTGTACAAGCAAATTGTCCCTATCTTTATACAGAAATAGAATGCAGAAATAGAAAAGGAATCTTATTCATTAGTTCCGTGAGTACAAAGGTCGTCTCGGGAGGCACACATTCTATCTGTCCTTGCATAGTTTCTCCCTGTTCACAGTCTGATAAGCAGAATATCAGGAGACTCCCTTTTAATACCGGAGAGTCATTTAATTACATTTCTAAGTTTCAAGGCTAAAAAGTGTGGGTGTTGTTCTAGTCCTATTATTTCTTCAAATATAGCAAAAACAGAACTTAACCCTTCCCTTTACCATAAGCCATAGATTCATAGATTCTTTCTTCCACAGATGCTAAGGGTTTTGATGGGACAGTATAGAGGGAGCTTTACTCTGTATCTAACCCATGCTGTACCTGCCCTGGGAGTGTTTGATGGGACAGTGCAGAGGGAGCTTTACTCTGTATCTAACCCATGCTGTACCTGCCCTGGGAGTGTTTGATGGGACAGTGTAGAGGGAGATTTACTCTGTATCTAACCCATGCTGCACCTGCCCTGGGAGTGTTTGATGGGACAGTGTAGAGGGAGCTTTACTCTGTATCTAACCCGCGCTGTACCTGCCCTGGGAGTGTTTGATGGGACAGTGTAGAGGGAGCTTTACTCTGTATCTAACCCGTGCTGTACCTGCTCTGAGAATGTTTGATGGGACAGTGTAGATGAAGCTTTACGGTAGAAGACACTAAAAATATCCCAACAGTGGATAGTCAAGGGGCTATAGGGGGGGCGGGGGCAGGAACTTAACACAATCACAATCACTAAGGAGGTGGTACTCTGTAAGATAATGGGACTAAAGGCAGATAAATCCCCTGGACCTGATGGCTTGCATCCTCGGGTCTTAAGAGAAGTAGCGGCAGGGATAGTGGATGCATTGGTTGTAATTTAGCAAAATTCCCTGGATTCTGGGGAAGTCCCAGCAGATTGGAAAACTGCAAATGTAACACCCCTATTTAGAAAAGGAGGCAGACAAAAAGCAGGAAACTATAGACCAGTTAGCCTAACATCTGTGGTTGGGAAAATGTTGGAGTTCATTATTAAAGAAGCAGTAGCAGGACATTTCGAAAAGCATAATTCAGTTAGGCAGAGTTAGTGTGGATTCATGAATGGGAAGTCATGTTTGACAAATTTGCTGGAATTCTTTGAGGATGTAACGAACAGGGTGGATAAAGGGGAACCAGTGGATGTGGTGTATTTGGACTTCCAGAAGGCATTTGACAAGGTGCCACATAAAAGGTTACTGCACAAGATAAAAGTTCACAGGGTTGGGGGTAATATATTAGCATGGATAGAGGTTGGCAATCAGTAACTAGCGGGGTGTCATGGGGATCAGTGCTGAGACATCAACTATTTACAATCTATATTAACGACTTGGAAGAAGGGACTGAGTGTAACGTAGCCAAGTTTGCTGACGATACAAAGATGTGAGGAAAAGCAATGTGTGAGGAGGACACAAAAAATCTGCAAAAGGATATAGACAGGCTAAGTGAGTGGGCAAAAATTTGGCAGATGGAATATAATGTTGGAAAGTGTGAGGTCATGCACTTTGGCAGAAAAAATCTAAGAGCAAGTTACTATTTAAATGGAGAAAAATTGCAAAGCGCTGCAGTACAGCGGGACCTGGGGGTCCTGGTGCAAAAAACACAAAAGGTTAATATGCAGGTACAGTATGTGATCAGGAAGGCCAATGGAATCTTGGCCTTTATTGCAAAGGGGATGGAGTATAAAAGCAGAGAAGTCTTGCTACAGTTATACAGGGTATTGGAATACTGCTTGCAGTTTTGGTTTCTGTATTTGGAGGCAGTTCAGAGAAGGTTCACTAGGTTGATTCTGGAGATGAGGGGGTTGACTTATTAGGAAACGTTGAGTAGGTTGGGCCTCTACTCATTGGAATTCAGAAGAATGAGAAGTGATCTTATCGAAACGTATACAATTATGAGGGGACTTGACAAGGTGGATGCAGAGAGGATGTTTCCACTGATAGGGGAGACTAGAACTAGGGGGCATGATCTTAGAATAAGGAGCCGCCCATTTAAAACTGAGATGAGGAGAAATTTCTTCTCTCAGAGCGTTGTAAATCTGTGGAATTCGCTGCCTCAGAGAGCTTTGGAAGCTGGGACATTGAATAAATTTAAGACAGAGATAGACAGTTTCTTAACCGATAAGGAGATAAGGGGTTATGGGGAGGGGGCAGGGAAGTGGAGCTGAGTCCATGATCGGATCAGTCATGATCGTATTAAATGGCGGAGCAGACTCAAGGAGCCAAATGGCCTACTCCTGCTCCTATTTATTATGCTCTTATGTATCTAACCCGTGCTATACCTGCTGTGAGGGTGTTTGATGGGACAGTGTAGAGGGAGCTTTACTCTGTATCTAACGTGTGCTATGCCTACCCTGGGAGTGTTTGATGGGGACACTGTAGAGGGAGCTTTACTCTGTATCTAACCCCGTGCTGTACCTGCCCTGGGACTGTGTGATGGGAGAGTGGAGGGAGATTTACTCTGTATCTAACTCGTGCTGTAGCTGCCCTGGGAGTGTTTGATGGGACGGTGTAGAGGGAACTTTACTCTGTATCTAACCCTGTGTTGTACCTGCCCTGGGAGTGTTTGATGGGACAGTGTAGAGGGACCTTTAGTGTGTACCTAATAACTGTCGTCGGTCTCTGAAGGTACGACTCACAGGGTAGGTACTCTTGCGATCGGCACTTTCAGCTGATTACTCATGGCGTAGTTATTCCTTGTGTTGACGTTCTTTAGGTAATTATTGCTAGAGTAGTTCTCCTTAGAATAGTACTGCTGTGGTAGTTATTCTCAGGATAGGTTCTTGCAGCGTAGATACTCTTTGAGTAGTTACTCCTGGGGTAGGTACACCTTCTTTTGAATGCCTTTTGGACGGACGTGGAGGAAATTCATATGGAAGAGCCAGGAAAACCCCCTTCCCGCTTCACTTACAGTTTGGATTCCGTCTTGTGTCCACTGCAGACCCTTGCCCAGGCACATGTCTATGTCCAGGCCCAGGTCCGAACATTCAGAAAAGGCCAGAAAATCCTAGATCAGTGCAGCAGGGGAAGGACTTGATGTTTGACTGGATCATAAGCTCTGTAGTCAGGGACACGGGCCCAAGCTCTGGAGAGGGAAGTGCCGCAGAGCTTCGATTTAACTACGTCACACAGACGAGGGGGAATGTGTGGCGTGCTCAGTCCTGGGAGATAATGATTTATTGTGGCTGCAGTTCCAGCAGGGAGCTGGGAAGTGTTTTTGTGCAGAAAGTGATTAAGGGGTTACCGACACAGTAGAGGATGGGATGTATTGAACTGCTGAACGGGCTCACTGGGCCGTGGTGCACTCGTACCTTTCTTGTGAGTCCAATGTTGTATTTCAAATGATGACAGCTGCTATTTGCTGATGTCTGCAGTAACTCATGAATGTCACTCCCCAGGCCAAAACCACGAGAGCCGCCCCATCGTAAATCAGCCTCACGACATTTCAATTTGTGCCTGTACTCTGTACCCATGTCAGAATAAGTTATTGAACAGGTAAGCCTTTTTTCTAATACTCTCGAATTGTCATTCACTCCTAAACATTTCAGCAAATAACTTTGAAGCAAGGTTTCTGTGGTGCAAATGCTTCAGCAGCTGGTTCCTGTGTCCTCGCGCCGGCCCCGGGTCAGGCTGAGCCTGTCCAGCTACTTCATCAGATAATCGGCACTTCTGCATTGTTGCTGTTTTACTCAGCACAGTAAAACAGAAAAAAGTGTGTGCCACAGAGAAAAGGAGCCAGAGAGATTGAATGAAAACTTACTGAGGCCAGAGTTCAGCATCAGACATGGCATAAACAAGCGTGAGGGAATGGGACACTGTGGGGAGAGGAGGGAGGGAATGGGACAGTGTGGCAAGAGGAGAGAGGGAATGGGACAGTGTGGGGAGAGGAGAGAGTGAATGGGACACTGTGGGGAGAGGAGGGAGGCAATGGGACAGTGTGGGGAGAGGAGGGAGGGAATGGGACACTGTGGGGAGAGGAGAGAGGGAATGGGACAGTGTGGGGAGAGGAGAGAGGGAATGGGACAGTGTGGGGAGAGGAGAGAGGGAATGGGACACAGTGGGGAGAGGAGGGAGGGAATGGGACACCGTGGGGAGAGGAGAGAGGGAATGGGACAGTGTGGGGAGAGGAGAGAGGGAATGAGACACAGTGGGGAGAGGAGGGAGGGAATGGGACAGTGTGGGGAGAGGAGAGAGGGAATGGGACAGTGTGGGGAGAGGAGAGAGGGAATGGGACAGTGTGGGGAGAGGAGGGAGGGAATGGGACAGTGTGGGGAGAGGAGAGAGAGAATGGGACAGTGTGGGGAGAGGAGATAGGGAATGGGACAGTGTACGGAGATGAGAGAGGGAATGGGACAGTGTGGGAAGAGGAGAGAGGGAATGGGACACTGCGGGGAGAGGAGGGTGTTATGTCCTTACTATCCGGTATAAATGCACACGAGGCCCATACTTGAGAGAAGGTCACTCTGTGACCAGTTACCTTTATTACCAAGACCTCAAGACCAGACGGTGGGTGGAGCTTCCCCTTTAAAACCGGAAAGTCCTGGTTAGGAATGTCTCCCACAAGTTCACCCCCTTGTGGTCAGTGTTCTCAAGGTGCACAACTTAGGTCAGTTTATACATGGGTTACAATGATAGTTGAATACATGACATCACCTCCCCCCCAAAGTCTTATTGGGATCACAGGTTAAGTCTCTCTGGTGGTTTACGCTCCCTTGTGGAGCGCCTGAGTTGGGGCTCCGGTTGTTGGGCGCTGGCCTGAGTGTCTGCTGTTTGCGGTGCCTCAGGCCTGTCCGGACTGCCCACAGTGAGTGGGCTCTCCTCCACTTGGTTCTGGTGTTCAGTCACCTGTGGTGGAGTAAACTCTACATCGTGTTCTTCCTCTGCTTCTTCTATAGGGTTGGTGAACCTCCTTTTAGTTTGATCCACGAGTTTGTGGCAGATTTGTCCATTGGTAAGTTTAACGACCAAAACTCTATTCCCCTCTGGCAATCACAGTGCCTGCAAGCCATTTGGGCCCTGCAGTGCAATTAAGGACAAAAACAGGGTCATTGACATCTACACCCTGCTATGAAAGAAATTGTTGAGAGCAGGCGTCAATCACAATGTGACTACCAGGACAAGAATGCGAGGGCGCGATGTATTGATGTCAATGACCCTGTTTTTGTCCTTAATTGCACTGCAGGGCCCAAATGGCTTGCAGGCACTGTGATTGCCAAAGAGGGGAATAGAGTTTTGGTCGTTAAACTTACCAATGGACAAATCTGCCACAAACCAGGGATAACCTGGTTTTGAGCGTCCTTTTCATTAGCAGCTTTGCGGGTGGAACCCCTGTGAGCAAGTGTGGTTGGGATCTATTGGCCAACAGTAGGCGTCATAAGCGGCTTTGTAGGGAACCCCCTTGGATTCTGAGCATCACCTGTTTGATTATCTGCACTGCTTATTCCGCCTGGCCGTTTGAGGCCGGCTTGAATGGTGCCGTTCTGACATGGTTGATTCCATTGCTTGCCATGAAGTCTTAGAATTCAGTGCTTGTGAAGCACGGGCCATTGTCGCTGACCAAGACGTCCAGTAGACCGTGGACGGCGAACATTGCCTGTAGACTTTCTACTGTGGCAGAGGATGTGCTTGAATTTAAAATGGAACACTCAATCCATTTGGAGTAGGCGTCTACTAGAACCAAAAACATTTTTCCCATGAAAGGACCTGCGTAGTCCACATGGATGCGTGACCATGGCTTGGCAGGCCAGGACCAGGGGCTAAGGGGGGCTTCCCTGGGTGCGTTGCCCAACTGAGCACACGTGTTGCACCTGCGGACACAAAGTTCCAGGTCTGCATCTATCCCTGGCCACCAAACGTGTGACCTAGCAATTGCCTTCATCATGACAATGCCCGGGTTCTCATTGTGACGTTCTCTGATAAACACCTCTCTGCCCTTCTGGGGCATGACTACTCGGTTTCCCCACAGTAGGCAATCGGCCTGAATCGAGAGTTCATCTTTGAGGCTATGAAACGGTTTAAACTCCTCAGGGCATGCCCCGTACGTGGCTGCCTAGTCCCCATTCAGGACACATTTCTCAACTAAAGACAGTAGCGGGTCTTTATTTGTCCAGACTTTAATCTGATGGGCTGTCACAGGTGAGCCTTTGCTTTCGAAAGCTTCAACAGCCATGACCATCTCAGCATCATGCTCAGCTGCCCCCTCAGTGGTGGCTAGTGGGAGCCTGCTGAGTGCATCGGCGCAGTTTTCAGTGCCCGGTCTGTGCCGAACTGTGTAGTCATAGGCGGCTAACGTAAGTGCCCACCTCTGTATGTGGGCCGATGCATTCGCATTTATGGCCTTGTTGTCAGTTAAAAGGGACGTTAGGGGTTTGTGATCTGTCTCCAGCTCAAATTTCCTGCCAAATAAGTACTGGTGCATTTTTTTTACTGCATATACATATGCTAGCGCTTCCTTTTCTACCATCCCGTAGCCCCTTTCTGCCTGGGACAGACTTCTGGAGGCATAAGCTACCTGCTGTAACTGACCATTGGCATTCACAAGCTGCAACACACACCCGACCCCATAGGACGACGCATCGCATGTTAAAACTAGTTTCTTACACGGGTCATGTAATGTTAACAGTTTGTTGGAGCATAACAAATTGCGTGCTCTATCAAAAGCCCTTTCCTGGCTGTCCCCCCAGACCCAATCGCAACCTTTGCGTAGAAGCATGTGTAGCGGCTCTAACAGCGTGCTCAATTTGGGAAGAAAGTTACCAAAATAGTTCAGGAGCCCCAGGAATGAACGCAGCTCCGTCGTGTTACGGGGTCTGGGTGCTCTCTGGATCGCTTCCGTTTTGGACGCAGTCGGTCTGATCCCGCCTGCTGCTACCCTCATCCCCAGGAATTCTACCTCTGGAGCTAAGAAGACGCACATTGCCTTTTTCAGTCGCAGACCTACCAGGTCCAGTCTGCGTAGCACCTCCTCCAGGTTGTGGAGGTGTTCTTCAGTATCGCGACCCGTGATGAGGATGTCGTCTTGAAAAACCACCGTCCTTGGAATCGACTTGAGGAGGCTTTCCATATTTCGCTGAAAGATCGCGGCGGCCGAACGAATCCCGAACGGACATCTGTTGTACTCAAACAACCCCTTGTGTGTCGTGATGGTGGTCAGCTTCTTCGACTCACTCACCAGCTCCTGGGTCATGTAAGCTGAGGTCAGGTCCAATTTTGAAAAAGGTTTGCCACCGGATAGCGTCGCAAAGAGGTCCTCTGCTCTCGGTAGCGGGTACTGGTCTTGGAGTGACACCCGATTGATGGTGGCCTTGTAATCGCCACATATCCTGACCAACCCATCCGCCTTGAGCACCGGCACGATCGGGCTCGCCCAGTCACTGAATTCGACTGGCGAGATGATGCCTTCCCTCAGCAGGCGGTCCAATTCGCCTTCTATCTTTTCCCGCATCACGTACGGCACCGCTCTGGCCTTGTGGTGTACTGGCCTGGCGTCCGGGTTCATGTGAATCACTACCTTGGTCCCCATGAAAGTGCCGATGCCGGGTTGAAATAGTGAGTCAAATTTGTCCAGGACCTGTAAGCATGATACTCGCTCCACAGAAGAAATTGCATTGACATCGCCCCATTTCCAATTCATGACAGCAAGCCAACTCCTCCCCAGTAGTGCGGGACAGTCCCCCGGGACAATCCAGTGTGGCAAGCTGTTCTCCGATTCTTTGTGGGTCACAACTACCGTGGCACTGCCTAGCACCGGAATGATCTCCTTTGTATATGTCCGTACCTGTGCGTCAATCAGCAATAATTTTGGCCTCCTGGCCTTGGACACCCACAACCTTTCGAACTGTTTGATACTCATCAGGGACTGGCTGGCCCCCGTGTCCAGCTCCATTAATACTGGGATGCCATTGAGGAGCATTTTCATCATTATCGGTGGCGTCCTGGTATATGGACTGTATATGTGCTCCACGTGAACTCGCTGAACTTCAGCTTCCAACGACTTCCCCCAGTATTCATTTGGCCTCGTAGGGCTTACATCAGGCCCGTCCTCCTCGTACATCAACCTGGCTGCAGGCTTCCTGCACATACGCGCCAAGTGACCACTGACGTTGCAGTTTCTGCAGGTATATTGCTGATACCTTCAAGCTCTGGCTGGGTGTTTGCCTCCACACCTCCAGCATGAGCTGGAGGCCCCATTGTTGGAAACAAAAGGTCCATTACCAGTCGATCGTCTCTGACTGTCTCTGTAACTGTCCTTAAGCACACCATTACTGACCGCATTGTCCATTGCGATGGCATGAATCGCTGTTCAGCTAGCCATTGTCTCTGTTGAATTCCCCCTTTGGGTTCGACTGCATGCTAGGGCATGTCCGATTGCCCTTGTCTGCCTCGAGAACTGTGTGCCATGTTAACAATGTTGACTCCCTGGTCGTTTGCCGCATTTGAGCCAAGATTTTTGCCATAAATCATCCTGGTCTCTTCCTCCCCTGAGATAAATGTCTGGGCTATCAGAGCCATCGCTTTCAAGGTCAAGTCTTTGGTCTCAATCAGTTTCCTGAAAACCCCAGCGTGCCCGATGCCCTCAATAAAAAAGTCTCGCAGCATCTCCGCTCTGCATGCATCTGGGAACTTACATAGGCTCGCCAGTCGCCGGAGATCTGCCACGAAGTCTGGAACGCTTTGCCCTTCTCGCCGCCGGTGCGTGTAAAACCGGTGTCTCGCCATGTGCATGCTGCTCACCGGTTTAAAGTGTTCCCCGATCAACTTACTGAGCTCTTCGAACGTCTTGTCCGCCGGCTTCTCTGGCGCTAGAAGGTCCTTCATCAGGAAGTACGTTCTGGATCCACAAACTGTCAGGAGATGAGCTCTGCGTTTGTCGGCCGAATCCTGTCCCAACCATTCCTCAGTGACAATACTTTGCTGTAGTCTCTCAATAAAGTCGTCCCAATCATCACCAACACAGTACCTCTCTTCTGTGCTGCTAGTGGCCATGCTCGCGTGGTTTAAATCCCAGTTTCTCGTTGCCAATGATATGTCCTTACTAGACAGTATAAATGCACACGAGGCACATACTTGAGAGAAGGCCATTCTGTGACCAGTTACCATTATTACCAAGATCTCAAGAGCAGACAGTGGGTGGCGCTTCCCGTTTTATACCGGAAAGTCCAGGTTAGCAGTGTCTCCCACAAGTTCCTCCCCTGTGGTCAGTGTTCTCAAGGTGTACAACATACAACATATGTCAGCTTATACATGGGTTACAATGATAGTTGAATACGTGACAGAGGGAGGGAATGGGACAGTGGGGAGAGGAGAGAGGGAATGGGACACTGTGGGGAGAGGAGGGAGGGAGTGGAACAGTGTGGGGAGAGGAAAGAGGGAATAGGAAAGTGTGGGGAGAGGAGATAGGGAATGGGACAGTGTGTGGAGAGGAGAGAGGGAATGGGACAGTGTGGGGAGAGGAGAGAGGGAATGGGACACTGGGGAGAGGAGAGAGGGAATGGGACAGTGTGGGGAGAAGAGAGGGGGAATGGCACTGCGTGGGGAGAGGAAAGATGGAATGGGACAGTGTGGGGACAGGAGAGTGGGAATGGGAAACTGGGGAGAAGGGAGAAGAAATGGGACACTGTGGGGAGAGAAGAGAGGGAATGGGACACTGTGAGGAGAGGGGAATGGGACAGTGTGGGGAGAAAAGAGGGGGAATGGCACTGCGTGGGGAGAGGAAAGATGGAATCGGACAGTGTGGGGACAGGAGAGTGGGAATGGGAAACTGGGGAGAAGGGAGAAGAAATGGGACACTGTGGGGAGAGAAGAGAGGGAATGGGACACTGTGAGGAGAGGGGAATGGGACAGTGTGGGGAGAGGAGAGAGTCGAATGGAACAATGTGGGAAGAGGAGAGAGGGAATGGAACAATGTGGGGAGAGGAGAGGGGGAATGGAATAGTGTGGGGAGAGGAAAGCGGGAATGGGACAGTGTGGGGAGAGGAGGGAGGGAATGGCATAGTGTGGGGAGAGGAGAGAAGAAATGCGACATTGTGGGGAGAGGAGAGAGGGAATGGGACAGTGTGGGGAGAGAAGAGAGGGAATGGGACACTGTGGGGAGAGGGAATGGGACAGTGTGGGGAGAGGAGAGAGGGAATGGGACACTGTGAGGGGAGGAGGGAGGGAATGGGACAGTGTGGGGAGAGGAGAGAGGGAATGAGAGTGTGGGGAGAATAGAGAAGAAATGGGACATTGTGGGGAGAGGAGAGAGGGAATGGGACACTGTGGGGAGAGGAGAGAGGGAATGGCACAGTATGGGGAGAGGAGGGAGGGAATGAGACAGTGTGGGGAGAGGAAAGAGGGAATGGGACAGTGTGGGGAGAGGAAAGAGGGAACGGGACAGTGTGGGGAGAAGAGAGAAGAAATGGGACATTGTGGGGAGAGGAGAGTGGGAATGAGACAGTGTGGGGAGAGGAGAGTGGCAACGGGACCGTGTGGGGAGAGGAGAGAGGAAATGAGACAGTGTGGGGCGAGGACAGAGGGAACGAGACAGTGTGGGGAGAATAGAGAAGAAATGGGACATTGTGGGGAGAGGAGAGGGGGAATGAGACAGTGTGGGGAGAGGAAAGAGGGAACGGGACAGTGTGGGGAGAGGAGAGTGGGAATGGGAGAATGTGGGGAAAGGAGAATGGGAATGGGACAGTGTGGGGAGAGGAGAGAGGGAATGGCACAGAGTGGGGAGAGGACGTAGGGAATGGGACACTGTGGGGAGAGGAGAGAGGGAATGGGACAGTGTGGGGAGAGGAGAGAAGGAATGGGACAGTGCGGTGAGACGAGGGAGGGAATGGGACAGTGTGGGGAGATGAGAGAGGGAATAGGACAGTGTGGGGAGAGGAGAGAGGGAATAGGACAGTGTGGGGAGAGGAGAGAGGGAATGGGACAGTGTGGGGAGAGGAGGGAGGGAATGGGACACTGTGGAGAGAGGAGAGAGGGAATGAGACAGTGTGGGGAGAGGAGAGAGGGAATGCGACAGAGTGGGGAGAGGAGAGAGGGAATGCGACAGTGTGGGGAGAGGAGAGAGGGAATGCGACAGTGTGGGGAGAGGAGAGAGGGAATGGGACATTGTGAGGCGAGGAGAGAGGGAATGGGACATTGTGGGGAGAGGAGAGAGGGAATGGGACAGTGTGGGGACAGGAGAGCGCCAATGGGAGACTGCGGGGAGAGGAGAGGGGAATCGGACAGTGTGGGGAGAGGATAGAGCGAATGGAAGAGTGTGGGGAGAGGAGAGAGGGAATGGAACAGTGTGGTGAGAGTGGAGAGGGAATGGGACACTGTGGGGAGAGGAGAGAGGGAATGTAACAGTGTGGGGAGAGGAGACAAGGAATGGGACACAGTGTGGAGAGGAGAGAGTGAATGGGACAGTGTGGGGAGAGGAGAGAGGGAATGGGAGACTGGGGAGAGGAGAGAGGGAATGGGACACTGTGGGGAGAGGAGAGAGGGAATGGGACACTGTGGGGTGAGGAGAGAGTGAATGGGACAGTGTGGGGAGAGGAGAGAGAGAAGGAGACAGTGTGGGGAGAGGAGAGAGGGAATAGGAGAATGTGGGGAGAGGAGAGTGGGAACAGGACAGTGTGGGCAGAGGAGAGAGGGAATGGAACAGTGTGGGGAGAAGAGAGAAGGAATGAGATAGTGTGGGGAGAGGAGAGAGGGAATGGGACAGTGTGGAGAGAGGAAAGAGGGAATGGGACAGTCTGGGGAGAGGAGAAAGGGAATGGGACACTGTGGGGAGAGGAGAGAGGGAATGGGACAGTGTGGGGAGAGGAGAGAGGGAATAGGAGAATGTGGGGAGAGGAGAGTGGGAACGGGACAGTGTGGGCAGAGGAGAGAGGGAATGGAACAGTGTGGGGAGGAGAGAGAAGGAATGAGATAGTGTGGGGAGAGGAGAGAGGGAATGGGACAGTGTGGGGAGAGGAAAGAGGGAATGGGACAGTCTGGGGAGAGGAGAAAGGGAATGGGACACTGTGGGGAGAGGAGAGAGGGAATGGGACACTGTGGGGAGAGGAGAGAGGGAATGGGACAGTGTGGGGAGAGGAGAGAGAATGTGACAGTATGGGGAGAGGAGAGAGGGAATGGTATATTGTGGGGAGAGGAGAGAGGGAATGGGACAGTCTGGGGAGAAGGGAAAGGGAATGGGACACTGTGGGTAGAGGAGAGAGGGAATGGGACAGTGTGGGGAGAGGAGAGAGGGAATGGAACACTGGGGAGAGGAGTGAGGGAATGGGACAGTGTGGGGAGAGGATAGAGGGAATGACACAGTGTGGGAAGAGGAGAGAGAGAATGGAACACTGGAGAGAGGAGGGAGGGAGTGGAACAGTGTGTGGAGAGGAGAGAGGGAATAGGTCAGTATGGGGAGAAGAGATCGGGAATGGGACAGTGTGGGAAGAGGAGAGAGGGAATGGGATAGTGTGGGGAGAGGAGAGACGGAATGGGACACTGTGGGGAGAGGAGAGAGGGAATGTAACAGTGTGGGGAGAGGAGACAAGGAATGGGACACAGTGTCGAGAGGAGAGAGTGAATGGGACAGTGTGGGGAGAGGAGAGAGGGAATGGGAGACTGGGGAGAGGAGAGAGGGAATGGGACAGTGTGGGGAGAGGAGAGAGGGAATGGAACAGTGTGGGGAGAGGAGAGAGGGAATAGGAGAATGTGGGGAGAGGAGAGTG
Organism: Pristiophorus japonicus; assembly: GCF_044704955.1. Taxonomy (NCBI): domain Eukaryota; kingdom Metazoa; phylum Chordata; class Chondrichthyes; family Pristiophoridae; genus Pristiophorus; species Pristiophorus japonicus. The sequence goes on from NC_092010.1 coordinate 10,131,230, forward strand.
GGAACGGGACAGTGTGGGCAGAGGAGAGACGGAATGGAACAGTGTGGGGAGAAGAGAGAAGGAATGAGATAGTGTGGGGAGAGGAGAGAGGGAATGGGACAGTGTGGGGAGAGGAAAGAGGGAATGGGACAGTCTGGGGAGAGGAGAAAGGGAATGGACACTGTGGGGAGAGGAGAGAGGGAATGGGACACTGTGGGGAGAGGAGAGAGGGAATGGGGCACTGGGGAGAGGAGAGAGGGAATGGAATAGTGTGGGGAGAGGAGAGAGGGAATGGGACAGTGTGGGGAGAGTAGGGAGGGAATGGCATAGTGTGGGGAGAGGAGAGAAGAAATGCGACATTGTGGGGAGAGGAGAGAGGGAATGGGACAGTGTGGGGAGAGGAGAGAGGGAATGGGACAGTGTGGGGAGAGGAGAGAGGGAATGGACACTGTGGGGAGAGGAGAGAGGGAATGGGACACTGTGGGGAGAGGAGAGAGGGAATGGGGCACTGGGGAGAGGAGAGAGGGAATGGGACTGAGTGGGGAGAGGAGAGAGAATGTGACAGTGTGGGGAGAGGAGAGAGGGAATGGAACACTGAGGAGAGGAGTGAGGGAATGGGACAGTGTGGGGAGAGGATAGAGGGAATGGCACAGTGTGGGAAGAGGAGAGAGGGAATGGGATAGTGTGGGGGGAGTAGTGAGGGAATGGGACACTGTGGGGAGAGGAGACAAGGAATGGGACACAGTGTGGAGAGGAGAGAGTCGAATGGAACAATGTGGGGAGAGGAGAGAGGGAATGGAACAATGTGGGGAGAGGAGAGAGGGAATGGAATAGTGTGGGGAGAGGAGAGAGGGAATGGGACAGTGCGGGGAGAGTAGGGAGGGAATGGCATAGTGTGGGGAGAGGAGAGAAGAAATGCGACATTGTGGGGAGAGGAGAGAGGGAATGGGACAGTGTGGGGAGAGGAGAGAGGGAATGGGACAGTGTGGGGAGAGGAGAGAGGGAATGGCACAGTCTGGGGAGAGGAGAGAGGGAATGGAACACTGGGGAGAGGAAAGAGGGAATGGGGCACTGGGGAGAGGAAAGATGGAATGGGACAGTGTGGGGACAGGAGAGTGGGAATGGGAAACTGGGGAGAAGGGAGAAGAAATGGGACAGTGTGGGGAGAGGAGAGGGACGAATGGAACAATGTGGGGAGAGGAGAGAGGGAATGGAACAATGTGGGGAGAGGAGAGAGGGAATGGAATAGTGTGGGGAGAGGAGAGAGGGAATGGGACAGTGTGGGGAGAGGAGAGAGGGAATGGCACAGTCTGGGGAGAGGAGAGGGGGAATGGAACACTGGGGAGAGGAGAGAGGGAATGGGACAGTGTGGGGAGAGGACAGAGAATGTGACAGTGTGGGGAGAGGAGAGAGGGAATGATATATTGTGGGGAGAGGAGAGAGGGAATGGAACACTGGGGAGAGGAGTGAGGGAATGGGACAGTGTGGGAAGAGGAGAGAGGGAATGGGATAGTGTGGGGAGAGGAGAGACTGAATGGGACACTGTGGGGAGAGGAGAGAGGGAATGGGACACTGGGGAGAGGAGAGAGGGAATAGGACAGTGTGGGGAGAAGAGAGGGGGAATGGGACTGCGTGGGGAGAGGAAAGATGGAATGGGACAGTGTGGGGACAGGAGAGTGGGAATGGGAAACTGGGGAGAAGGGAGAAGAAATGGGACACTGGGGAGAGAAGAGAGGGAATGGGACACTGTGAGGAGAGGGGAATGGGACAGTGTGGGGAGAGGAGAGAGTCGAATGGAACAATGTGGGGAGAGGAGAGAGGGAATGGAACAATGTGGGGAGAGGAGAGAGGGAATGGAATAGTGTGGGGAGAGGAGAGAGGGAATGGGACAGTGTGGGGAGAGGAGGGAGGGAATGGCATAGTGTGGGGAGAGGAGAGAAGAAATGCGACATTGTGGGGAGCGGAGAGAGGGAATGGCACAGTGTGGGGAGAGGAGAGAGGGAATGGGACAGTGTGGGGAGAGGAGAGAGGGAAAGGCACAGTCTGGGGAGAGGAGAGAGGGAATGGAACACTGGGGAGAGGAGAGTGGGAATGGGGCACTGGGGAGAGGAGAGAGGGAATGGGACAGTGTGGGGAGAGGAGAGAGGGAATGGTATATTGTGGGGAGAGGAGAGAGGGAATGGAACACTGGGGAGAGGAGTGAGGGAATGGGACAGTGTGGGGAGAGGAAAGAGGGAATAGGATTGTCTGGGGAGAAGAGAAAGGGAATGGGACACTGTGGGTTGAGGAGAGAGGGAATGGGACAGTGTGGGGAGAGGAGAGATGGAATGGAACACTGGGGAGAGGAGAGAGGGAATGGGACAGTGTGGGGAGAGGAGAGAGAGAAGGAGACAGTGTGGGGAGAGGAGAGAGGGAATAGGAGAATGTGGGGAGAGGAGAGTGGGAACGGGACAGTGTGGGCAGAGTAGAGAGGGAATGGAACAGTGTGGGGAGAAGAGAGAAGGAATGAGATAGTGTGGGGAGAGGAGAGAGGGAATGGGATAGTGTGGAGAGAGGAAAGAGGGAATGGGACAGTCTGGGGAGAGGAGAAAGGGAATGGGACACTGTGGGGAGAGGAGAGAGGGAATGGGGCACTGGGGAGAGGAGAGAGGGAAAGGGACAGTGTGGGGAGAGGAGAGAGGGAATAGGAGAATGTGGGGAGAGGAGAGTGGGAACGGGACAGTGTGGGCAGAGGAGAGAGGGAATGGAACAGTGTGGGGAGAGGAGAAAGGGAATGGAACACTGTGGGGAGAGTTGAGAGGGAATGGGACACTGTGGGGAGAGGAGAGAGGGAATGGGGCACTGTGGGGAGAGGAGAGAGGGAATGGGGCACTGGGGAGAGGAGAAAGGGAATGGGACAGTGTGGGGAGAGGAGAGAGAATGTGACAGTGTGGGGAGAGGAGAGAGGGAATGGTATATTGTGGGGAGAGGAGAGAGGGAATGGGACAGTCTGGGGAGAAGGGAAAGGGAATGGGAAACTGTGGGTAGAGGAGAGAGGGAATGGGACAGTGTGGGGAGAGGAGAGAGGGAATGGCACAGTGTGGGAAGAGGAGAGAGGGAATGGAACACTGGGGAGAGGAGGGAGGGAGTGGAACAGTCTGGGGAGAGGAGAAAGGGAATGGGACACTGTGGGGAGAGTTGAGAGGGAATGGGACACTGTGGGGAGAGGAGAGAGAGAATGGGACACTGTGGGGTGAGGAGAGAGGGAATGGGACAGTGTGGGGAGAGGAGAGAGGGAATGGAACAGTGTGGGGAGAGGAGAGAGAATGTGATAGTGTGGGGAGAGGAGAGAGGGAATGGTATATTGTGGGGAGAGGAGAGAGGGAATGGGACAGTCTGGGGAGAAGGGAAAGGGAATGGGACACTGTGGGTAGAGGAGAGAGGGAATGGGACAGTGTGGGGAGAGGAGAGAGGGAATGGAACACTGAGTAGAGGAGTGAGGGAATGGGACAGTGTGGGGAGAGGATAGAGGGAATGGCACAGTGTGGGAAGAGGAGAGAGGGAATGGAACTGGGGAGAGGAGGGAGGGAGTGGAACAGTGTGTGGAGAGGAGAGAGGGAATAGGTCAGTATGGGGAGAAGAGATCGGGAATGGGACAGTGTGGGAAGAGGAGAGAGGGAATGGGATAGTGTGGGGATAGGAGAGCCGGAATGGGACACTGTGGGGAGAGGAGAGAGGGAATGTAACAGTGTGGGGAGAGGAGACAAGGAATGGGACACAGTGTGGAGAGGAGAGAGTCGAATGGAACAATGTGGGGAGAGGAGAGAGGGAATGGAACAATGTGGGGAGAGGAGAGAGGGAATGGAATAGTGTGGGGAGAGGAGAGAGGGAATGGGACAGTGTGGGGAGAGTAGGGAGGGAATGGCATAGTGTGGGGAGAGGAGAGAAGAAATGCGACAGTGTGGGGAGAGGAGAGAGGGAATGGGACAGTGTGGGGAGAGGAGAGAGGGAATGGGACAGTGTGGGGAGAGGAGAGAGGGAATGGCACAGTCTGGGGAGAGGAGAGAGGGAATGGAACACTGGGGAGAGGAGAGAGGGAATGGGGCACTGGGGAGAGGAGAGAGGGAATGGGACAGTGTGGGGAGAAGAGAGGGGGAATGGGACTGCGTGGGGAGAGGAAAGATGGAATGGGACAGTGTAGGGACAGGAGAGTGGGAATGGGAAACTGGGGAGAAGGGAGAAGAAATGGGACAATGTGGGGAGAGAAGAGAGGGAATGGGACACTGTGAGGAGAGGGGAATGGGACAGTGTGGGGAGAGGAGAGAGTCGAATGGAACAATGTGGGGAGAGGAGAGAGGGAATGGAACAATGTGGGGAGAGGAGAGAGGGAATGGAATAGTGTGGGGAGAGGAGAGAGGGAATGGGACAGTGTGGGGAGAGGAGGGAGGGAATGGCATAGTGTGGGGAGAGGAGAGAAGAAATGCGACATTGTGGGGAGAGAAGAGAGGGAATGGCACAGTGTGGGGAGAGGAGAGAGGGAATGGGACAGTGTGGGGAGAGGAGAGAGGGAATGGCACAGTCTGGGGAGAGGAGAGAGGGAATGGAACACTGGGGAGAGGAGAGAGGGAATGGGGCACTGGGGAGAGGAGAGAGGGAATGGGACAGTGTGGGGAGAGGAGAGAGAATGTGAGAGTGTGGGGAGACGAGAGAGGGAATGGTATATTGTGGGGAGAGGAGAGAGGAAATGGAACACTGGGGAGAGGAGTGAGGGAATGGGACAGTGTGGGGAGAGGAAAGAGGGAATAGGACAGTCTGGGGAGAAGAGAAAGGGAATGGGACACTGTGGGTAGAGGAGAGAGGGAATGGGACAGTGTGGGGAGAGGAGAGATGGAATGGAACACTGGGGAGAGGAGTGAGGGAATGGGACAGTGTGGGGAGAAGAGGGAGTGAATGGCATAGTGTGGGGAGAGGAGAGAAGAAATGCGACATTGTGGGGAGAGGAGAGAGGGAATGGGACAGTGTGGGGAGAGGAGAGAGGGAATGGGACAGTGTGGGGAGAGGAGAGAGGGAATGGTATATTGTGGGGAGAGGAGAGAGGGAATGGAACACTGGGGAGAGGAGAGAGGGAATGGGACAGTGTGGGGAGAGGACAGAGAATGTGACAGTGTGGGGAGAGGAGAGAGGGAATGGTATATTGTGGGGAGAGGAGAGAGGGAATGGAACACTGGGGAGAGGAGTGAGGGAATGGGACAGTGTGGGGAGAGGAAAGAGGGAATAGGACAGTTTGGGGAGAAGAGAAAGGGAATGGGACACTGTGGGTAGAGAGAGAGGGAATGGGACAGTGTGGGGAGTGGAGAGAGGGAATGGAACACTGGGGAGAGGAGTGAGGGAATGGGACAGTATGGGGAGAGGAGAGAGGGAATGGGATAGTGTGGGGAGAGGAGAGATGGAATGGGACACGGTGGGGAGAGGAGAGAGGGAATGGGACACTGGGGAGAGGAGAGAGGGAATAGGACAGTGTGGGGAGAAGAGAGGGGGAATGGGACTGCGTGGGGAGAGGAAAGATGGAATGGGACAGTGTAGGGACAGGAGAGTGGGAATGGGAAACTGGGGAGAAGGGAGAAGAAATGGGACAATGTGGGGAAAGAAGAGAGGGAATGGGACACTGTGAGGAGAGGGGAATGGGACAGTGTGGGGAGAATAGAGAAGAAATGGGACATTGTGGGGAGAGGAGAGAGGGAATGGGACACTGTGAGGGGAGGAGGGAGGGAATGGGACAGTATGGGGAGAGGAGGGAGGGAATGAGACAGTGTGGGGAGAGGAAAGAGGGAATGGGACAGTGTGGGGAGAGGAAAGAGGAAACGGGACAGTGTGGGGAGAAGAGAGAAGAAATGGGAGATTGTGGGGAGAGCAGAGTGGGAATGAGACAGTGTGGGGAGAGGAGAGTGGGAACGGGACCGTGTGGGGAGAGGAGAGAGGGAATGAGACAGTGTGGGGCGAGGACAGAGGGAATGGGACATTGTGGGGAGAGGAGAGTGGGAATGGGAGAATGTGGGGAAAGGAGAATGGGAACGGGACAGTGTGGGGAGAGGAGAGAGGGAATGGCACAGAGTGGGGAGAGGACGTAGGGAATGGGACACTGTGGGGAGAGGAGAGGGGGAATGAGACAGTGTGGGGAGAGGAAAGAGGGAATGGGACAGTGTGGGGAGAGGAGAGTGGGAATGGGAGAATGTGGGGAAAGGAGAATGGGAACGGGACAGTGTGGGGAGAGGAGAGAGGGAATGGCACAGAGTGGGGAGAGGACGTAGGGAATGGGACACTGTGGGGAGAGGAGAGAGGGAATGGGACAGTGTGGGGAGAGGAGAGAAGGAATGGGACAGTGCGGTGAGACGAGGGAGGGAATGGGACAGTGTGGGGAGATGAGAGAGGGAATAGGACAGTGTGGGGAGAGGAGAGAGGGAATGGGACAGTGTGGGGAGAGGAGAGAGGGAATTTGACAGTGTCGGGAGAAGAGAGAAGAAATGGGACATTGTGGGGAGAGGAGAGAAGCAATGGGACACTGTGGGGAGAGGAGATAGGGAATGAGACAGTGTGGGGAGAGGAGAGAGGGAATGGGACAGTGTGGGGAGAGGAGAGAGGGAATGCGACAGTGTGGGGAGAGGAGAGAGGGAATGGGACAGTGTGGGGAGAGGAGAGAGGGAATGCGACAGTGTGGGGAGAGGAGAGAGGGAATGCGACAGAGTGGGGAGAGGAGAGAGGGAATGCGACAGAGTGGGGAGAGGAGAGAGGGAATGGGACAGTGTGGGGAGAGGAGAGAGGGAATGCGACAGTGTGGGGAGAGGAGAGAGGGAATGCGACAGTGTGGGGAGAGGAGAGAGGGAATGGGACATTGTGGGGTGAGGAGAGAGGGAATGGGACATTGTGGGGAGAGGAGAGAAGGAATGGGACAGTGTGGGGACAGGAGAGCGCAAATGGGAGACTGTGGGGAGAGGAGAGGGGAATGGGACAGTGTGGGGAGAGGATAGAGCGAATGGAAGAGTGTGGGGAGAGGAGAGAGGGAATGGAACAGTGTGGTGAGAGTAGAGAGGGAATGGGACACTGTGGGGAGAGGAGAGAGGGAATGTAACAGTGTGGGGAGAGGAGACAAGGAATGGGACACAGTGTGGAGAGGAGAGAGTGAATGGGACAGTGTGGGGAGAGGAGAGAGGGAATGGGAGACTGGGGAGAGGAGAGAGGGAATGGGACACTGTGGGGAGAGGAGAGAGGGAATGGGACAGTGTGGGTAGAGGAGAGAGGGAATGGGACAGTGTGGGGAGAGGAGAGAGGGAATGGAACACTGAGTAGAGGAGTGAGGGAATGGGACAGTGTGGGGAGAGGATAGAGGGAATGGCACAGTGTGGGAAGAGGAGAGAGGGAATGGAACACTGGGGAGAGGAGGGAGGGAGTGGAACAGTGTGTGGAGAGGAGAGAGGGAATAGGTCAGTATGGGGAGAAGAGATCGGGAATGGGACAGTGTGGGAAGAGGAGAGAGGGAATGGGATAGTGTGGGGATAGGAGAGCCGGAATGGGACACTGTGGGGAGAGGAGAGAGGGAATGTAACAGTGTGGGGAGAGGAGACAAGGAATGGGACACAGTGTGGAGAGGAGAGAGTCGAATGGAACAATGTGGGGAGAGGAGAGAGGGAATGGAACAATGTGGGGAGAGGAGAGAGGGAATGGAATAGTGTGGGGAGAGGAGAGAGGGAATGGGACAGTGTGGGGAGAGTAGGGAGGGAATGGCATAGTGTGGGGAGAGGAGAGAAGAAATGCGACAGTGTGGGGAGAGGAGAGAGGGAATGGGACAGTGTGGGGAGAGGAGAGAGGGAATGGGACAGTGTGGGGAGAGGAGAGAGGGAATGGCACAGTCTGGGGAGAGGAGAGAGGGAATGGAACACTGGGGAGAGGAGAGAGGGAATGGGGCACTGGGGAGAGGAGAGAGGGAATGGGACAGTGTGGGGAGAAGAGAGGGGGAATGGGACTGCGTGGGGAGAGGAAAGATGGAATGGGACAGTGTAGGGACAGGAGAGTGGGAATGGGAAACTGGGGAGAAGGGAGAAGAAATGGGACAATGTGGGGAGAGAAGAGAGGGAATGGGACACTGTGAGGAGAGGGGAATGGGACAGTGTGGGGAGAGGAGAGAGTCGAATGGAACAATGTGGGGAGAGGAGAGAGGGAATGGAACAATGTGGGGAGAGGAGAGAGGGAATGGAATAGTGTGGGGAGAGGAGAGAGGGAATGGGACAGTGTGGGGAGAGGAGGGAGGGAATGGCATAGTGTGGGGAGAGGAGAGAAGAAATGCGACATTGTGGGGAGAGAAGAGAGGGAATGGCACAGTGTGGGGAGAGGAGAGAGGGAATGGGACAGTGTGGGGAGAGGAGAGAGGGAATGGCACAGTCTGGGGAGAGGAGAGAGGGAATGGAACACTGGGGAGAGGAGAGAGGGAATGGGGCACTGGGGAGAGGAGAGAGGGAATGGGACAGTGTGGGGAGAGGAGAGAGAATGTGAGAGTGTGGGGAGACGAGAGAGGGAATGGTATATTGTGGGGAGAGGAGAGAGGAAATGGAACACTGGGGAGAGGAGTGAGGGAATGGGACAGTGTGGGGAGAGGAAAGAGGGAATAGGACAGTCTGGGGAGAAGAGAAAGGGAATGGGACACTGTGGGTAGAGGAGAGAGGGAATGGGACAGTGTGGGGAGAGGAGAGATGGAATGGAACACTGGGGAGAGGAGTGAGGGAATGGGACAGTGTGGGGAGAAGAGGGAGTGAATGGCATAGTGTGGGGAGAGGAGAGAAGAAATGCGACATTGTGGGGAGAGGAGAGAGGGAATGGGACAGTGTGGGGAGAGGAGAGAGGGAATGGGACAGTGTGGGGAGAGGAGAGAGGGAATGGTATATTGTGGGGAGAGGAGAGAGGGAATGGAACACTGGGGAGAGGAGAGAGGGAATGGGACAGTGTGGGGAGAGGACAGAGAATGTGACAGTGTGGGGAGAGGAGAGAGGGAATGGTATATTGTGGGGAGAGGAGAGAGGGAATGGAACACTGGGGAGAGGAGTGAGGGAATGGGACAGTGTGGGGAGAGGAAAGAGGGAATAGGACAGTTTGGGGAGAAGAGAAAGGGAATGGGACACTGTGGGTAGAGAGAGAGGGAATGGGACAGTGTGGGGAGTGGAGAGAGGGAATGGAACACTGGGGAGAGGAGTGAGGGAATGGGACAGTATGGGGAGAGGAGAGAGGGAATGGGATAGTGTGGGGAGAGGAGAGATGGAATGGGACAGTGTGGGGAGAGGAGAGAGGGAATGGTATATTGTGGGGAGAGGAGAGAGGGAATGGAACACTGGGGAGAGGAGTGAGGGAATGGGACAGTGTGGGGAGAGGAAAGAGGGAATAGGACAGTTTGGGGAGAAGAGAAAGGGAATGGGACACTGTGGGTAGAGAGAGAGGGAATGGGACAGTGTGGGGAGTGGAGAGAGGGAATGGAACACTGGGGAGAGGAGTGAGGGAATGGGACAGTATGGGGAGAGGAGAGAGGGAATGGGATAGTGTGGGGAGAGGAGAGATGGAATGGGACACGGTGGGGAGAGGAGAGAGGGAATGGGACACTGGGGAGAGGAGAGAGGGAATAGGACAGTGTGGGGAGAAGAGAGGGGGAATGGGACTGCGTGGGGAGAGGAAAGATGGAATGGGACAGTGTAGGGACAGGAGAGTGGGAATGGGAAACTGGGGAGAAGGGAGAAGAAATGGGACAATGTGGGGAAAGAAGAGAGGGAATGGGACACTGTGAGGAGAGGGGAATGGGACAGTGTGGGGAGAGGGAATGGGACAGTGTGGGGAGAGGAGAGAGGGAATGGGACACTGTGAGGGGAGGAGGGAGGGAATGGGACAGTGTGGGGAGAGGAGAGAGGGAATGAGACAGTGTGGGGAGAATAGAGAAGAAATGGGACATTGTGGGGAGAGGAGAGAGGGAATGGGACACTGTGGGGAGAGGAGAGAGGGAATGGGACAGTATGGGGAGAGGAGGGAGGGAATGAGACAGTGTGGGGAGAGGAAAGAGGGAATGGGACAGTGTGGGGAGAGGAAAGAGGAAACGGGACAGTGTGGGGAGAAGAGAGAAGAAATGGGAGATTGTGGGGAGAGCAGAGTGGGAATGAGACAGTGTGGGGAGAGGAGAGTGGGAACGGGACCGTGTGGGGAGAGGAGAGAGGGAATGAGACAGTGTGGGGCGAGGACAGAGGGAATGGGACAGTGTGGGGAGAGGAGAGTGGGAATGGGAGAATGTGGGGAAAGGAGAATGGGAACGGGACAGTGTGGGGAGAGGAGAGAGGGAATGGCACAGAGTGGGGAGAGGACGTAGGGAATGGGACACTGTGGGGAGAGGAGAGGGGGAATGAGACAGTGTGGGGAGAGGAAAGAGGGAATGGGACAGTGTGGGGAGAGGAGAGTGGGAATGGGAGAATGTGGGGAAAGGAGAATGGGAACGGGACAGTGTGGGGAGAGGAGAGAGGGAATGGCACAGAGTGGGGAGAGGACGTAGGGAATGGGACACTGTGGGGAGAGGAGAGAGGGAATGGGACAGTGTGGGGAGAGGAGAGAAGGAATGGGACAGTGCGGTGAGACGAGGGAGGGAATGGGACAGTGTGGGGAGATGAGAGAGGGAATAGGACAGTGTGGGGAGAGGAGAGAGGGAATGGGACAGTGTGGGGAGAGGAGAGAGGGAATTTGACAGTGTCGGGAGAAGAGAGAAGAAATGGGACATTGTGGGGAGAGGAGAGAAGCAATGGGACACTGTGGGGAGAGGAGATAGGGAATGAGACAGTGTGGGGAGAGGAGAGAGGGAATGGGACAGTGTGGGGAGAGGAGAGAGGGAATGCGACAGTGTGGGGAGAGGAGAGAGGGAATGGGACAGTGTGGGGAGAGGAGAGAGGGAATGCGACAGTGTGGGGAGAGGAGAGAGGGAATGCGACAGAGTGGGGAGAGGAGAGAGGGAATGCGACAGAGTGGGGAGAGGAGAGAGGGAATGGGACAGTGTGGGGAGAGGAGAGAGGGAATGCGACAGTGTGGGGAGAGGAGAGAGGGAATGCGACAGTGTGGGGAGAGGAGAGAGGGAATGGGACATTGTGGGGTGAGGAGAGAGGGAATGGGACATTGTGGGGAGAGGAGAGAAGGAATGGGACAGTGTGGGGACAGGAGAGCGCAAATGGGAGACTGTGGGGAGAGGAGAGGGGAATGGGACAGTGTGGGGAGAGGATAGAGCGAATGGAAGAGTGTGGGGAGAGGAGAGAGGGAATGGAACAGTGTGGTGAGAGTAGAGAGGGAATGGGACACTGTGGGGAGAGGAGAGAGGGAATGTAACAGTGTGGGGAGAGGAGACAAGGAATGGGACACAGTGTGGAGAGGAGAGAGTGAATGGGACAGTGTGGGGAGAGGAGAGAGGGAATGGGAGACTGGGGAGAGGAGAGAGGGAATGGGACACTGTGGGGAGAGGAGAGAGGGAATGGGACACTGTGGGGTGAGGAGAGAGTGAATGGGACAGTGTGGGGAGAGGAGAGAGAGAAGGAGACAGTGTGGGGAGAGGAGAGAGGGAATAGGAGAATGTGGGGAGAGGAAAGTGGGAACGGGACAGTGTGGGCAGAGGAGAGAGGGAATGGAACAGTGTGGGGAGAAGAGAGAAGGAATGAGATAGTGTGGGGAGAGGAGAGAGGGAATGGGACAGTGTGGGGAGAGGAAAGAGGGAATGGGACAGTCTGGGGAGAGAAGAAAGGGAATGGGACAGTTTGGGGAGAGGAGAAAGGGAATGGGACACTGTGGGGAGAGGAGAGAGGGAATGGGACACTGTGGGGAGAGGAGAGAGGGAATGGGGCACTGGGGAGAGGAGAGAGGGAATGGGACAGTGTGGGGAGAGGAGAGAGGGAATAGGAGAATGTGGGGAGAGGAGAGTGGGAACGGGACAGTGTGGGCAGAGGAGAGAGGGAATGGAACAGTGTGGGGAGAAGAGAGAAGGAATGAGATAGTGTGGGGAGAGGAGAGAGGGAATGGGACAGTGTGGGGAGAGGAAAGAGGGAATGGGACAGTCTGGGGAGAGGAGAAAGGGAATGGGACACTGTGGGGAGAGGAGAGAGGGAATGGGACACTGTGGGGAGAGGAGAGAGGGAATGGGGCACTGGGGAGAGGAGAGAGGGAATGGGACAGTGTGGGGAGAGGAGAGAGAATGTGACAGTGTGGGGAGAGGACAGAGGGAATGGTATATTGTGGGGAGAGGAGACAAGGAATGGGACACAGTGTGGAGAGGAGAGAGTGAATGGGACAGTGTGGGGAGAGGAGAGAGGGAATGGGAGACTGGGGAGAGGAGAGAGGGAATGGGATAGTGTGGGAGAGGAGAGACGGAATGGGACACTGTGGGGAGAGGAGAGAGGGAATGTAACAGTGTGGGGAGAGGAGACAAGGAATGGGACACAGTGTGGAGAGGAGAGAGTGAATGGGACAGTGTGGGGAGAGGAGAGAGGGAATGGGAGACTGGGGAGAGGAGAGAGGGAATGGGACACTGTGGGGAGAGGAGAGAGGGAATGGGACACTGTGGGGTGAGGAGAGAGGGAATGGGACAGTGTGGGGAGAGGAGAGAGGGAATGGAACAGTGTGGGGAGAGGAGAGAGGGAATAGGAGAATGTGGGGAGAGGAGAGTGGGAACGGGACAGTGTGGGCAGAGGAGAGAGGGAATGGAACAGTGTGGGGAGAAGAGAGAAGGAATGAGATAGTGTGGGGAGAGGAGAGAGGGAATGGGACAGTGTGGGGAGAGGAAAGAGGGAATGGGACAGTCTGGGGAGAGGAGAAAGGGAATGGGACACTGTGGGGAGAGGCGAGAGGGAATGGGACACTGTGGAGAGAGGAGAGAGGGAATGGGGCACTGGGGAGAGGAGAGAGGGAATGGGACACTGTGGGGAGAGGAGAGAGGGAATAGGAGAATGTGGGGAGAGGAGAGTGGGAATGGAACACTGAGGAGAGGAGTGAGGGAATGGGACAGTGTGGGGAGAGGATAGAGGGAATGGCACAGTGTGGGAAGAGGAGAGAGGGAATGGAACACTGGGGAGAGGAGGGAGGGAGTGGAACAGTGTGTGGAGAGGAGAGAGGGAATAGGTCAGTATGGGGAGAAGAGATCGGGAATGGGACAGTGTGGGAAGAGGAGAGAGGGAATGGGATAGTGTGGGGAGAGGAGAGACGGAATGAGACAGTGTGGGGCGAGGACAGAGGGAACGAGACAGTGTGGGGAGAATAGAGAAGAAATGGGACATTGTGGGGAGAGGAGAGGGGGAATGAGACAGTGTGGGGAGAGGAAAGAGGGAACGGGACAGTGTGGGGAGAGGAGAGTGGGAATGGGAGAATGTGGGGAAAGGAGAATGGGAACGGGACAGTGTGGGGAGAAGAGAGAGGGAATGGCACAGAGTGGGGAGAGGACGTAGGGAATGGGACACTGTGGGGAGAGGAGAGAGGGAATGGGACAGTGTGGGGAGAGGAGAGAGGGAATGGGACAGTGTGGGGAGAGGAGAGAGGTTATGCGACAGTGTGGGGAGAGGAGAGAGGGAATGCGACAGAGTGGGGAGAGGAGAGAGGGAATGCGACAGAGTGGGGAGACGAGAGAGGGAATGGGACAGTGTGGGGAGAGGAGAGAGGGAATGCGACAGTGTGGCGAGAGGAGAGAGTGAATGCGACAGTGTGGGGCGAGGAGAGAAGGAATGCGACATTGTGGGGAGAGGAGAGAGGGAATGGGACAGTGTGGGGACAGGAGAGCGCGAATGGGAGACTGTGGGGAGAGGAGAGGGAATGGGACACTGTGGGGTGAGGAGAGAGTGAATGGGACAGTGTGGGGAGAGGAGAGAGAGAAGGAGACAGTGTGGGGAGAGGAGAGAGGGAATAGGAGAATGTGGGGAGAGGAGAGTGGGAACGGGACAGTTTGGGCAGAGGAGAGAGGGAATGGAACAGTGTGGGGAGAAGAGAGAAGGAATGAGATAGTGTGGGGAGAGGAGAGAGGGAATGGGACAGTGTGGGGAGAGGAAAGAGGGAATGGGACAGTCTGGGGAGAGGAGAAAGGGAATGGGACAGTCTGGGGAGAGGAGAAAGGGAATGGGACACTGTGGGGAGAGGAGAGAGGGAATGGGACACTGTGGGGAGAGGAGAGAGGGAATGGGGCACTGGGGAGAGGAGAGAGGGAATGGGACAGTGTGGGGAGAGGAGAGAGGGAATAGGAGAATGTGGGGAGAGGAGAGTGGGAACGGGACAGTGTGGGCAGAGGAGAGAGGGAATGGAACAGTGTGGGGAGAAGAGAGAAGGAATGAGATAGTGTGGGGAGAGGAGAGAGGGAATGGGACAGTGTGGGGAGAGGAAAGAGGGAATGGGACAGTCTGGGGAGAGGAGAAAGGGAATGGGACACTGTGGGGAGAGGAGAGAGGGAATGGGACAGTGTGGGGAGAGGAGAGAGGGAATGGGAGACTGGGGAGAGGAGAGAGGGAATGGGACACTGTGGGGAGAGGAGAGAGGGAATGGGACACTGTGGGGTGAGGAGAGAGGGAATGGGACAGTGTGGGGAGAGGAGAGAGGGAATGGTACACTGGGGAGAGGAGGGAGGGAGTGGAACAGTGTGTGGAGAGGAGAGAGGGAATAGGTCAGTATGGGGAGAAGAGATCGGGAATGGGACAGTGTGGGAAGAGGAGAGAGGGAATGGGATAGTGTGGGGAGAGGAGAGACGGAATGAGACAGTGTGGGGCGAGGACAGAGGGAACGAGACAGTGTGGGGAGAATAGAGAAGAAATGGGACATTGTGGGGAGAGGAGAGGGGGAATGAGACAGTGTGGGGAGAGGAAAGAGGGAACGGGACAGTGTGGGGAGAGGAGAGTGGGAATGGGAGAATGTGGGGAAAGGAGAATGGGAACGGGACAGTGTGGGGAGAAGAGAGAGGGAATGGCACAGAGTGGGGAGAGGAGAGAAGGAATGGGACAGTGCGGTGAGACGAGGGAGGGAATGGAACAGTGTGGGGAGATGAGAGAGGGAATAGGACAGTGTGGGGAGAGGAGAGAGGGAATGGGACAGTGTGGGGAGAGGAGGGAGGGAATGGGACACTGTGGGGAGAGGAGAGAGGGAATTTGACAGTGTCGGGAGAAGAGAGAAGAAATGGGACATTGTGGGGAGAGGAGAGAAGCAATGGGACACTGTGGGGAGAGGAGATAGGGAATGAGACAGTGTGGGGAGAGGAGAGAGGGAATGGGACAGTGTGGGGAGAGGAGAGAGGGAATGCGACAGTGTGGGGAGAGGAGAGAGGGAATGGGACAGTGTGGGGAGAGGAGAGAGGGAATGCGACAGTGTGGGGAGAGGAGAGAGGGAATGCGACAGAGTGGTGAGAGGAGAGAGGGAATGCGACAGAGTGGGGAGAGGAGAGAGGGAATGGGACAGTGTGGGGAGAGGAGAGAGGGAATGCGACAGTGTGGGGAGAGGAGAGAGGGAATGGGACATTGTGGGGTGAGGAGAGAGGGAATGGGACATTGTGGGGAGAGGAGAGAAGGAATGGGACAGTGTGGGGACAGGAGAGCGCAAATGGGAGACTGTGGGGAGAGGAGAGGGGAATTGGACAGTGTGGGGAGAGGATAGAGCGAATGGAAGAGTGTGGGGAGAGGAGAGAGGGAATGGAACAGTGTGGTGAGAGTAGAGAGGGAATGGGACACTGTGGGGAGAGGAGAGAGGGAATGTAACAGTGTGGGGAGAGGAGACAAGGAATGGGACACAGTGTGGAGAGGAGAGAGTGAATGGGACAGTGTGGGGAGAGGAGAGAGGGAATGGGAGACTGGGGAGAGGAGAGAGGGAATGGGACACTGTGGGGAGAGGAGAGAGGGAATGGGACACTGTCGGGTGAGGAGAGAGTGAATGGGACAGTGTGGGGAGAGGAGAGAGAGAAGGAGACAGTGTGGGGAGAGGAGAGAGGGAATAGGAGAATGTGGGGAGAGGAGAGTGGGAACGGGACAGTGTGGGCAGAGGAGAGAGGGAATGGAACAGTGTGGGGAGAAGAGAGAAGGAATGAGATAGTGTGGGGAGAGGAGAGAGGGAATGGGACAGTGTGGGGAGAGGAAAGAGGGAATGGGACAGTCTGGGGAGAGAAGAAAGGGAATGGGACAGTTTGGGGAGAGGAGAAAGGGAATGGGACACTGTGGGGAGAGGAGAGAGGGAATGGGACACTGTGGGGAGAGGAGAGAGGGAATGGGGCACTGGGGAGAGGAGAGAGGGAATGGGACAGTGTGGGGAGAGGAGAGAGGGAATAGGAGAATGTGGGGAGAGGAGAGTGGGAACGGGACAGTGTGGGCAGAGGAGAGAGGGAATGGAACAGTGTGGGGAGAAGAGAGAAGGAATGAGATAGTGTGGGGAGAGGAGAGAGGGAATGGGACAGTGTGGGGAGAGGAAAGAGGGAATGGGACAGTCTGGGGAGAGGAGAAAGGGAATGGGACACTGTGGGGAGAGGAGAGAGGGAATGGGACACTGTGGGGAGAGGAGAGAGGGAATGGGGCACTGGGGAGAGGAGAGAGGGAATGGGACAGTGTGGGGAGAGGAGAGAGAATGTGGCAGTGTGGGGAGAGGAGAGAGGGAATGGTATATTGTGGGGAGAGGAGACAAGGAATGGGACACAGTGTGGAGAGGAGAGAGTGAATGGGACAGTGTGGGGAGAGGAGAGAGGGAATGGGAGACTGGGGAGAGGAGAGAGGGAATGGGATAGTGTGGGGAGAGGAGAGACGGAATGGGACACTGTGGGGAGAGGAGAGAGGGAA
Source organism: Pristiophorus japonicus (assembly GCF_044704955.1). Lineage (NCBI taxonomy): Eukaryota > Metazoa > Chordata > Chondrichthyes > Pristiophoridae > Pristiophorus > Pristiophorus japonicus. The sequence continues at coordinate 10,148,023 of NC_092010.1, forward strand.
TGTAACAGTGTGGGGAGAGGAGACAAGGAATGGGACACAGTGTGGAGAGGAGAGAGTGAATGGGACAGTGTGGGGAGAGGAGAGAGGGAATGGGAGACTGGGGAGAGGAGAGAGGGAATGGGACACTGTGGGGAGAGGAGAGAGGGAATGGGACACTGTGGGGTGAGGAGAGAGGGAATGGGACAGTGTGGGGAGAGGAGAGAGGGAATGGAACAGTGTGGGGAGAGGAGAAAGGGAATAGGAGAATGTGGGGAGAGGAGAGTGAGAACGGGACAGTGTGGGCAGAGGAGAGAGGGAATGGAACAGTGTGGGGAGAAGAGAGAAGGAATGAGATAGTGTGGGGAGAGGAGAGAGGGAATGGGACAGTGTGGGGAGAGGAAAGAGGGAATGGGACAGTCTGGGGAGAGGAGAAAGGGAATGGGACACTGTGGGGAGAGGAGAGAGGGAATGGGACACTGTGGGGAGAGGAGAGAGGGAATGGGGCACTGGGGAGAGGAGAGAGGGAATGAGACAGTGTGGGGAGAGGAGAGAGGGAATAGGAGAATGTGGGGAGAGGAGAGTGGGAACGGGACAGTGTGGGCAGAGGAGAGAGGGAATGGAACAGTGTGGGGAGAAGAGAGAAGGAATGAGATAGTGTGGGGAGAGGAGAGAGGGAATGGGACAGTGTGGGGAGAGGAAAGAGGGAATGGGACAGTCTGTGGAGAGGAGAAAGGGAATGGGACACTGTGGGGAGAGGAGAGAGGGAATGGGACACTGTGGGGAGAGGAGAGAGGGAATGGGGCACTGGGGAGAGGAGAGAGGGAATGGGACAGTGTGGGGAGAGGAGAGAGAATGTGACAGTGTGGGGAGAGGAGAGAGGGAATGGTATATTGTGGGGAGAGGAGACAAGGAATGGGACACAGTGTGGAGAGGAGAGAGTGAATGGGACAGTGTGGGGAGAGGAGAGAGGGAATGGGAGACTGGGGAGAGGAGAGAGGGAATGGGATAGTGTGGGGAGAGGAGAGACGGAATGGGATACTGTGGGGAGAGGAGAGAGGGAATGTAACAGTGTGGGGAGAGGAGACAAGGAATGGGACACAGTTTGGAGAGGAGAGAGTGAATGGGACAGTGTGGGGAGAGGAGAGAGGGAATGGGAGACTGGGGAGAGGAGAGAGGGAATGGGACAGTGTGGGGAGAGGAGAGAGGGAATGGGACAGTGTGGGGAGAGGAGAGAGGTTATGCGACAGTGTGGGGAGAGGAGAGAGGGAATGCGACAGAGTGGGGAGAGGAGAGAGGGAATGCGACAGAGTGGGGAGACGAGAGAGGGAATGGGACAGTGTGGGGAGAGGAGAGAGGGAATGCGACAGTGTGGCGAGAGGAGAGAGTGAATGCGACAGTGTGGGGCGAGGAGAGAAGGAATGCGACATTGTGGGGAGAGGAGAGAGGGAATGGGACAGTGTGGGGACAGGAGAGCGCGAATGGGAGACTGTGGGGAGAGGAGAGGGAATGGGACACTGTGGGGTGAGGAGAGAGTGAATGGGACAGTGTGGGGAGAGGAGAGAGAGAAGGAGACAGTGTGGGGAGAGGAGAGAGGGAATAGGAGAATGTGGGGAGAGGAGAGTGGGAACGGGACAGTTTGGGCAGAGGAGAGAGGGAATGGAACAGTGTGGGGAGAAGAGAGAAGGAATGAGATAGTGTGGGGAGAGGAGAGAGGGAATGGGACAGTGTGGGGAGAGGAAAGAGGGAATGGGACAGTCTGGGGAGAGGAGAAAGGGAATGGGACAGTCTGGGGAGAGGAGAAAGGGAATGGGACACTGTGGGGAGAGGAGAGAGGGAATGGGACACTGTGGGGAGAGGAGAGAGGGAATGGGGCACTGGGGAGAGGAGAGAGGGAATGGGACAGTGTGGGGAGAGGAGAGAGGGAATAGGAGAATGTGGGGAGAGGAGAGTGGGAACGGGACAGTGTGGGCAGAGGAGAGAGGGAATGGAACAGTGTGGGGAGAAGAGAGAAGGAATGAGATAGTGTGGGGAGAGGAGAGAGGGAATGGGACAGTGTGGGGAGAGGAAAGAGGGAATGGGACAGTCTGGGGAGAGGAGAAAGGGAATGGGACACTGTGGGGAGAGGAGAGAGGGAATGGGACAGTGTGGGGAGAGGAGAGAGGGAATGGGAGACTGGGGAGAGGAGAGAGGGAATGGGACACTGTGGGGAGAGGAGAGAGGGAATGGGACACTGTGGGGTGAGGAGAGAGGGAATGGGACAGTGTGGGGAGAGGAGAGAGGGAATGGAACACTGGGGAGAGGAGGGAGGGAGTGGAACAGTGTGTGGAGAGGAGAGAGGGAATAGGTCAGTATGGGGAGAAGAGATCGGGAATGGGACAGTGTGGGAAGAGGAGAGAGGGAATGGGATAGTGTGGGGAGAGGAGAGACGGAATGAGACAGTGTGGGGCGAGGACAGAGGGAACGAGACAGTGTGGGGAGAATAGAGAAGAAATGGGACATTGTGGGGAGAGGAGAGGGGGAATGAGACAGTGTGGTGAGAGGAAAGAGGGAACGGGACAGTGTGGGGAGAGGAGAGTGGGAATGGGAGAATGTGGGGAAAGGAGAATGGGAACGGGACAGTGTGGGGAGAAGAGAGAGGGAACGGCACAGAGTGGGGAGAGGAGAGAAGGAATGGGACAGTGCGGTGAGACGAGGGAGGGAATGGAACAGTGTGGGGAGATGAGAGAGGGAATAGGACAGTGTGGGGAGAGGAGAGAGGGAATGGGACAGTGTGGGGAGAGGAGGGAGGGAATGGGACACTGTAGGGAGAGGAGAGAGGGAATTTGACAGTGTCGGGAGAAGAGAGAAGAAATGGGACATTGTGGGGAGAGGAGAGAAGCAATGGGACACTGTGGGGAGAGGAGATAGGGAATGAGACAGTGTGGGGAGAGGAGAGAGGGAATGGGACAGTGTGGGGAGAGGAGAGAGGGAATGCGACAGTGTGGGGAGAGGAGAGAGGGAATGGGACAGTGTGGGGAGAGGAGAGAGGGAATGCGACAGTGTGGGGAGAGAAGAGAGGGAATGCGACAGAGTGGGGAGAGGAGAGAGGGAATGCGACAGAGTGGGGAGAGGAGAGAGGGAATGGGACAGTGTGGGGAGAGGAGAGAGGGAATGCGACAGTGTGGGGAGAGGAGAGAGGGAATGCGACAGTGTGGGGAGAGGAGAGAGGGAATGGGACATTGTGGGGTGAGGAGAGAGGGAATGGGACATTGTGGGGAGAGGAGAGAAGGAATGGGACAGTGTGGGGACAGGAGAGCGCAAATGGGAGACTGTGGGGAGAGGAGAGGGGAATGGGACAGTGTGGGGAGAGGATAGAGCGAATGGAAGAGTGTGGGGAGAGGAGAGAGGGAATGGAACAGTGTGGTGAGAGTAGAGAGGGAATGGGACACTGTGGGGAGAGGAGAGAGGGAATGTAACAGTGTGGGGAGAGGAGACAAGGAATGGGACACAGTGTGGAGAGGAGAGAGTGAATGGGACAGTGTGGGGAGAGGAGAGAGGGAATGGGACACTGTGGGGAGAGGAGAGAGGGAATGGGACACTGTCGGGTGAGGAGAGAGTGAATGGGACAGTGTGGGGAGAGGAGAGAGAGAAGGAGACAGTGTGGGGAGAGGAGAGAGGGAATAGGAGAATGTGGGGAGAGGAGAGTGGGAACGGGACAGTGTGGGCAGAGGAGAGAGGGAATGGAACAGTGTGGGGAGAAGAGAGAAGGAATGAGATAGTGTGGGGAGAGGAGAGAGGGAATGGGACAGTGTGGGGAGAGGAAAGAGGGAATGGGACAGTCTGGGGAGAGAAGAAAGGGAATGGGACAGTTTGGGGAGAGGAGAAAGGGAATGGGACACTGTGGGGAGAGGAGAGAGGGAATGGGACACTGTGGGGAGAGGAGAGAGGGAATGGGGCACTGGGGAGAGGAGAGAGGGAATGGGACAGTGTGGGGAGAGGAGAGAGGGAATAGGAGAATGTGGGGAGAGGAGAGTGGGAACGGGACAGTGTGGGCAGAGGAGAGAGGGAATGGAACAGTGTGGGGAGAAGAGAGAAGGAATGAGATAGTGTGGGGAGAGGAGAGAGGGAATGGGACAGTGTGGGGAGAGGAAAGAGGGAATGGGACAGTCTGGGGAGAGGAGAAAGGGAATGGGACACTGTGGGGAGAGGAGAGAGGGAATGGGACACTGTGGGGAGAGGAGAGAGGGAATGGGGCACTGGGGAGAGGAGAGAGGGAATGGGACAGTGTGGGGAGAGGAGAGAGAATGTGGCAGTGTGGGGAGAGGAGAGAGGGAATGGTATATTGTGGGGAGAGGAGACAAGGAATGGGACACAGTGTGGAGAGGAGAGAGTGAATGGGACAGTGTGGGGAGAGGAGAGAGGGAATGGGAGACTGGGGAGAGGAGAGAGGGAATGGGATAGTGTGGGGAGAGGAGAGACGGAATGGGACACTGTGGGGAGAGGAGAGAGGGAATGTAACAGTGTGGGGAGAGGAGACAAGGAATGGGACACAGTGTGGAGAGGAGAGAGTGAATGGGACAGTGTGGGGAGAGGAGAGAGGGAATGGGAGACTGGGGAGAGGAGAGAGGGAATGGGACACTGTGGGGAGAGGAGAGAGGGAATGGGACACTGTGGGGTGAGGAGAGAGGGAATGGGACAGTGTGGGGAGAGGAGAGAGGGAATGGAACAGTGTGGGGAGAGGAGAAAGGGAATAGGAGAATGTGGGGAGAGGAGAGTGGGAACGGGACAGTGTGGGCAGAGGAGAGAGGGAATGGAACAGTGTGGGGAGAAGAGAGAAGGAATGAGATAGTGTGGGGAGAGGAGAGAGGGAATGGGACAGTGTGGGGAGAGGAAAGAGGGAATGGGACAGTCTGGGGAGAGGAGAAAGGGAATGGGACACTGTGGGGAGAGGAGAGAGGGAATGGGACACTGTGGGGAGAGGAGAGAGGGAATGGGGCACTGGGGAGAGGAGAGAGGGAATGAGACAGTGTGGGGAGAGGAGAGAGGGAATAGGAGAATGTGGGGAGAGGAGAGTGGGAACGGGACAGTGTGGGCAGAGGAGAGAGGGAATGGAACAGTGTGGGGAGAAGAGAGAAGGAATGAGATAGTGTGGGGAGAGGAGAGAGGGAATGGGACAGTGTGGGGAGAGGAAAGAGGGAATGGGACAGTCTGTGGAGAGGAGAAAGGGAATGGGACACTGTGGGGAGAGGAGAGAGGGAATGGGACACTGTGGGGAGAGGAGAGAGGGAATGGGGCACTGGGGAGAGGAGAGAGGGAATGGGACAGTGTGGGGAGAGGAGAGAGAATGTGACAGTGTGGGGAGAGGAGAGAGGGAATGGTATATTGTGGGGAGAGGAGACAAGGAATGGGACACAGTGTGGAGAGGAGAGAGTGAATGGGACAGTGTGGGGAGAGGAGAGAGGGAATGGGAGACTGGGGAGAGGAGAGAGGGAATGGGATAGTGTGGGGAGAGGAGAGACGGAATGGGATACTGTGGGGAGAGGAGAGAGGGAATGTAACAGTGTGGGGAGAGGAGACAAGGAATGGGACACAGTTTGGAGAGGAGAGAGTGAATGGGACAGTGTGGGGAGAGGAGAGAGGGAATGGGACACTGTGGGGAGAGGAGAGAGGGAATGGGACACTGTGGGGAGAGGAGAGAGGGAATGGGACACTGTGGGGTGAGGAGAGAGGGAATGGGACAGTGTGGGGAGAGGAGAGAGGGAATGGAACAGTGTGGGGAGAGGAGAGAGGGAATAGGAGAATGTGGGGAGAGGAGAGTGGGAACGGGACAGTGTGGGCAGAGGAGAGAGGGAATGGAACAGTGTGGGGAGAAGAGAGAAGGAATGAGATAGTGTGGGGAGAGGAGAGAGGGAATGGGACAGTGTGGGGAGAGGAAAGAGGGAATGGGACAGTCTGGGGAGAGGAGAAAGGGAATGGGACACTGTGGGGAGAGGAGAGAGGGAATGGGGCACTGGGGAGAGGAGAGAGGGAATGGGACAGTGTGGGGAGAGGAGAGAGGGAATAGGAGAATGTGGGGAGAGGAGAGTGGGAACGGGACAGTGTGGGCAGAGGAGAGAGGGAATGGAACAGTGTGGGGAGAAGAGAGAGGGAATGGAACAGTGTGGGGAGAGGAGAGAGGGAATGGGACATTGTGGGGTGAGGAGAGAGGGAATGGGACATTGTGGGGAGAGGAGAGAAGGAATGGGACAGTGTGGGGACAGGAGAGCGCAAATGGGAGACTGTGAGGAGAGGAGAGGGGAATGGGACAGTGTGGGGAGAGGATAGAGCGAATGGAAGAGTGTGGGGAGAGGAGAGAGTGAATGGGACAGTGTGGGGAGAGGAGAGAGGGAATGGGAGACTGGGGAGAGGAGAGAGGGAATGGGACACTGTGGGGAGAGGAGAGAGGGAATGGGACACTGTGGGGTGAGGAGAGAGTGAATGGGACAGTGTGGGGAGAGGAGAGAGAGAAGGAGACAGTGTGGGGAGAGGAGAGAGGGAATAGGAGAATGTGGGGAGAGGAGAGTGGGAACGGGACAGTGTGGGCAGAGGAGAGAGGGAATGGAACAGTGTGGGGAGAAGAGAGAAGGAATGAGATAGTGTGGGGAGAGGAGAGAGGGAATGGGACAGTGTGGGGAGAGGAAAGAGGGAATGGGGCACTGGGGAGAGGAGAGAGGGAATGGGACAGTGTGGGGAGAGGAGAGAGGGAATAGGAGAATGTGGGGAGAGGAGAGTGGGAACGGGACAGTGTGGGCAGAGGAGAGAGGGAATGGAACAGTGTGGGGAGAAGAGAGAAGGAATGAGATAGTGTGGGGAGAGGAGAGAGGGAATGGGACAGTGTGGGGAGAGGAAAGAGGGAATGGGACAGTCTGGGGAGAGGAGAAAGGGAATGGGACACTGTGGGGAGAGGAGAGAGGGAATGGGACACTGTGGGGAGAGGAGAGAGGGAATGGGGCACTGGGGAGAGGAGAGAGGGAATGGGACAGTGTGGGGAGAGGAGAGAGAATGTGACAGTGTGGGGAGAGGAGAGAGGGAATGGTATATTGTGGGGAGAGGAGACAAGGAATGGGACACAGTGTGGAGAGGAGAGAGTGAATGGGACAGTGTGGGGAGAGGAGAGAGGGAATGGGAGACTGGGGAGAGGAGAGAGGGAATGGGATAATGTGGGGAGAGGAGAGACGGAATGGGACACTGTGGGGAGAGGAGAGAGGGAATGTAACAGTGTGGGGAGAGGAGACAAGGAATGGGACACAGTGTGGAGAGGAGAGAGTGAATGGGACAGTGTGGGGAGAGGAGAGAGGGAATGGGAGACTGGGGAGAGGAGAGAGGGAATGGGACACTGTGGGGAGAGGAGAGAGGGAATGGGACACTGTGGGGTGAGGAAAGAGGGAATGGGACAGTGTGGGGAGAGGAGAGAGGGAATGGAACAGTGTGGGGAGAGGAGAGAGGGAATAGGAGAATGTGGGGAGAGGAGAGAGGGAATGGGGCACTGGGGAGAGGAGAGAGGGAATGGGACAGTGTGGGGAGAGGAGAGAGGGAATGGGAGACTGGGGAGAGGAGAGAGGGAATGGGACACTGTGGGGAGAGGAGAGAGGGAATGGGACACTGTGGGGTGAGGAAAGAGGGAATGGGACAGTGTGGGGAGAGGAGAGAGGGAATGGAACAGTGTGGGGAGAGGAGAGAGGGAATAGGAGAATGTGGGGAGAGGAGAGTGGGAACGGGACAGTGTGGGCAGAGGAGAGAGGGAATGGAACAGTGTGGGGAGAAGAGAGAAGGAATGAGATAGTGTGGGGAGAGGAGAGAGGGAATGGGACAGTGTGGGGAGAGGAAAGAGGGAATGGGACAGTCTGGGGAGAGGAGAAAGGGAATGGGACACTGTGGGGAGAGGAGAGAGGGAATGGGACACTGTGGAGAGAGGAGAGAGGGAATGGGGCACTGGGGAGAGGAGACAGGGAATGGGACAGTGTGGGGAGAGGAGAGAGGGAATAGGAGAATGTGGGGAGAGGAGAGTGGGAACGGGACAGTGTGGGCAGAGGAGAGAGGGAATGGAACAGTGTGGGGAGAAGAGAGAAGGAATGAGATAGTGTGGGGAGAGGAGAGAGTGAATGGGACAGTGTGGGGAGAGGAGAGAGGGAATGGGAGACTGGGGAGAGGAGAGAGGGAATGGGATAGTGTGGCGAGAGGAGAGACGGAATGGGACACTGTGGGGAGAGGAGAGAGGGAATGTAACAGTGTGGGGAGAGGAGACAAGGAATGGGACACAGTGTGGAGAGGAGAGAGTGAATGGGACAGTGTGGGGAGAGGAGAGAGGGAATGGGAGACTGGGGAGAGGAGAGAGGGAATGGGACACTGTGGGGTGAGGAGAGAGGGAATGGGACAGTGTGGGGAGAGGAGAGAGGGAATGGAACAGTGTGGGAAGAGGAGAGAGGGAATAGGAGAATGTGGGGAGAGGAGAGTGGGAACGGGACAGTGTGGGCAGAGGAGAGAGGGAATGGAACAGTGTGGGGAGAAGAGAGAAGGAATGAAACAGTGTGGGGAGAAGAGAGAAGGAATGAGATAGTGTGGGGAGAGGAGAGAGGGAATGGGACAGTGTGGGGAGAGGAAAGAGGTAATGGGACAGTCTGGGGAGAGGAGAAAGGGAATTGACACTTTGGGGAGAGGAGAGAGGGAATGGGACAGTGTGGGGAGAGGAGAGAGGGAATGGGACAGTCTGGGGAGAAGGGAAAGGGAATGGGACACTGTGGGTAGAGGAGAGAGGGAATGGGACAGTGTGGGGAGAGGAGAGAGGGAATGGAACACTGAGGAGAGGAGAGGGGGAATGAGACAGTGTGGGGAGAGGAAAGAGGGAACGGGACAGTGTGGGGAGAGGGGAGTGGGAATGGGAGAATGTGGGGAAAGGAGAATGGGAACGGGACAGTGTGGGGAGAAGAGAGAGGGAATGGCACAGAGTGGGGAGAGGACGTAGGGAATGGGACACTGTGGGGAGAGGAGAGAGGGAATGGGACAGTGTGGGGAGAGGAGAGAAGGAATGGGACAGTGCGGTGAGACGAGGGAGGGAATGGGATAGTGTGGGGAGATGAGAGAGGGAATAGGACAGTGTGGGGAGAGGAGAGAGGGAATGGGACAATGTGGGGAGAGGAGGGAGGGAATGGGACACTGTGGGGAGAGGAGAGAGGGAATTTGACAGTGTCGGGAGAAGAGAGAAGAAATGGGACATTGTGGGGAGAGGAGAGAAGCAATGGGACACTGTGGGGAGAGGAGAGAGGGAATGAGACAGTGTGGGGAGAGGAGAGAGGGAATGGGACAGTGTGGGGAGAGGAGAGAGGTTATGCGACAGTGTGGGGAGAGGAGAGAGGGAATGCGACAGAGTGGGGAGAGGAGAGAGGGAATGCGACAGAGTGGGGAGACGAGAGAGGGAATGGGACAGTGTGGGGAGAGGAGAGGGGAATGGGACAGTGTGGGGAGAGGATAGAGCGAATGGAAGAGTGTGGGGAGAGGAGAGAGGGAATGGAACAGTGTGGTGAGAGTAGAGAGGGAATGGGACACTGTGGGGAGAGGAGAGAGGGAATGTAACAGTGTGGGGAGAGGAGACAAGGAATGGGACACAGTGTGGAGAGGAGAGAGTGAATGGGACAGTGTGGGGAGAGGAGAGAGGGAATGGGAGACTGGGGAGAGGAGAGAGGGAATGGGACACTGTGGGGAGAGGAGAGAGGGAATGGGACACTGTGGGGTGAGGAGAGAGTGAATGGGACAGTGTGGGGAGAGGAGAGAGAGAAGGAGACAGTGTGGGGAGAGGAGAGAGGGAATAGGAGAATGTGGGGAGAGGAGAGTGGGAACGGGACAGTGTGGGCAGAGGAGAGAGGGAATGGAACAGTGTGGGGAGAAGAGAGAAGGAATGAGATAGTGTGGGGAGAGGAGAGAGGGAATGGGACAGTGTGGGGAGAGGAAAGAGGGAATGGGGCACTGGGGAGAGGAGAGAGGGAATAGGACAGTGTGGGGAGAGGAGAGAGAGAATAGGAGAATGTGGGGAGAGGAGAGTGGGAACGGGACAGTGTGGGCAGAGGAGAGAGGGAATGGAACAGTGTGGGGAGAGGAGAGAAGGAATGAGATAGTGTGGGGAGAGGAGAGAAGGAATGGGACAGTGTGGGGAGAGGAAAGAGGGAATGGGACAGTCTGGGGAGAGGAGAAAGGGAATGGGACACTGTGGGGAGAGGAGAGAGGGAATGGGACACTGTGGGGAGAGGAGAGAGGGAATGGGGCACTGGGGAGAGGAGAGAGGGAATGGGACAGTGTGGGGAGAGGAGAGAGAATGTGACAGTGTGGGGAGAGGAGAGAGGGAATGGTATATTGTGGGGAGAGGAGACAAGGAATGGGACACAGTGTGGAGAGGAGAGAGTGAATGGGACAGTGTGGGGAGAGGAGAGAGGGAATGGGAGACTGGGGAGAGGAGAGAGGGAATGGGATAATGTGGGGAGAGGAGAGACGGAATGGGACACTGTGGGGAGAGGAGAGAGGGAATGTAACAGTGTGGGGAGAGGAGACAAGGAATGGGACACAGTGTGGAGAGGAGAGAGTGAATGGGACAGTGTGGGGAGAGGAGAGAGGGAATGGGAGACTGGGGAGAGGAGAGAGGGAATGGGACACTGTGGGGAGAGGAGAGAGGGAATGGGACACTGTGGGGTGAGGAAAGAGGGAATGGGACAGTGTGGGGAGAGGAGAGAGGGAATGGAACAGTGTGGGGAGAGGAGAGAGGGAATAGGAGAATGTGGGGAGAGGAGAGTGGGAACGGGACAGTGTGGGCAGAGGAGAGAGGGAATGGAACAGTGTGGGGAGAAGAGAGAAGGAATGAGATAGTGTGGGGAGAGGAGAGAGGGAATGGGACAGTGTGGGGAGAGGAAAGAGGGAATGGGACAGTCTGGGGAGAGGAGAAAGGGAATGGGACACTGTGGGGAGAGGAGAGAGGGAATGGGACACTGTGGAGAGAGGAGAGAGGGAATGGGGCACTGGGGAGAGGAGAGAGGGAATGGGACAGTGTGGGGAGAGGAGAGAGGGAATAGGAGAATGTGGGGAGAGGAGAGTGGGAACGGGACAGTGTGGGCAGAGGAGAGAGGGAATGGAACAGTGTGGGGAGAAGAGAGAAGGAATGAGATTGTGTGGGGAGAGGAGAGAGTGAATGGGACAGTGTGGGGAGAGGAGAGAGGGAATGGGAGACTGGGGAGAGGAGAGAGGGAATGGGATAGTGTGGGGAGAGGAGAGACGGAATGGGACACTGTGGGGAGAGGAGAGAGGGAATGTAACAGTGTGGGGAGAGGAGACAAGGAATGGGACACAGTGTGGAGAGGAGAGAGTGAATGGGACAGTGTGGGGAGAGGAGAGAGGGAATGGGAGACTGGGGAGAGGAGAGAGGGAATGGGACAGTGTGGGGAGAGGAGAGAGGGAATGGAACAGTGTGGGGAGAGGAGAGAGGGAATAGGAGAATGTGGGGAGAGGAGAGTGGGAACGGGACAGTGTGGGCAGAGGAGAGAGGGAATGGAACAGTGTGGGGAGAAGAGAGAAGGAATGAGATAGTGTGGGGAGAGGAGAGAGGGAATGGGACAGTGTGGGGAGAGGAAAGAGGGAATGGGACAGTCTGGGGAGAGGAGAAAGGGAATTGACACTGTGGGGAGAGGAGAGAGGGAATGGGACAGTGTGGGGAGAGGAGAGAGGGAATGGGACAGTCTGGGGAGAAGGGAAAGGGAATGGGACACTGTGGGTAGAGGAGAGAGGGAATGGGACAGTGTGGGG